>NC_134312.1:23801974-24124546 GCF_964195595.1 Calonectris borealis
TCTTCTCTTAGCAATGCAACTTCAGTTTGTTTTTCTAAGAGAAAACTCTCTAGTAAATGTCACATATAGTAGTAGGAACAAAAAAACCCAATATGACTAGAATAATGGTTTACTTCCACTTTGATATATACCATTGTGCATTTGTTAGAAGTGTCTTGCTGAAACAAATTTCTGATTTGCTGTGAAGGTCAGGAAAAATGTTATGGTATTTCCAATGAAAAATGTTTGTGAGCAGGGATAGATTTTTTTAAGGTACTTCATTTGAAGAACCAGGCAAACAAAAAAGCTAGTTTCTCATTTATGGTGATGTTAAAGTGAAAATTATTGAAACATATTCACTTACGTGAAATGTTCTTTTTGGTATTTTCTATTTGAAAAGTGTATTAAAAATGTGAGATTTCAGCCCCGTTCTGGGTAAGAAGTATTTTAAAATCTCCATGTTATTCTAGGGATTGAAAAATTGTTTCTTTCTCAGACTTTTCCTAATTGGTCTTGCTGTCTTCTTTTTCTTTTTTTTTTTTTTCTGAGTTGGCGTAAAGAGGCATAACCCCAGAAAAATTACATCAAGTGCCAGTTCATTAACCACAAAACCATATCTCTCTGTTGTTGGAGAAGAGTAGACAGTCAAACTGCTTCATTTCACTGTCATTGCTTCTACATTCTCAATTTTCTTTTTGGAGTGGCTGAGAAAATTGATATAATCCTTAACTTGTTCTCTGAATTGCTTCCTAAACTGACACCATACTATTACAAAGGAGCCGCAGGTTTTGTGATGCTCTCTGTGAACTAACTCATGCACAAAACAAGCATCGCAGTTACCGTGCAGCTATTAGAAAACTCAACTCCCCCACCATAAAAGTATACCATCCCCTTAAGTTTGAGTAACAGAAGATGATGATCTCTGCTGCATTATTTGTTCAGAGAGAGTAAACTCTATAATGGGTGAGGAAAACAGCTGAATAATCAAGAAGACTTCAATGGGGGCAACATACGCTCGTGGTGCTTCCTGCTGAGACTGCTGAAATGGCTTGCAGTTACAGGTGCCAACTTTCTGAGGAATAAACTGTTGCTGCAAAGATGGGAACTTCTAACCAGTTCTGACAAATAGAGGACTATCAAGCCTGAGCTGAAGAGTAGTGGGAGCCTGCTTAAAAATTATTGTGATTTAGTTGCGATTGTGATTGGCACGCACAGAAAGATAAATCTCAACACAATAATATTTATCTTTGATTTTGTTTGATTCCAAGTGCAGCTTAAGTGAAACTGTTTTGTGAGACAGTAATGGGAATAAATAATTTAGCAGTGAGTAAAAAATGTGAATTGTAACTGTGAACTGAAAAAATGTTACTAGATATCCAAGATCCAGACTTGTCAAAATAGAAGTTTGGAAAAAAAAACCCCAAGAGTTGCACAGATGCACCGTCTTTAAGCTGTAATTATGTTCAAGCATATATAACAAAGCCGGGTAAAGGGAAGCAAATAGAATAAAAGCTGTTCATGAATAACCATTTTACCTGTTATCATTTTCACAATAATTTTTATTGTCATTTTTCTCCCCCCCTCCACATTACTTGTCCTTCCACCCTTAGCCCAGAAAGATTTCTCTCCTTATTTAGAACACAGTCCACAAAAGAGCTGATTTGCCACTCAGCACATGCGAGAGGGGACAGAGGGACAGAAGAGTGGATGGGAATGTGGAAACGAGGGAGGAATACAAGCTCTTGGAAAGGGATCTTTCCCTGCCGGTGACAAATCCATGCTTAGGAGATTCCTGGCCCTCCTGCAGTAGGACTTCTGTTACTGCTAAGTCAACTGTTCACATTGCTGTTCCCCAACAGAAGGGCAAGATGTGCAAGTCTTGGGAGGTTTTTAAAGCTGTTTTTTTTTTCCTGATAAATACTGATTTTGACCGAAACTATCAACCATAAGAGTAAGATACATAAATTAAGCAATAGCAAACATAGAAATAATGGCTTAAAATAATATAAATGGAAGTCTATAATCAGCAGTTGAGTTTTTCAAGCAGACATAGAATATTAGTCCATTGCTAGATGTATCAATAATCACACAGGAAAATCACAAGTATTACATTAATATTTTTAGGTTAGTGAAATAAAAGATGTAACCCTACCAGATGATGATGAAAAAGTAATTTGCATTTTAACTAAGTGAAAGACTATGACACACTGCAACAACTAAAGGTGAGAGTTTTTAAAAAGAACATTTCTATAATTTCCATCTGAGAGTTTTTGGAGAGGAAAGTTGGAAGTTTTCTGAGTTTTTAACTTTGATTTTGATAATCTTCTGAGAATTAGTGCCCCAAAACAATGACAGAAGGCTTACACTGAACCAATATTTGAACTGAAGATGAAAAGTGAGCTGGCCAGTTGTGTTCCAATCAGTCTTAGACAAAACAAAGAAAAAATGGTATTAAAGGATATTGACATAAAAAAAAAAAAAAAACCATTGACTAGAGATTAGGAAATCAAGACAACACCTGAAGCATCCTATTTCCTACATGGAGCTCTAGTTATGTGTTCCTACTTTCTTGTCTCTGACTGCACTATTTTTCTAAGCTTGGAACCTGAGCTTATGATGATTATTCTGTCAAAATTAGGATCTTATTCCCATGCACACTGCATCCCCATACCAGATATCTCTATTCCTCTAAACTATAGAGCCCCACTCCTGTCTCCCAAAGCTGTTCAGTGTCCAAAACCTTTCTCAAACCCTGCACCCTCACAACATTGCTCAAATCTGATGTTCTAACCAACTATTGTATACAAGGTCCTTGACTTCACCCTTTGGTCTTCAAGTAGCATAAATTAAGATTTTAACTAGATATATGGGATGGATTCTTGAAACTGTAGAAATACTCATAAGAGATAATGTAGGCTGCATTTTTACATAAATTGCTTTCAATAAATGAAAACAGAGAATAAATGGAAACAAAACAGGTATATCCATTTGTCTTATTTAGAATTGTTTGTATTCTTAAGAGAATAATAACTAGGAACTTTGCTCTGAAGTGTTCCTATTGCCGTGGGCTTGTATGTGAGCAGAAGTTACTTCTACATATCATCATCATCAAGAATATGGTTTCTAAAACTTAGATGAATTATGCAACATTTATCATCTAGCAGATTAGTCCCCTGTTGGTGAGATCAGCAACTAAAGTTTTGATTGTTTAAGATAGTTTGTATCCCACAGGTGATATCATCACCCATGTATGAATTAATTATCTTAGTTATATTACATTAATCTTTATTTACTTACTGGATGCTGTTATTAAGTTTTTAATTAAGATACATTTTAATTTATTGTTGTAAAGTCCTAATTTCTCTTGATTATGTTCCCTGTAATGTCTTGATTCCCAGTTCATATCTGGGGAATTGACAATATCACCTGCTTTGCCTTCCCCCCCAGACTAGGAGCGACAGCCACATCTGCAGGAACTGCAGGAACAAAGGGGGAAATGATTAGAAGGTATGGAGGCAATACCTCCTGCAACAGTCCAGCTTGTCACTCTTGCTCGGGAAGTGCAAGAGTAGCTGTAGCAACTCTTTCACAGGTACAGGCTCTTATAGGATCATTCCTGTGCTCACTCTAGGGTTCCCAAAAGAGATTTCAAATGGAAGGAGCCAGGAACAGCTGACACTTTTCCTGGGCTAGTGTTAAACCTCTCCTAGCTCTTCTCTAGCCCAAGATACAACATTAGTACATGTATCTATGTATTTTTTCCATTGGTTGGGGAAAGTCTTGACATCTTGCTGACATTCCCCACAAGCTTGTACTTCTCAACAGCTGGATTGGAAGACCTGCTGGAAGCACCATGGCACATTTCTCTGGGTTTCCTTTGTTTGGAGATCAGAATAGGGAGCGATAGTGTGAGCCCAGTTCTTGTCTCAGTTCTTGACACACTGTCAGACCATGGTGGTATCAAGTGCCTGGGTTCAAGAGTTGGGAATATCTTCTCATTCCTTTCTGATAAAGACATAGCCTAAGCAATTTTTTTTCCAGAGGGAAAACTGTAGAATGAGAAATTGAAGTGATCATTAAGAAAGCATTAAAACATTTCTATTATGAGATACAAAATGTTATATTCTTTCAAGTCACCAGTGTGTATAGAAATATGCCTTGTAGAGCTCAGAGTCAAGCTATAAATGAAACTGTTATTACTTGATATACAAGTCTGAAGAAAAATTATAATCATGTCTTCCAAACATGTAATATTATCTCTGTAACAGCTGACCATATTTACGGCTTAGACAATAGACATAATTTTACTCCTATACATTAAAATTTATTTAGGGTAGTGTAATGTTAATTAAGTTAATGAGTTCTTGTCATCTTTATAAATTATTGTTTTAGATTTTTGAGAATTCTAGAAAAAGAAGATGAAGAGAAACCTCAAAAAGAAAGATCACATAATCCAATTTATTGGTTTTTTTTAGTTACGCAAAGCACAGAGACTCTACTTGTCTATTGCCTTCTGGGTTTGACAGGTTTAAAACTGATAATTCTGTGGTATTCATCACCACTTTGTATGTAAGGAAACACATTCAGTCTTAATAAACTCTTTTTTTTCTCTGTAATTTATATGATAAAGTAGTTTCTGATCACATATCTGTGAAGAATAAAGGTAAAATGTTATGCTGTGGAAGAAGTTTATGCAAATCCTATATGTGTTTAAACTACAGTATAACATAGAGGAGTGGAACACTGATTTTTTTTTCCCTTAGTACAATGCACTTGCATAAGTGTTTGCAACTTTTAGTGGTTTATGACTTAGCATTTATTATAGAAAATTATTCCCTTCTGTCTTTCACTAACCTCCCACCCTTCAACATACACATCCATCCATCTGATGTATAAGGGAATTACATTTGGCTTAGCAATTAAAACAGATATATGTCCTTCAAACTGCTCCTGACCACCCTGTTTAGAGGATGAGGAAGGTCTTGGGAGCACGTACGGGTTATTGACTGCTGTGTTCCTGCAGGAGTTCTGTAAATCCTGTCCTTCACTTGCTGTCCGGCAGTCCTTAAAAAGGCAGGAACAATTAAGGTACTGATCCTGAGCTCTACCCATCACTTAGTGCTGGAAGCTAGATCCCAAGTGAAATAAGTTAATAAAGTTGCAATCTAATGAAGCCACGTCTCTTCCATCTTTGATATCTTATTTTTTGTCTGGGAAATGCATTGCAACTAATAATTGTGTAATATTCAGCATGTGCAAGGAAAAGTTTTTCTGTTTATTTATTTGCAGTAGAGTTGCACTATTTACTAATTATTTGCTAATCATTAGATATCATGTCTTGAAAAGTGTCTATGAAGTTGTAACAAATCACAAAAATGAGTTATATGCTTTTCTCTCCAAATGGTTAGTACCTTTTCAAGAGGTAGTGATTTTATCTTTTTTTGACAAATCCCTGAGGAGAAATAAAAGCACATCATAATTTTTCAAGGCTATCTATCACTCCCAGTGCTCAGGGATGTTTAAAGCACAAAACACTACTGATTGATTGTCAGATTACAAATTTGTTCATATGCTATCATTGTAATGTGAGACGGTGGCATTGAAATGCAGCAGGCAAACAGAAAGAAAGGCTTCTGACTAGACTCCCTGGCTTCTTTTTCATGTCGTATGGGCTTGCATACTTTGTCTAAAGAAAGATCTTGCATATGGTATATTTTCAGGCATAAACAATGCACTTTTAAAAACTTAGATACGACAATATTTATATCTTGAACTGATAAAAACCTGTGTTTAGAGATAAAAAAAAGAAATATAAAACATAAGATATGGAATGTTAAAATAAAAAAAAAAGGTGCATAAACTTTTGGTTAATCTGTAAAAAGTCTTAAATAATGTGAGTGGGTTGTTTTCAAACTGAATGAGTTGTTAATCTGGTAGATAACCTAGGTATTTAATCTGGTGTTCACTGAGTCAATGGGACTCAGTGTAGAATTTAGCAGGGCAGATTTCATGCCAAGATCTGCAGAGCCTTCTTTCCCTTGGTAAATGAAGATTTTGAGCCTTTGAAATCAGTGGCTGAATTCCTATGATTTCATAGGGTTGTCTACTTAAATGGGATTTCATGTTGGTTGTCTACTTAAAACATAATTTTCCTTAATTTTATTTCTTAACTTTTCCACTTAGTACTATCACCTATAAATGTAAAAGGTTCTTTGGATTTGGACATAGATGATTAATGTGGGCAATTCCCACAGAATCAAAATTTCATACTGTATTGATTTACTCTGTATTCCCTTGGAAGGAAAAATGTCCCTGTAGGAAATAGCAGACAGTACATGGTTCTCAATATGAAGCATAATTCACTAGTAAATACAGGAAAAAAGTCTCAGAATAAGCACTTTTCAATATGGAGACAGATGGCCACATCACTTGGCAAGCATTCAGCTTTTTTCCCTGACATGTTTAAATAATGTTTATCAAACAATAGACAGGGATAAAAATCAAGGTAGCCTTAAATTTATCTAAAACAGAATGGCAGCCTGCTGTAGAAGTGTCCTATAAATAACAATAAACAGCTGTTGAAAAAAAGTCAATAAAGTGGAAAGAGAGTTTTTCTACTGGATTGTAGAAATACATACGTCTATATTTCTTTTTCTTGTAAGGAAATGTTCTGTCCTCTTTCCCAGCCCAGAACTCAACATACTGTTTATATACCTGGCACAATGTACAATGATTAGAGGCAAAACCAGATGGCCATATTTTTCCTTGTCTTGTTTATTTAGGTGACAGATAGATGAGTCCCAACTTTACCTATCAATCTGAATGTAATTATTTATGTTCTACTGTAAATTTTTGCGCGCAAATACACATGCACGTACACACACACGCACAAATAGAAGTAAACTGACTCTTTCTCTTTCTTCCTTAGGCTTAGAAAGAATTTCAAGAGATTCAGCCTATGAGCAAGAAGGAAAAGTTCAGTTTGTAATTGATGCAGTGTATTCCATGGCCTATGCACTACACAACATGCATAAAGATCTCTGTCCTGGATATATTGGTCTCTGCCCGAGGATGAGCACAACTGATGGTAAAGAACTACTTAGCTATATCCGGGCAGTAAACTTTAATGGTAAGTTACATGTACTCTTTTTTTCCCCCTTTTTCTTTTTTAAATGTTTCAGAAGTGACAAGATGTGTTTTCTTCTTTATATAGGATGCTTTAAGGCACAGTGGAAAATGGGATTAGAAGCAGTTCTCGTTTAATCAGAACTGTGAGTTTTTCCACTTGCTTTGAAACCCCAAGTGTATTTTTTGTCTTAACATTAAGCTGCTCCCAATAGAGGCAGATGTTAAAAATAAGAATCTGTCAATCAAAATATTCTGGTGAAAAGCTGCTATTATAGAAACAAGTTGAGGACACATGCGGTCTGATTCACAGATTAAAGTCCTTTGACAGAGGTTGCTTCTGTGTTTGCAAGAGAATGAATTGAAAAAAAATACCCTTTTGAAAATTGCTGCTTTCTGAAATTACTGTTAACAATTTCTTTACAAAAGTGAATAGTGAGGAGTTGGCTTTCAATTTGTATATTTAAATCTCAATTAAAACACTCACTAGCAGTTCCAGCTTCTTTTCCATTTCATTGTTTTTGACTCAGTGATTTAGTGAGCTTTAACACAGCTACAATATATATTTTTAAACAACATTACAGTTGAGATCTGCCTGCTGAGGAAATGTAGTTACAGATGCTTAGGCTGTTAACAGTAGAGGCCAATAAAGAAGACCATTAATTTATGTATGTAGAATTGAAAAGGGTAGAACATACTTGATAGTGAAATAAAGTTGATGAAAACCTCATTATTTCTTTAAAGTCATGATTATTGTAGACTATATTTACCACTATTTTACAAAGAAATGGAACAATGTTCTTTTGTGTTTTGGTTGGTTTTTTTCCCTACTTGGTGGTAATTCATGTACTAGACATGCCTTCTAACTATGCAGAGAAAAGCACTGTCTATCGCAATTTATTCCAATGATCTCAGCTGCCAGCCTTTTTGAAAAAAGCACAAGGTCATTCTGAATTTAGCTTCTGAGTGGAAGCTTTTTTTGCTTTAGGTAATATACCAGAGCATTTGGTTGATGTGAATGTTGGCTGTAATTTACAGTTTTTTCCTCTTCTAAAACTTTTTTCTCCCTATGCAATTTTCATGAAAAGGGAATCCCTGTCTCCAGGAATATAAAGATAGAAGGAGTTTAAATGATTCTTTAGTGATTTGAAAGAAAACCTGGGGAAATGGGAAATGTTGTTATGATGACAAAGGTAGGCAGCACATTGTAAGGTTTGCAGTGAAAACTATCTACATTTCTAGTAGATATTCTTCTGGGTCTGTGTTGTTTAGCATAAAAAGATAAGCTGTACATTTTATATGAAACCTTTCTCTCCCTAGATTGTTGTATTTCATCAATACCTGTCATGATTTCTCTGGCTGACTCTATGTATTGCAACAAGGGGAGATGAAAGAGTGGGATAAAGTATTCTGGACACTAATGAAAAAGTATCTGGTTTTGAACTAGTAATTTACTGAAAGAGAGGAAAAAAGAAAAAAGAAAAAAATAGAAACATTTCTGTGTGGTTAACTTTCTGTCCCATGGGATACGTTAACTGTTCCCTGTACTAGTCCACATCATGTACTGGTGTACCAATTTTTTGAGTGTGTTATATGCCCAAATATTTCCTTTTTTTGGGTCATGTGTTGGGAGGCATAAGCAGAGGACAGTTTTTAACCCTTTGCCTTTTCCTATTAATCCCAAAATCCTGTTCCTCTGGACAGCACTGCCGCTGTGTCTGACTTGGTTTACAAAGGTGAATATTTACATAGATTGCTAGACCTCCTGTGCTGGAAGTTGACAGTAGTGCTGTGTTTCGATTTTGATGTGCATCCTAGGTTCAATCATTAATAATAGAGTCTATTAAAAGTGAGCTGATACATAAAAGGAAAACCCTGGCTTTCACAGCCATTCAAGGTAACATTTTTCTATCCTAACAATCACAGGAACACATCACTGCTGAAGCTGGCAGGGACCTCTGGAGACCACCTGCTCCAACCCTCAGCTCAGATCAAGATCAGCCAAATCAGGTTACTTAGGACCATGTCCAGCCAGGTTTTAAATATATACAAGGATGGAAAATCCTCCAAAATTCTCTCTGAGCAATCAGTTCCAGTATTTGATCATTTTCACAGTAAAAAATTTTTTCTTATGCTTAAACAACTTTTCCTGTGTTTTGGAATTAAACCTCTGCTCTTCAAGATGATAATAATTTCTAAGATCAAGAAGTAACTGGCATTTTTGAGACAGGCAGTTTTTGTTTTTATTCAATATCAGTTTCCCCACGTGATTCTACCCTTATGCATATTAAACCAACTTCTCACCTCTCTTAATTCAGTATATCCCTCTTAACCAAGGTAGTAATGAGTCGGTGCAAGTCCAATTAATACGCTGTCACATTCAACTTAGTGGGTCTCACCTCACAAAATATCACCTGTATTATGAAGGATGTCTGTCTGCCTTATGGAGGGTATTAACAAGGGGAAGAAAACATACATATTTCTGTTTATTGGAGTAACAGTTTTGCATTTGATTGCAAGTAATCACTTTGAAATGTGTTTATTTTTGTTTACTTTGTTTATTTTTATTTACAAATTATGAAGAAGATTTGTTCCCCTGAAGGATTCGTCTGTGTAATATTCCACGACACCTTCATGACTGAAGGGTGATCATAACCACCAGCACACAGTGTACTGATGTAATTGATATGACATTTGTTTCTGCTTAGATATTCTTCTACCAGTTGTATGCCAAATGCAGAAAATCTCACAGTTCAGCATGATTTTAAAGGGGATAGAACTTCTTCATTTGTAATAGGAATAAAGAAATTTATTTGTACATGAAATTTGAGTTACTACCGAGTGTAGTCTCCTGTTTTACTATTGCCTGTGTTTTTCTTAGGATAGCTAGCAAAGTATGGTGTCTAAAAACAATTGCTTTTCATTTATCATGGGCAGTTTAATAATTAATTTAATTTCATAGGAAAAGAAACCTCTAACATGTAACCGGTACAACCTATTGCTGTGTACAGCAAAAGAGTTTTTAAACAACAGGAAAATATAAAGCCAGTGTGCTGAGATGTGGCGTATTTATCACAGAATCAGAGAATGGTTTGGCTTGGAAGGGACCTTTAAAGATCATCTAGTCCAACCCTCCTGCCGTGGGCAGGGACATCTTTCACTAGATCAGGTTGCTCAAAGCCCCATCCAGTCTGACCCTGAACACTTCCAGTGATGGGGCATCCGCAGCTTCTCTGGGCAACCTGTTCCAGTGTCTCGCCACCCTATTCATAAAGAATTTTCTCATTGTGTCTAATCTAAATCTACCCTCCTTTAATTTAAAACTGTTGCCCCTTGGTCTGTCACTACAGGCCCTGGGAAAAAGTCTCTCTCCATCTTTCTTATAAGCCCTCTTTCTTACAAGCCCTCTTCAAGTATTGCAATAAGGTCTCTCCGGAGCCTTACCTTCTCCAGGCTGAACAACCCCAACTCTCCCAGCTTTCTTCATAGCAGAGGTGTTCCAGCCCTCTGACCATTTTCATGGCCCTCCTCTGGTCCCGCTGCAACAGGTCCATGTCTGTCTTGTGCTGAGGACCCCAGAGCTGGACGCAGTACTGCAGGTGGGGTCTCACCAGAGCAGAGTAGAGGGCCAGAATCACCTCCCTCGAGTTACGCTGACTGATGAACCAGGAACACATGTGCTCCGTAGATGCAGAGCTTTCATAAATAGGAAAGACCCTCACCAAGCTAACGTGAGGGCTTTGACCTCAAAATTTTTCAGTTGAAATTGATTTTCAAATATGGTATAGTTGAGACTCTAGGGACATCAGAATGAGGGAGAGGGGGTTTACACACTTTGTGTGCGTGAAGCGTAGGTTACTTCTCACACTCCCATGGTTAGTGGTTGGGAGTTTAGAAAGCTCAATCTACATGTGCCATTTCAGCAAAACTGAAGAATCATAGAATCATTATGGTTGGAAAAGACCTCTAAGATCATCAAGTCCAACCGTCAACCCAACACCACCATGCCCACTACACCATGTCCCTAAGCACCTCATCTACATGTCTTTTAAATGCTTCCAGGGATGGTGACTCCACCACTTCCCTGGGCAGCCTGTTCCAAGGCCTGACCACTCTTTCAGTAAAGAAATTTTTCCTAATGTCCAGCCTAAACCTCCCTTGGCGCAACTTGAGGCCATTTCCTCTTGTTCTATTGCTAGTTACTTGGCAGAAGAGACCAACACCCACCTCGCTACGACCTCCTTTCAGATAGTTGTAGAGCATGATGAGGTCTCCCCTCAGCCTCCTCTTCTCCAGATTAAACAACGCCAGTTCCCTCAGCCACTCCTCATAAGACTTGTGCTCCAGGCCCTTCACCAGCTTCGTTGCCCTCCTCTGGACACACTCCAACACCTCCATGTCTTTCTTGTAATGAGGGGCCCACACAGTATTCGAGGTGCGACCTCACCAGTGCCGAGTACAGGAGCACGATCACCTCCCTGCTCCTGCTGGCCACACTATTTCTGATACAGGCCAGGATGCCGTTGGCCTTCTTGGCCACCTGGGCACACTGCCAGCTCATTTCAGCCGGCTGTCGACCAGCACCCCCAGGTCCTTTTCCTCTGGGCAACTTTCCAGCCTTTCCAGTCTGCAGTGTTGCATGGGGTTGTTGTGGCCGAAGTGCAGGACCCGGCACTTGGCCTTGTTGAACCTCATACTGTTGGCCTCAGCCCATCGATCCAGCCTGTCCAGGTCCCTCTGCAGAGCCTTCCTACCCTCGAGCAGATCAACACTCCCGTCCAACTTGATGTCGTCTGCAAACTTACTGAGGGAGCACTCGATCCCCTCATCCAGATCATTGATAAAGATATGGAACAGGACCGGCTCCAGTACTGAGCCCTGTGGAACACCGCTCGTGACCGGCCGCCAACTGGATTTAACTCTGTTCACCACAACTCTCTGGGCTCGGCTGTCCAGCCAGTTTTTTACCCAGCAAAGAGTGTACCTGTCTAAGCCGTGAGCCGCCAGCTTCTCTAGGAGAATGCCGTGGGAGACAGTGTCAAAGGCTTTACTGAAGTCCAGGTAGACCACATCCACAGCCTTTCCCTCATCCACTAGGCGGGTCACCTGGTCATAGAAGGAGATCAGGTTGGTCAAGCAGGACCTGCCTTCCATGAAACCGTGCTGCCTGGGCCTGATCCCCTGGTTGTCCCGGACATGGCTCGTGAGCGCCCTCAAAATGAACTGCTCCGTGATCTTCCCCGGCACCAAGGTCAGGCTGACTGGCCTGTAGTTCCCCGGATCCTCCTTCTGGCCCTTCTTGTAGATGGGAGTCACATTGGCAAGCCTCCAGTCATCTGGGACCTCCCCAGTTAACCAGGACTGCTGGTAAATGATGGTTATGATCTACTAGCTGTGACCACCGAGAACCAGTTTAACCAGCTCTTTCTGGCTATGTGATCAAAGAATACTTAGAGCTTTCAGAAGTTTCATGCTCCTACTTATCTTTTTTTTTCCCAGGCAAAAAGTGAATGTTGTCACTTTATGGTGTTCTTATTTTAATAAAAGTGCCACATTTGAAAGATTTTCTCTACCAGTTTTTGTATCCAAACAAAATGAGATATTTATGTGAAACTAGTGTTTCAAATTTAAAGTTAGGTAAAGTGAATAGTTTTTCTGTTAATTAGGTTTATAAATGGTGATAAGTGCAATTGTGGCGTATCAATATGTTTTCCCATCACATTTTTCTAGTGTTCTCACTCTATTTAACTTCATTATTCTGTCTACAAAATAAGCAGATGTTTTCTAAGAGTTTTTACCCTGGCATGTGCTGAGTGTTTTATGAGAAGTGCTCTGCTGAATTCAACATAAGTGCTCGTCATTTAACAGAAACAGGACTTGAACATGCATTTGTGGTGGATGGAGGTGTTTCAAAGGTGGTTTTGTTTTGTTTTAGTTTTGTTTTTAAGAAAAAGTTTTATCTTTGTACTTCCTTCCGGACAAAGCAAAAAAAAGAACGATAACATGGATACAGTGTTATTTCTTGGGTGGAAATAAAACACAAAGTAATAAGACTGACCAGTGCCCCCCTCTCCTACAAAAGTGAAGATCAAAATTTATAGTTAAATTCCAAAGATAAAGATCATTGCTTACATAAAACATTTCATATAGAAGAAAGTTCACTCTTTCTATATATATGTATATAGCTAGTATAGGGTAGCTGGTTTTTGCCTACCTTTAGTCATATATTTGTATTTATACTTACATTACCATACTGTAGTAGTTCCAGAGATAAATATCGAGAAAACATCACAGACTATAACACAATATATTTACAGATGTTACAATATGGGTCTTTCATTTAATCTTAAAGGTAAGGGCAGAACTTGACCTGTACTCTCATACATGCAAACAGACGTGTTATTTGCTTTGATAGGCTACTCATCCTGCGGGCGAACAGGGATACTTGCTACTTTGACATGTTTTTAGGTGAGCAGCAATAAGCGAGAAGGGAGCAGACAATAGGTGGAAGCAGTGACTCCCCTCTGCCCTCAATGCTTAGATAAATGTTGTCTGCTTCTGCCAGAGGTCACTGCAATATCACTTCCCCCTCCTGGTGAAGAGGAGACTCAGGAAAAAAATTCTGAGTCTGACTGTGCAACCTTTTCTCTGGTCTTCTCTGGGACAAAGTAAAGAAACTATGTTGCTTGCTGGGATTTTGTGACAAATGTACAAATAACACTGGAACAAGTTGCCCAGAAACGTTGTGGAGTCTCCATCCTTGGAGATATTCAAAACCCAGCTGGACATGGGCAACCGGCTCTAAGCAGCGGGATTGGAGTAGGTGATCTCCAGAGATCCCTTCCCACCTCAGCCATGCTGTGATTCTGTAGCCCTAGCTGGACTTGAAAGAAAGAAAAGTATATAACTTACCCTTACTTTACAATATTAAATGAACATATGTTACCTTTACTCTATTCTTCTGGAACTAACTTCATAGTCTGAGTGGACTAGTAAGCTTTGCTGTTATTTGTTTTTTAGATATGTTAATTAAATGCCTTTGAGAAAAGATTAATTTTGGCTACACACATAGACACATACGCATGCAGCATCTGCCCCACTTAAAAAGCAAACATGCAAAATTTCATCCTTAAAGGGCAGAATGATACCAGAGAATGAGAACATAAGAACAGAAACTAGCAGGGAAACTCAAAATAAGGTGTTGACACTTGTAAACTAAAAATTAATGATCACTCTATATTGTAATTTTTTTTTTTTTTCTGAGAAAGCAGTATCTATAGAGAACAGTTTTTAAGAAAATGAAGAATGGGGTTTCTCATGGAGATTTTTGAACCCTCCAGAGAATCATTATTGTGGAAACAGCCGTTTACAAAATTCATCTTCTCCTGTTACCTTTTGAAGTTGCTAAAACATCAATCTGTGCAAAACTCTCTGACTTACTATTCAGCTCAGATTGTTTTAAATGTTTTCTTGAAGAAAGCTGACACCTTTCTATTCTTTCACCGAGTACAAAATTTGCATTCTCAAATCATTATTTATTATTAAAACAGAAGCTTTAAAATGGTGCCCTTTGAGGTTGATAAGTTTTGACATTTTTTAAGTCATTAAGCACAATAGAACTAAAAGTCCCACTTAAAATGTACTGGAGCTATGCTCCTAACTTAGATTTCTAAAAATCCAACTCTCAAGTCTACAACTACCAATAGAGAAAAAAACCTTTTTGAAATAGTTGAAGTTGGGCACATCTGTGATTTTTAAAGTTATGAGTTCTTATTGTCCATTCATAATTTAGGGGTTAGTGCTGTCAAAAACACTTAGCATCATACAATGCCTCTGGTACCATATTCTGATAGGGTTAAAAACTATCTAAGTATAATGGGAGATAATAGCAGATGAGTAGATCAGATAGGGACAAACAAGATTAACAATGAGTTGGAAGGGCTGAACGCTGCTGACCTTGCTAGTATTCGCTGTGGTAGCAACTCTAGTTTCACTAATCTGTACTCTGCTGAAGAAATAAAGATAGCGCTTTCAGCTGCAGAAGTGGGAGTGGAAGGGGGAACGTCTGCTGCAGTTATATTAAGATCTGTGATGTTTGTTCTGTTATAAGTTAATCACATGACATAATTCCATGTAATTTTTTTGAAAATCTTGGTGGTACAGAGGAATGTTTGAAAACATGGCTAAAGCTTAAACTAACACAGACACAAACTCATAAAATCCCAGAATTCAAACTAGTTCATTCTGTTCGTGTACCTTTGTCATTGTTTCAGAGGTGTCTAATATGGCTTGTAAATGCACTGGGGCTATGGCAGACCATTTGTAATAAAGAATCCTGATGTCTAGTTTTCTGTACCTTTATGTTACACTAAGAAAGGAGTTGTTACTTCTGTTAATTTATTATTGGGGATGAGCAGGGGATGATTTCAAATAAGTTCTGCTTTGGCATGCTAATTATTTTAATGGAATTAATCCAGGTGGCTATACAAGAAACTAAAATTGCACAGTGGTCTGAATCACTCTTAATGGATTTAAGTAATGTATGTTTATAATGTAAGCATGCACAGCAGGCAAATCTTGGAGCTGCTATGATTCTTAGGTACCTCATAAATACATGTGATTAAAATCAGAGACTATGAAAATGCTGGGTGTGAAATTAGAAGGTAGATCCTAAAAGTAAGTGCAATTTATAGCCGTGCTCTTGCTTATGTACAGATCTTAAGTACTGATTAATTGAGCAGTATATATGATCCACATAAAAATTCATGATGTAGAACGTGACTGAGGTCAATTCTCTGTTTTGAGGAACAAGGTCTAATTCATAAGGTATTTACCCTTATTACCCAGGAAAACTGATTTGCATCTCCTGATAGGTGAGGTGAGGATATTCAGATATATTAGAGTACAGTTTTCTAATATGATCAAGTGAAAAACTCAAGCAATAGTGAGGAGTAATGCAAACTAACCCTTGCCATTCTGAGTGAAAAGGTATCTGAGTGCAAAGAAACTGGATCCATAATGCATGTATTTTTTTACCATTCAGTCAGTGTAAGAAACATCACAGCTGCAGTTTTGCAGTGCTATTAAGCCCTTCAGATATCCTAATTATCTTTATTAACAGGAAGAAGGCATACCACGTGTTTTGAGAAAGGAATATCTTGACAAGCTTCCAAACTTAAAAGCCTAAATTTAAAATAACCTCTTAAATCTATCAAATCAAGTAAGACTGTTTGTACAAGTTATTAATTTTTCCATATGTTGATTTTATGCCCCGTTTTGTAAGACGAGAGTTCTGCAAGCCAGCAGGACAGTCATGAGGAGAAATGAATTGCTTTTTAGTACCTCTGTAACAGAATAATATGGCCTTTTTCATTTTACTACAACAGCTTTTACTTACAAAATGAAATAGACACATTAGAGAGAATATCAAGGGAAAGAAGCAGCAAGGATTTTATTAAGGCTATTTGGTAGTATAAATAAGCTGCATTTATAGATCATTCATGTAAAAAGTGATCTCACTGGTAATGGCTGATAAGTGACAAACTCAGAAAATAAAGCAATTCTTCAGGAAGGTCACTGTCAGTGAAATTATCTTGACAAATCTTAGATTCTCATATAAGGAGGAAAACAGCTATTTCTCTATGTTAAAGGGAATGACAGTGGTCTTGGGTAGACTTAATACTGTAGGGCAGGAATTATAGTAAAGAGAGAATAAATTTATAATTAACAGGGGTTGCCAACATCATCAGACAACAGTATTTAATTTTGCTACTCTAGGGAGATGTATTCAGCAGTAAACAACCAAGTTCAGATCTATAGACAAAGTAGTACTGATTCAAGAGCAAGTTAGACATGTTTGACCTTGCTACCAGATGTTATCTGAAGGAAAAACAGGGAGAATCCAAGCAAACTAAACAAGACATCCAAGAGGAAAGTGATGGGATTCAGTTCATCTCTCGCAGGCAAATAGGTTTCTCTCAGTTTCAGTAGCTGGTGAAGTTTAAAATAAGTGTCTAGTTCTCCATACAGCTGATGGGAAAGGCTGATACCTCTAAAGCCTACCAGAGAGCGAGCCTGTCCGTTAGCATTTAGGCACCATAGCAACTCATCTGCTTCTGTATGTTTTTCTGCAAGCAGCTATGAGTCAGAGAGATTTTCTCAAAGGCTGGTTAAAGCATTTCTAATAGTATGAAATATTAAATATGTGGAAGATAGTTTATCCTAGAAGCTTCTCTAATTTACTCCAGCAGACGAAGCATTTGCTGTTATTCCTGAGGATTACGGTATCCAATCATTTTGGCCACACAGCAGGTTATGTTTTATGCTGAACAGATTGGACCCAAAATGTTGCTCCCCATAGTCTTAGTCAAATCTCTCCCTTGTAAGCCTGAAATAAAATGGATTTGATGCACAAATACCTGAGGCGTTCTATTTTAAATAGAGGGACTGTGTCTCTCAATTCTCCTGTTATGTCTATCATCAAAATTGAACATTTGATAATTGAAGGTAAAATAATTTGCAGTAAAGATTTTAGTTGCAATTCTGTGGATTCTGTGCATAGCACGCTTTCAAAGTGATGATGTGTTAGTGAGGCTTCCATATTAACATTTTTCAATTTGTGCCAATCTCTTTAGGTTATTAACTTTTATAATTACATTAGCATTTAATAAAAAAATAGTTTGGAATATAGGAAATACAGAATATTCTTTATTTATTAGTTACACTTGGAAGCCTAAACTCTTTTAAGCCAAGTCACAGGAGCCTACACACTCAGATGGATTTGAAAATGGTGCTTCTCTCTATTACTTACAGCTCTATTAACAAATTATCAGCTTGATTGGTACTCTACTTGAATACAGTTTTATCTGCTGGTTGTTGAGCTATTTATGTAAGGTAAGATTATTAGAGGATACTCAGCTACATTTCAGAGTATGAAAATTTGGATGTGTTTTTAACTACTGTATCAAAATTTACACACCAAACATAGCTTCCTCCTTAGACCCCCAATTACAATGGGTGAGGTTTATTATCCAGTATGATTAACTTTGATGCTGACTTGCCTAAATTTTAGGAGTTCTGCTGGAGGGTAAAAGGGTGTGGTACAACCCTTCTGTGTTAAGTTAAGGGGAAGAAGTTTATGCCTCTGAACAGTTCCAGAAGGGAATTAGAAATATTTAATACCGCAGTGCTAACTCTGCTTTGAGATGATAGAAATACTGAAGCTTTGTCCTTCCCCCAAACTTTTCATATTGGTCTGGGATTTGGATGTTCACTCAAGAAATAAAGTAATTGCCTCCTAAGCCTTTAACCCAAAGGAGACTGAAGCCATGTCCCAGAAGCATGCCTTAAACAAGTATAGGGCGTGACTGGGGGGATATTCTTTAGTCTTGTTACATTTGGGTCACTGTGCAGCTAAGAATGTAAGACTTCCTAGGACTCCTATCCAAAAGGACTCTCAATATCCTATCTTAGTAGCACTAAGTGGCTATTAGTTTATATAAATTCATAGGTTTTATTGTATTTTTATTCTAGTGAAAGCAGAATCAAAGCAGCTATAAATGTAAGACTCCATATTTCTATCCAGCCAGCACTGAAACAACAAATCTTAGTGCAGTACAAGATAAATTTTGTGCATTTTTTTGAGTTTTTTTTCATTGTGCACCATACACAAAGAAAGACTTATCAACATCTGGATTATTCTTCATTATCATTCAGATGAAAATTTTCTGTTTTATTCAAGATGAATTACAAGTTACTCTTTGGGATTAAACCAATACATCTGTATGATCTCTAAAGGGTTATTTTTTGCTAATAAACGTTTTTGTTGTTGTCCAATAAGAAAACAAACCAAACCAAAACAAAACCAACTAACTTTGGTTAGAGAACAAAACTATTAACATTTTACCATAGTTTTAATATAAATGAGAAAATTTAGGTTTAGGCAAAAAAAAAGAGTTTTCATGTAATAATGATGGTTGATTATTCCATCAATCACTTTTTTCTTTCAACGAGCAATGAAAAGTTAGATGTTATGCTATCATGAAATGAGTATCTTTCAAGTTTCTTATAACATCCTTGTAATGTGTGAAATGCAGCTTGATTAGGTAGCACCCTGATTAAAAGAATTTTCACAGAAATGGGAGTGACTAGTTAAGTCCATTCTTGCAAAACCCCAAAATTTTGCACAGTTTTTCAAGCAATAGTTTTGCTATGTCACTGTTCCTACAGTACTTTTTTGCATTTGCAATTCTATGTCTATGCTATCTACATATCTTCTTTGCAACTTTTCCCACGTGTTTTAACTTAAGAAAAATAAAGATTCAAAATTGCTAAAGACATTTGTAATTAGAATTTACCAATATAACCAGCAATAAAGAAGTAGGAATTCTGATCTATTCAAGTGTGTCATTAAATAAGGAAAAAAGGTTCTTAAGAGATGATTGAAATAAATTTTTCATCTTTAATCTGTGATCTTGTCCTAAAAGTACAATAACATACAAATATCACAGTAGATAGGAATTAGTATTGATTATTACTGCCCAGATGTTGCCAGTGCCTGGAAGCATTAAAAACCACTGAGTCAACGAGAATGCTCTGAGATTATAAGTATTTAACTACTTTGTTAAATTAGCTCACCCTTTTTATTTCACATTCTGAAATGGAACAATATCATTTAGTTGGCTGAAATACTTCTTGAAAAGTAGGTAATATATGTTACCTATTCATTATTTAGTTGAAAAAGCAAAATCCATCAGCTAACCAGGAAAATGCAGAAATATGTTTACCAACGCTAGGTTTATAAAGTTTCAACAGTAGTGTAGTCAATAGAATATTTACTGTTTATTTTAGTGGGTCTGGAATACTGGTGTTGATCACCCATACTAGAATCCAACTGTGAAAAAGCAGACACCCTAACAGGTTTAAAGAACTGCTAAAAAAAAAAGTTAAAGCAAAACCAAGGTCAGTTGGCAAGCAAACAGATAGCAAAAACATTTGCAATTACAATTGCTTATTTTTATTATGAGTGTCATCTAGTTACTTAGATGTGGCTTCAAATTTAGGTGTTGCACTTGCTCTGTACAGCAAGACAGATCCTAAGAGTGTGGAAAGCATCATAGTAACATAGTGGTTACCTGACCTGTCTGGGGAATTCAGAACATCCTGAGTTTATAGACATGCTCATTGTCACATATGTTTATCTGCAGGAGTAGAAGAACAGCACAGTAAGAGACAGTCCCTGACATTCACTACATGAATATTCCCCTGGGACCTGTATGTTTTTCAGTGGAAAGGTGAGGGAGTTTGTGTTTGCTTGTGACAGGCAAAGGTGGCAGTTTGTACAGACTCTGTGGAAAGGAAGCAGCTACATATCACCCATGCACTGTATCCTGCTGCTTCCTTAGAATGTCTTTTCTTTCAAGGTTTGCCATACATATACTCATCAAACTCTTTAAAATAACAAGAAATCCACAGTTCTGTATGTTGTATCTTATGGAGACTTCAATAGCAGATTGCTTTCCTTTGACTGTAAGGCTAAGCAAACAGATATAATCATGGAAGACACATTATTGCTCACTCCAAGCTCCAGCTGGATGAGCTTTTGATTTTCCTGTTTGGCCCTGCAGCCACTCTAGGACTACCATGGCTTTCCTCCAATATAGCTTGATCCCGAGTTGAGAGACAAAAATGTATTGGCACTGTTCCCGTGCCACACATAAACACATTTTATAAATATCCCTAAGTAGCATTAAGTCACAACTCATAATATGACCATTTATGGTAGCTGTGTCCCACTTTTTGGAGGTAATTATTATGCATTTTAAAGGAAAGTGAAAATGATGTATGGAACCTCAAGTCATCATCTGCGTGCAGGATATGCAGCTACAGGGCAGTCAGACTCCTCAGCACACACCAGGCTGTGCAAACTTGAAAGGCTTATTTACTGCAGTCTCTGCCGTGGTTCTTCCAAGTTCCTACCCAGAGATCTGAAGAGAAAGCCTCGGGATATTAAAGTCCACTGCTTATCATGTTGGAGAAAAACAACTGAAGGTGCTTGGAAATTACCCTTATATTGACATACAGCCACTGTGGGAAGGTTTCTGCTAAGCCAGCTGGCATTTAAAAGCTCCAGCCCTTGATAGTTACAAATTGTTGTATTGATCCTCCCTTATGCATGGACTAACTGCGGCTCAAACACTGATAATTTTTTCTCTGTTTTGCACATTCGCTGTTTCTTACCAGCAAGGGATATTGTTCATGCACAAAGTGCTTAGGCAGGATTTCTTGCTTACCTGAGCATAAAACGCACATGGTCTTGTTCTTGTTGTAGTAAGCAAGTTGTCCTGAGCTTTGTATAGTGAATCAGAAAATTCTGAGGAATGTGTAAAATAAAAAGAAAGTAATGTTCAAGCAGATGTTCCCAAATCTAGGAAGGTTGTTGCTTTTTCGTTCCAGTTACAGCTGAATGTTGAGGTTGTTCCTTATTTCAGCTGATTTGTCCTAGACCTACTTTGACCTTTTGAAGATTTCTCTTGTTTCTGTGTTTTTTGCCTGACACCCGGTGACTCTGAGTTACTGCATTATTAAGACAAAAAGCACCTACAAATGTTATTTTATTTATTTGTTTGCTTGTTTCTTTGCTGAGGTAGTCCTGGGACAACACTTTAGCTTTTCAAGGCATTTTTAGACAATGTAGATATTTTTTATCCAGTAAGTTTCACAAGTCCACAAGTGCTGGGGGCTGAATTGTCAGGTCTCCTAAAGTTCAATGTTGCAACGTGTGAAGGGTCAGAGCAAAGATATATGCCTTCTGTCATTTATCCCATAGTGGACATACCCATCTGCAATATGCACCTACAATCTCTGTTGTTATTTAGGGATTCAAGTTCTTAATACTTTTACCAATTTGCACAACAAAAATGAAGGCGTATGCATGAATGTGTTTTAACTACAGTGTTCTAATGAATTATTGCATGGTACATAGCAGGCATAACTGGCTGTTATCTCAGTCCACCAAATTTTTGAAATAAAGACATGAACCATTCTCTTTAAATAAAGACTCTGAACCTGTGTTCAAAGGTGATTTAAGCTAACTTATTTTGGTTTGAATAGCAGGAACTTGCCTCTCCTATGGAGATGAGAGGTTGTAGCTGCTAAAAAGGTGTAAGGTGAAGAGGGGGAGAAAGAAGTAGCAAATGGCAGCTGAGAAATTCACCTTCTGTTTGAGTCCTCCAAACACAGACAAGGAGATTTTTCTATATTTATGTATAATCAGATTAAAGATTTCCTACGAAGACAAGCTGATAATAGACATTGACTATACTTGCCAAACAGTGAATAACACCAGTGTCACTTGAGAAGTACAGACTGTTTTTTCCATGTATGGAGAAGAGGTGGCAATTTGTTTTTACAGAGGTGGCCCACTAATGCCTATAAATGCACACCATGTGAGCTCCATGGCCAGGGTCTAGTATCTACCCGAGTGCACGCCATGTCATGTGAATAGATGTCTACGAGTCTGTGCAGCCAAGAGGTTATTATGCGCTCCTAATAAAGTGTATTGAAGTCAGGTTTTCCAGCATCAAACACTTAGAAAGCGTTTTCCTAAAGTATGGGGTTTTTTTTTCAGTAGTTCATGGAATAGTATAATATATTCTAATTCTGAAGTCATTAAATGCTAAAAAAGACCCAGAAAACCAAAAACCTTATAAAATAGTTCAATTCTTACACTGGATTGAAATAGTACTACAAAGCATAAATGGCCTTTAGAGAGAATTTTTTTTATCCAGTTTATCCTGTGTCACCTGAAAATAAACAAAAACAGGCTTTGATTTGAAGGATTTCTTTTTCTTCTGCCTTGTTGTTTAATAGCTTGATTTTGGTCTGAATTAAACTAAAATTAATTTTATGAAGAATTAGAATCTTTCCAGGCCCTAAAGCTGTACTGGTGAATGATGTTCTTATCAGTTCAATCACTAATGAAAACCAGCAATTAATTGACATTCCTGACAAGGATGCTGATTTTATTGAGCAATTGCAAGAAACTCTTTTTGTGGCTCTGGTCCTTGAGTGAAAACCTCGGGGAAATCGGTTCCAGGAATGGAGTGTCTTAGCTTCCAATATTGCTAACCTTCAGGGGAGGCCCATCTGAATTTTGGGCAGGGATCCCTCGTGCCAAGGTAGTGCCATGTCAGCAGAGCTGAGAGTTGCCTCCCTCAGCAACCAGGATCCCCGTGAGTTTGTAGCTGCATTTCTTTTGAATTCTCTCCAGAGAGGAAAACTTGAATCAGAGACATAGACAAAAAAAGAGGGGTGCCTCTCCCTCTTGGGTCAGAGCTGCAAGGCGGGGGTGAAGAAGCAGTTGTGTGCCTCAGTGGTTGGACTAAGGAGCTTCTGAAAATGGGAGTGTAAATGCTGGTCCTTCAGGAACATGGAGGTACAAGTCATTGCCACTTGGACGGTTCTTGGATAACTAAATTCAACTTAGGTCTTGGTCACCAAAATAGGCAGTTGAAATTTTCACCTTCCTGTTGGTCCTTTTCCTGTAAAAAGGTCTTCCTGTTTCATATGGGTGATTTTCAGATTGTGAAGTTCTTGGACTCTGTTATAACGCAGACCTTGTAAATATAGATGTATTGTGGTTAAATGAAAGGTGGTCAAGAAAGGGAATAATTCTCATGGGTTTCAGTGTCTTCAGAGATTGCATATAGAACTTTTATTGAGGCTCATATATGAAAAATAAATACAGATCTATTGTTGCAAACTTTCACCTTTATTTTCTTGATTTGGTGTGTGCATCTGTTATTCCTAACATGTTGTAAATATTCTTAGTTTTTCTCTCTTGCTACTGCTACAGTTGCTTCTTTGTCCTCCCTCAGAGGTCCCCTCTGCCAGAATCAATAACATCCAGATCAATGGAAGAATATTTCTGAAAATGTCAATCTTTCATCTTCATGGTCCTGACTTGCTAATGATTTCTAATGGAGTATTTAACAGGAATGAGCACAGACCTTGATATGAATTGCCAGACGGATATGTAACAAGAGGGGTTCTGAGTAGGGAAATGTAGAAGGATAATGAAACCTGACAATAATAGAAAACTGTGGACAAAGCACTGAGGGTGAGAACAAATGAACATGACTTCCATAGAACAAGGTCACAAGCCGGTGCCTGAACCATATGACATGTTGGCAGGAAATGGAAAATAATAAGGTTAGGCACAGAAAAACAGAAGGGTTTATAATCTCAGCAGATTGACATGCTACAAATGTTGAACAGTGGATGATAGATTAGGGACAAGGGCTATTTATAATGGTATTGCTTTTTTTTTATTATTTTTTCTCTATGAGAAACAGCAAATAATACAGACACAAGATGATGTAGGTGATAAATGATGCAATGGTAGAAAAACTATTATGATCTGTTAGGTTCACCTTGTTTCATGTGTGTTATGCAACTAGATAAAGTGGAAGAGGGGACAAATATAAAAATGGAATAACACAGGGACACAGAGATTTTAGCTATTTATAAAGCAATACAGTATAGGAATGGAATTCAATTTACTTCACATTAGATGCGTACATTGCAAATATCTACACATGAACTAGTTGATTACACTGCTTTTATAGTGAATGGAGAGAAAGTCACTTAATGGGGCATCTTTCACCTTATCGTTTACTTATCTAAAATAAGCCAAATGAATTGTGCTGTAGAAGTGTGTCCACTGACAGCAGAGCAAATCTATAAATTTATATCAGCTTTAGATGTCTATGCTGCAGATTTCCAAAGACAGGTGAGACGACTCCAATACTACTCCGGTTTTTGGGGGAAAAATGAGCTTGAGCAGGGAAGCTAGGAATAAAGTAATGAGAGTTATTGTAAATCAGCTGAAAGTTGTCTACCTAATGGAAGAAGAAATGGCAGAAACTTAGAGTAGATGTAAAAGCCATATGATAACACTACTTTGCAGGGAGATGTTAATCTAATTACTAGTAACAATACCAGTAACAATAACCATATATTATTTAATAATAAAATTAGACTACTATTTTGTGTCTGCTTTAAAAGCAGTGAAAGGAGAAATAATCCATATGAAGTTCTCCCTCATATATACAGAGATTGTATAGACTAATTTGGCCTGCTCAGGACATTGGTCGAGAGGGTCCCTTGGGAGACAGTCCTGAAGGGCAAAGGGGTCCAGGAAGGCTGGACATTCTTCAAGAAGGAAGTCTTAAAGGCGCAGGAGCGGGCTGTCCCCATGTGCCCCAAGAAGAACGGGCGGGGAAGGCGACCGGCCTGGCTGAACAGGGAGCTCTGGCTGGGACTCAGGGAAAAAAGGAGAGTTTATCACTTGTGGAGGAAGGGTCAGGCAACTCAGGAAGAGTACAGGGATCGCGTTAGGTCGTGCAGAGAGGAAATTAGAAAGGCAAAAGCCCGGCTAGAACTCAACCTGGCCACTGTCGTGAGAGACAACAAAAAATGCTTTTACAAGTATGTTAATGACAAAAGGAGAGCCAAGGAGAATCTCCATCCTCTATTGGATGCGGGGGGGAACGTTGCCACCAAGGACGAGGAAAAGGCTGAGGTACTCAACACCTTCGTTGCCTCAGTCTTTAGTAGTCAGAGTGGTTATCCTCAGGGTACTCAGCCCCCTGAGCTGGAAGACAAGGACGACGAGCAGGATAAACCCCCCATAATTCAAGAGGATGAAGTTCATGACCTGCTATGCCACCTGGACGTTCACAAGTCTATGGGGCCGGATGGGATCCACCCGAGGGTACTGAGGGAGCTGGCGGAGGAGCTTGCCGAGCCGCTCTCCATCATTTACCAGCAGTCCTGCTTAACTGGGGAGGTCCCGGATGACTGGAGGCTCGCCAATGTGACTCCCATCTACAAGAAGGGCCGGAGGGAGGATCCGGGGAACTACAGACCGGTCAGCCTGACCTCGGTGCCGGGGAAGATCATGGAGCGGTTGGTTTTGAGGGTGCTCACGAGCCATGTCCGGGACAACCAGGGGATCAGGCCCAGCCAGCACGGGTTCATGGAAGGCAGGTCCTGCTTGACCAACCTGATCTCCTTCTATGACCAGGTGACCCACCTAGTGGATGAGGGAAAGGCTGTGGATGTGGTCTACTTGGACTTCAGGAAGGCCTTTGACACTGTCTCCCACAGCATTCTCCTAGAGAAGCTGGCGGCTCACGGCCTAGACAGGTGCACTCTTCGCTGGGTAAAAAACTGGCTGGACGGCCGAGCCCAGAGAGTTGTGGTCAACGGAGTTAAATCCAGTTGGCGGCTGGTCACGAGCAGTGTTCCCCAGGGCTCAGTACTGGGGCCAGTCCTGTTCAATATCTTCATCAATGATCTGGACGAGGGGATCGAGTGCTCCCTCAGTAAGTTTGCAGACGACACCAAGTTGGGTGGGAGTGTTGATCTGCTGGAGGGTAGGAAGGCTCTGCAGAGGGACCTGGACAGGCTGGATCGATGGGCCGAGGCCAACTGTATGAGGTTCAACAAGGCCAAGTGCCGGGTCCTGCACTTCGGCCACAACAACCCCAGGCAAGACTATAGGCTTGGGGAAGAGTGGCTGGAAAGCTGCCCAGAGGAAAAGGACCTGGGGGTACTGGTTGACAGCCGGCTGAACATGAGCCGGCAGTGTGCCCAGGTGGCCAAGAAGGCCAACGGCATCCTGGCCTGTATCAGAAATAGTGTGGCCAGCAGGAGCAGGGAGGTGATCGTGCCCCTGTACTCGGCACTGGTGAGGCCGCACCTCGAATATTGTGTTCAGTTTTGGGCCCCTCACTACAAGAAGGACATGGAGGTGCTGGAGCGTGTCCAGAGGAGGGCAACGAAGCTGGTGAAGGGCCTGGAGCACAAGTCTTATGAGGAGCGGCTGAGGGAACTGGGGTTGTTTAGCCTGGAGAAGAGGAGGCTGAGGGGAGACCTCATCGCGCTCTACAACTACCTGAAAGGAGGTTGTAGCGAGGTGGGTGTTGGTCTCTTCTGCCAAGTAACTAGCGATAGGACAAGAGGAAATGGCCTCAAGTTGCGCCAAGGGAGGTTTAGATTGGACATTAGGAAAAATTTCTTTACTGAAAGAGTGGTCAGGCCTTGGAACAGGCTGCCCAGGGAAGTGGTGGAGTCACCATCCCTGGAGGTATTTAAAAGACGTGTAGATGAGGCCCTTAGGGACATGGTGTAGTGGGCATGGTGTGTTGGGTTGACGGTTGGACACGATGATCTTAGAGGTCTTTTCCAACCTGTATGATTCTATGATTCTATGATTCTAATTAAGACACATCCAAATGATAAAATCTCCTTACAGGCAAAACTATTAACATTGAAGAACATAGTTAAAATGCATCTCATCAAACAAGATTTTAAATTACATCAATATGAAAACACCTTTAAAACTGAAAAAGAAGCTGCAGGTTGCAAAGCTGACACTGGGAAAGAAAGAGGGGTGGAAATACCAACAAGAAAGAAGTGCAGGAAAAATAAAAATAAAATTGGTCTCAAAGAGCCTACCGAAACCAGTAGGAAAAATCGGTGGATAGAAACATGTAAATGCAGAATATAACATATTGTATGTCTGTACAACAGTTAGACAAGTAATTCTGACAATAAGTGACAAGGGTTGACAAGGCTGGGGAACTGATCATTAAACAAAGAAAGAATGTACATGGGAGCAAGCAACAGTGCTTACAAGATTATTTATTATTTGGAACTCAAGCAAACTGGAGAAGTTACCTGGGAAAAAGAATTAGATGTAGAAGAGTATTCTATTTAATTCTGGAGACTTTGGGGAGCCCAGTGAGGTAATGCTATTTTTCAGTTTTCATTTGTCAACACTCTGCTAAGAAAGGGAGGAATTTTGACAATCGTGGCTATAGAAATGAGATGAGGAAAAGAGTTATATAATTCATTGTTCTGTAGCATTTACCCAATCCATCATTATGGCATCTGTCCGTCCAGTGCAAAATGACCAAACATTTCCAAGAAAGAATGCAGTGTATTCTAAGAAATGTATGTAAAATCATTTGATATGAGTGAAAAAGAAATAAGAATAAAAATGTAGACAGAAAGTTGGAAGCTTGATTTAGAAGAGATGAATTTGAAAGTTTAATAATAGGTTGTTTTTCATAACTTCATATGATGGCCTATTTAGGGATCTGAGAAGATCTATATCAAATCCTTGCAAGATTTACTGCTCTGAGATTATAATAGGGAAAGTCTACAAAATAAGATTGGGAAAAAGTTTGGATAATATAAAGAATACTAGTGTAATTATATTAGAGATCAAAATATGAAATAAAAATAATTTTACAACATTATGAAGGTAGATAATACATCCTTAATGTGCCTGAAGAAAGAGACTGAAGAGAAAGACAGGAATCTAGTGTGAGATTTATCTGAACTGTTACACACTTTCTTTTCTCTGGTATCTGGAAACACATGTACACTGTACTTTTAACAAAGTTCCTGTTATTAGTCTGTAAATGCATCAGAATATACATATAATCTTATTTTTTATTGCCTCAGCCCTTAAAATTACCCAGATTCTACCATGTGATATTTCATCTCATTCCATATTGCTGATGCATCCCATCTTCACACTATCGATACATTTCATTAGCACATTCTATGCCCCCAAAGGACATTTTTTTGCCCTTTGGGGGCATAGTCACTGGTGAAAACACTAAAATTTTCCAAAATAGACTGTGAAGAACTGCACAGGGAACCCACCAATACCCACACACTTTCAGCACAACCCGTTTGATCTCCTTTTTGATCAGTTCCTTATCCACTTTACAGTCCAGATTCTGATCCCCATCTTCTCAATTTTAATCAGTCATTTCCCATGGAATAAAATTCTGAAATCCAGAGAGATTATATCTGTCATGCTTTCCTTGTAAAGTAAATAACTTATCTGTCAAAGAAAGACACCAGGATCATTGGCATGATCCATTTCTGAAAAATTTATGTAGTTTTTATTCTCATTTGCATTTCTGTCTGTATCATCTACAGAGATTTCTGTATGGGTGAAATAATTATTGATCATGAAAATGCAGCATGAAAGACTATATCAATAAAATATAAAAAGAGGAATTAAGAATCTGTTTGAAGAAATAAGAGATTTACTTGTAGATAGGTGATTCTGGCACAAACCTCATTTTTGCTTTTGTGTGTCCAGAGTTGCCCCTTGAGAATATCACAGAATTGTTTTGGGAATCCAGTCAAAAAATATGTCAGGAAACCTGACCTCAGTGGATTGTTTTTCAGAGGACAGCAGGCAGTAAACAAGGTTTTCTGAAGCACTAATTTCAGAGCTGACTCTGCCTGTTGGCAAACTGGATTTAACTAGTGGTATCTGGAGACATGTTAATGAATTTCAGATTAACACAAGTGTTAAACCTAATGCCGTAATTAAGAAAGGCCTGCCAATCACTGCCTCTTTTGCACTGGCACAATTTATTCTGTAGATTTCTGTTGCAGCATTGTCATCTAGTGAGGACTGCAATTAATTGCTAAATAGATCCTAAAAGAGCAGTTCACAGAAATGAGAAGAATGACTGTCACAGAAGAGTTTTACAGTCCATTCCATTGTGTATATCCTAAGGTTATACAATTTTGTATGCAATTTTCTACACTGACCTGTCCATTGTCATTCCTGGAAGCAGGTCTTCTAAAAAGTAGCACCTCCAAAAAAATTGTCTATTTCTAATTAAAATTACTTGTATTAATTTCTGGGAATATTCAGTGCATTATCAAGAATTATCTATAACAGACAAGATCTGTGGAATTGCAACAAAGGTTTTCACTCTCCCCATGTGATATGCATTTTTTTCATCATTTCATTGGATCTGTTACATGTGTCATATTGTCTGCTTCTTTTTCTATTGCCTCAGCTGAAATGGCAAGCCATTGTAAACTTCATTTGGCTGTAAACTTCAAATGGCAAGTCATTGTAAACTTCATTTGGCTGTGGTAATATCTACCTTTCGTATGCTTTAAAAATTAGAAGAAAATTACCTGTTAGTTTCTAATTATAACCTAGAGCTACATTTTTACAGAGAGATGAAAAGATTTGTTCCTATTAACACATATCTTCAGCTACGTAGTTTATTATTCAATCTTACTTACTTGTAAAGAGAAAACGTTATACATTTCCATGCCAGAATAAGCATAAGAATTATACCTATCTTAAGACTACAAGTATAGTTTCTTAAATGCCTGAGCCTTTGTTAGCTCCTCCAACACAAAGCTGTTGAGGGCTGAGCTCCTGAAGCCTTTCCACTGGGCTGACAACAATTAATAGTGTTTCATGGGTCATCTTCCTTTCTCATTCAGGATTGTGTAGTCTGCACTGCATAGATTCACACAGACAATACATGCATAGAATTATAATACCCCATTGCATTTAAAGATGAGGCTCATGAAATGTATTAGGTTGATTCTTCAGGTATTCCTCATTTGGTATTTAACAGCGGGAAATGAGGCAGCACAGATGGCTCTCTGTGGCTGTTTTACACCTGTCCTGGCTTGATGGTGCAGCCAAATGGCTGCAAATATTCATGTAATTGTCATTGATCATTTGCAACTTTCTGAAAGTCTGGGATCACTAGACTTCAGAAACGGAGTTACTACTCACAAAATCACAGAACGGTTGAGGCTGGCCCTCTGGAGATGTCTAGTCCAACCCCCTCTGCTCAGAGTAGACTGAGCTACAGCAGCACGTTGCTCAGGTCTGCATCCAGTTGAATGTTGAATATCTCCAGGGATGGAGACTCCACAACCTCTCAGGGCAATCTATCCCACTGTTTGGCTGATTGCACACTAAAAGAGAATTTTATGCTTAAAGAGAATTTTCTATGGTTTGGTATGTGCCCGTTACCTCTTGTCCTGTCACTGGACACGACTGAGAAGAGTCTGGCTCCATCTTCTTTACTTCTCCCAATAAGGTATTTATACACACTGATAAGATCCCCCTCTCAAGCCTTCCCTTCTCCAAGCTGAAAAGTCCCAGCTCTCTCAGCTTCTTCTTGTATGACAGATGCTCCAAACCCTTAATCATCTTTGCGGCCCTTTGCTGGACTCACTCCAGTATGTCCATGTCTCTTTTACTGGGGAGTCCAGAACTGGACACAGTGCTCCAGCTGTGGTCTCACCAGTGCTCAGAAGAGGGGAAAGATCACCCCCTCAACCTCCTGCTCAGACTCAGCACCTCATCTGCCAGCAGCACACTGACGCTGTTCTGTAGTTGCTGATCAGAGAAGGAGCTTTTCTCCTGCTATTGTAAGTCTCAGGCTTCAACATCATAGGAGTCTCCATTTCTGAACTCCAAAAGTACAGACTCTTCCTGCCCCTCATTCGACACAGCTTCTCTACTTGGTCATGTGGATGCTCCCCAGCACTCACCTCCTGCAGGCAGGGAGCCCATCATCCCCCGGCCCCAGCCTCAGTAAGAGGCTTGCAGAGATGCATCCTCCTTTGGGAGCTTGGTCTGAGTCTCTGATGTGCTGGGGTAGTTGCTCGGGTGTGTGTTGGGGACGCACTGTAGCACACCACCACCACTGCTGAGCACACGAACACTTCCCTCAGCAACAGGGTTTCTAGCCGGCTTTTGTGCACCCTCTGCAGAAACCGCTTCTCTGGGAACTGCACTCTAGGCTGGCCCTTACATGCACCACTCCCAGCATCTGCTGAACGGGTGCTTGACTCTCCCTGCTCAGAGTCAGCTTGAAGCTCAAAGCACCCTTTGATCATGAACAGCTTTGCTAGAAGCTGCTGGAAGTCACAGCCCCCTGCAGCTGCCTTTCCCCAGTGCAGCAGGCTGTTCCAGGAGTTCACAGGAGTTCACTGGCCATCCCAGAAGGAGTTCACAGAAGATCTACAAGCAGAGCCCAAAAAATGCTGAGCAAGCTGCTGTGTCTGCTGCCTGCCTCTGTTAGCTCTGTTCTGTCTTGACATTCCTCTTCCCTTGGTTTGTTTTTACTCTGAGAATAGATGAATGAAAACAAATCTGCATTCCTCTTTGTATCTGGTTTAAGGTTCTTCTATGTTGCTGCAATATTTATGGGAGTTTTGCATGCATATGAAGAGGACCTGGTAATTATTACCTCTAGAAACTGCAGGACATTGTTAAATGGACTTTTTATTTACATGGAACCAAACTAGTTCATTCTTCTTCATGATCAGTAGTACCTTTATTGACAAGACTAGATGTCTTATTCTACAGGAAAAATCACATAATATACTGTTGTGGTTTAACCTGGCAGGCAGCCAAATACCACACAGCTGCTCGCTCACTCCCCCCGCCTCGGCAGCACGGGGAGAGAATCGGAAGGATGAGAGTGAGAAAAAACTTGTGGGTTGAGATGAAGATAGTTTAATAGAACAGAAAATAGAAAATAATAATAATAATAATAGATTATACAAAATGAGTGATGCACAATGCAATTGCTCACCACTTGTGCTGACCGATTACCAAGTAGCGATCGGTACTTCCTGGATCACGCCTACCATTCATATACTGAGCATGATGTCACATGGTATGGAATACCCCATTAGCCAGCTGGGCTGGCTGTCCTGATTATGTTCCCTCCCACCTTGTGTACCTAGCTCAGTCAGTAGGCAGGGGAGCTGTCCTTGGACTAGGAGGGCACTTAGCAACAACTGAAAACATCAGTGTGTTATCAACATTCTCCTCATGCTAAATACAAAACACAGCACTAGGAAGAAATTTAACCCTATCCCAGCCAAAACCAGGACATATACATAAACATATTCAGATTTTTAGCTATTATATGTTCCTGGTGCAATGTTGAGACACAGTGATGCTGGTATATGGTATTATTGTTGTGCAGTCCTTGAGTGTTACAATGTTATAATAATTTATTTCACCTGGTAAAACTTTTTGTGGTCTTGGAGGAAAATTAATTTCAAGGTTTTCTTATGGAATAACAAATAATATTAAGTTAGATTTAAAAATCAAGGTTATAACCTTTCATTTAGGCAAGCACTTAAGAATCTCCTTAAGGCATAAAATTGCAGTTAACAAGCAAGTCATCTATTGACTTGCTGAATTTAGTGACACTGTCCATGTAAAGTTATGCATGCGCCTAACTGCTTTGTTAGTGGTCACCTTAATGGAATTGTAAGTAGCACTCAGCTGGCAGAAATGTAATAAAGATGCATTTTAAGCAAAATAATAACTACTGTTGCAAACAAATAGAAAAAATTTTGACATTATGAGAAACTTCCTGGAAGTAATGATCTGAATATCTTTTCTTTCAGGAATATTTAAGTAATAAAAGATGTATGTATAAACAATAGAGATGAGATATAAGTGCTAGAGATCATTATACAATTTCAGTTGACAAACACATAAAGTAATCTTTTTTAAAAAAGATGTTATCTGCTCCAGTTTTACAACTGAAGGACTTTATACAGAGTTAAAGATATACCTTTTTATTAACTTGCTTGAAGAAATGGCATTCTGAAATGACAGGTGCTGACCACCGCACAAAATTGTACTCATTTGCTGTTAAAAGACAATGAGGTTTCTGTAGTCAGAACCATTGAAAGGATGGGACATGAGTAGAGACCCCAATGAAAGAAGGGAGGAGAATAACAGCAGCTGTAAATCACTGCTGCTGCTTCGAGCAGCCCGTCTTACAGCTCCTTACCTACTGCAGATCCAACACTAGCAGCGCAGTGAACATGTGACAGTTTCAGAAGTTCTTGGATATTTTGTCAGTCACCGTTATCTGCAGGCTTGACGAGTTAATCTTCTGAAAGAGAAGGACATGGGCTCTGTTGTTGGAAGGAAGAACATCAGACTGATATTTTCTTCATAACGCTCAATGTTTGCTCTGGTTATATAAATATTTAATAAAAATGTTAAGGGAGAAGTCACTTAAAACCCATTAAAAAAAAAGAAAGATGAGGAAAAAAAAGGGACATAATTTAATTCAAACTTCCTATTGATCTCAGATATATGCTTTCTAGCCTTAAGTTCTAATGCAAAATTAAATCGCTACTTGTGCAGACTTACATATTTCCCCTGGCCTCACCTCAGACATAGAGGTGTTTGAGTTAGCAGTGTTGTTATGACTGAAATCTGATTCAGAATAACTTTTAAAACTCAGACAGGTTTCTGCAGATTGTGATGTGAAAAGTGGAACATTTCTGTTTCCATTCCAGATACCTAATACTGTGAGTCTCCAAATATTTAACACTGAAAAAAAAAAAAACGGATTTGGTTTTGGTTTGTTGGTGGTGGGGTTTTTTGGTTTTTGTAGGTTGGTTGGTTGGTTGCTGGGTTTTTTTTTTTTTTTGGTTGGTTGGTTTTTTTGTCTGTTTTTAGTGGAATCAGTATTACAATGCATTAAGCTGTAATGTGTGAATGTAAGTCTAAGGAAGAATAACATTTTTAACTGCCCATCAGTTTTATTCTTTAATAGAAGCCTGGTACATGTGGTTTTAGATTCACATTGTTACCCCTTATATCTATATTTAAAATCCAGGCACTCATTTAATAATTTTCATAGTTTCTTGAGTAAATGCTCTGGTCAAGTTTCACCAAAAGTCAAGCAAACATGTTAAAAGTTCTTAAAAGTATATTACTATATATTGTATGCAGTGGCTTAGTCTATAAGCTTCTACTTGTGTAGTGACAGATAAATTAGCAATCAGTATAGGATCATAAAAATAGTATAAAATAAATTTGGAAGTGATTTTGAAGAGTTATCCATTCTTTTCTACTGCCAAAACAGGATTAACTATACTGTTTCACTGCTGACAGATGCTTGTCCAGCTTGTTCTTGAAAAAAATCTGCTAGAGAGATTTCATAGCACTTGCAGGCAATCCATTGCTTCACTGACTTCTGCTAGAGAGTTTTTCCTCAGGTTTAACTTAAGTCTTCATTCTTGCAAATGGAAGTTGTTATTCCATGTCTTGGAATAATGGTCTTAAATTTTCAGCTTATTTTAAACTCACATCCACAGTGGACAAGAATAAGAGCTGAGCTTTTTGCTTCCTTATTATTCCTACCTTTTTACATTTTTCATATTATCATATTGCCCCTCAGTTTTTTCTTCTCTGGATTAATCAGACCTGGTTCCTTTAACCACTTACTGTAGGTTTTGTTTTCTCAATCCCTCCTCTGAAGCTTCTCTTGCTGTTCCATATCCTTCCTAAACTGCTGTTCTCAAAATTGGATACGATATTCCAGCTAAAACCTTGCTGGTGTTGAACGGGATGGAAGTGTGTTTAAAAATAATCTCTTTATACATCTCAAAATGCCATTTTTATATAAAATATTGTCATGTTCAGCCTGTGACAGTTAGAGCCACTGGTACTAATGGGATACTATTGCTCTCTACCAGTTATTCCCATTCTGCAACGATGTGGTTAATTTTTCTACATGAAATGCAGGTCTTGCCCTTATTTGTACTGAATTTTCTTCAGACTTCTTCAATTTGTTGAGATTGTTTTCATCCAATGTATTTGCAGCTCTCTTAGCATGGTGTTGTCTTCCAGATGTAATAACCATACTTTTGATTTCTTTATCTAAACCATTAAAGAAAATAACTAATATGCTCAGATCCCTGTGGAATAGTACTGCAAACTCTTGTCCAACCTGACAGTGAACTGTTAGTGACGACACTCGGTAGTACTTACATCCAGGCAGTGTTTCCCTAGTTTGCTTATCAAAATGTCATGTGAAAGAGCATCAGAAGTCTTTCTAAAGTGAAGCTAGATGACAATGTGAGTGTTTTTCCTCTATCCAAAAGGCCTATTATGCTATCATGGAAAAAAAATTAGATTATTTTGACATGAGTTGTTCTTGATGAATCCACTGTCACTGTGTCCTGGTTTCGGCTGGGACAGGGTTAATTTTCTTCCTCGTAGCTGGTGTAGTGCTGTGTTTTGGATTTAGGATGAGAATAACGTTGATAACACGCTAATGTTTTAGTTGTTGCTGAGCAGTGCTTACACTAAGTCAAGGACTTTTCAGCTTCTCATACTGCCCTGCCAGCCAGGAGGCTGGAGGTGCACAAGAAGCTGGGAGGCAACACAGCCAGGACAGCTGACCCAAACTGGTCAAAGGGATATTCCATACCATAGGACATCATGCTGAACAAAAAACTGGGGAGAGTTGGCTGCGGGGGCGTGCGGCCGCTGCTTGGGAACTGGCTGGGCATCAGTCAGCGGGTGGTGAGCAATTACATTGTGCATCACTTGTTTTGTATATTCTTTTATCATTATTATTATTTTCCCTTCCTTTTCTGTCCTATTAAATTGCCTTTATCTCAACCCACAAATTTTACCTTTTTTCTGATTCTCTCCCCCATCCCACTGTGGGGGAGTGAGTGAACAGCTGTGTGGTGTTTAGCTGCCTGCCGGGTTAAACCATGACACACTGTTATTCATCTTTGTATCTTTCTTATCTTGTAAGTGCTCAGACAGTGTTTGATTGTTTGTTCTACCACTTTTTAGGAACAGAAATTGAGCTAATTGGCCTTGAATTTTGTGGCTTTTCCCTCCTTCTCCTACTTTAAGACAAGAACCACATTCATCTAATTCCACTTTCTTTGAATTTTATCTTCCCTCAGTCCTTATTAAGAATATTGTCTCTTAATATAGAAAAGTATCATCTATTAAAATTTATTAAGATCATTAAAATCTGTGAGAGCAGACATTGTTTAAAATACATTAATTACAGTAAAACTCCTTTTTTTTTGTAGTTCTCTAAATTCTGCTTTTAGAAAAGTGGATAAATCTTGGAGGTATGAACTAATGTATTATTCCATATAGCACATTGCTATATATGCTAAATTATTTGGAAAATCTTAGAATTGTTTTAGAACAATATAATATTTAGGAGAAGTTTAAGAATCACGGAAGATGCACTAGGAGGGCCAAAACAGAAATGCTCAAAACTTGCAATATTAAGAGTGACATTTACGGTGTGATTTTTAAAAGGGCAGAAACATCCTCTGTTCTCATAAAACTGACATCAAATTGCTTTTTGTGACCAAGAGTTTTGAAAAGGTTCTGTGAGGAAAACTTTTCTTCTCAGTCCTTTCCAGAAAATTTCAGTGCTGTTTCGTTTTTCAGCTTCCCTACAGAGAACTTCCAGAGTATTCATATTTAGAGCTGATAAGTGGATTACACGGAACAATCATAGGCCCAGCAATGACCAGCTGGTCCCTATGAACTCATATATTTTTATGGCATCTAATGAAAAAGTGAATATTTCTTGAATAAACTGTAGTATTTTATAGAGGAAGTGGTCTCTAAAATTTAATCTTTTGATAGCATTAAGAGAACAAATTGAAAATATTAAATTTATTCATCAGAAATTGAAACAGAAAAAAAGACAAGATCGGTTCTCTACAGTGTCAGTTCTCCTCAGGTAACTTTTAAAAACATGTTTACTACAATCTTTTAATTGGAATTTAGTAGAAATGAAAAATGGAATTTCAACCACCATTTTCTTTCCTGTGGAATATAACTCCTTTTCAACTGTGATATTGAATGATATTTTGAGGTAAATTGATAATGCTAAATGATGATATGAATGCATTCCATTACAAATCTGCCTAGTTTATAAAAAAACCAAACCAACAAACCCATTAAAAAAGAGATTTATTCTAAATCTCTTTTTATTCTAAATTTCCTTATTGGTTGCTCTTCACTATTGTAAATCCTGTGTTGGTAACTTCTTGCACTTTTTGTGTTTCATGTGGTTGGAAAAGAGAAAATGAAATGGGAAAAGAGAAAAAATAGGATTATTACATTCACTGTTATAATCAGTTGGTGAGATTAAAATCATTAAAACAAATACCCTTGTCAGAACCACTTTACATTACATATTCAGATCTTTTCTGGCATGGGAATTTTAATGCAGAAGACCAAACTCTAAATGTGCACGTACATGTGTGAGAAAGAGGGGCGGGGGGAAAGTGAAGTGACATTAATCCATCATTTTAACAAAATTTATGATAACTGAAGAGAGGTAAATGATTCTGTTCATAGTGGCATTTCTATCTATCTATCTATCTAGATTGTGTTTGACTAGCATTTCCTGTAAGCGTATAACATCTGAGCTTTTGGAGAGTTTGCAATGTGAATTATTATGACTGAGTTCTTTGTGAAACCATCCATGTGAAATGTGTGCTAAGCTGTCACCCTGATATTACTGATGCACTAGCAACTACAATTCAGAACCATTGCAATCTGCAATAGATTGTCTTTAAATACTCTGTATTTCTGTATCTCATTTTCATCCTGACAGTTTTCTCTAAAAGTTATAAACCCTCTATCTCTGCAGAGGGAGGATTAAAAAGAAAACAAAAAGGAAATGAAACCTGGTTTAATTGCAGGGCTGAAAATTGCTTCAGATAGTTTTTGGAGCAGCAAATTATTCTTAGGTGGATCTTTTAAGAGAGTTTGCTTGTATATTTTCAGACTTTTTGGCAGAACTTATTAAAATAAAGTAACATATTGGATTTCTGTAGGAAGCACTTTAAAACAGGTATACACTTTTACTGTTGGGCTGCTACCACCATTAATAATTTTCTTAACTGCCTTTTTATGCTGTGCGTTTTCAGAGGATTTACTGCATTTGTACTCCTAAAAATGCTAGTTTGCTGAAAATACACATAGATGATATTTTTAAGGCTTGTGTTTCAAGCAAAAATTAAAATGCAAGTTTTTGCATATACCTTTACTCATCACCAAAATCACAGATGTGAGAGGTAGGCCTGCTGGATTCTTACATGTTTTACAGTCGTAAAAACCAATCCTTTACTGCTAATGGTTTAAATTTTATTTGATTCCTTTCTACATACCACATGTAAAAAGTGGTCTGAAAAAAAAAGGTGTTTTGGGAGGATTAGGAGCATGTGGTCAGTATGTATGCCAGGGCTTAATCTCCCTAAAGGTTTGAAGAACAGCGATAAAAACCAAATCCATTTTCTGCTAATGCTAACAAATAAACAAGAGTGAATACATCCATACTTTCAAGAGCAGGAATAACCCTATTTCTCCAGTAACAAATGGCTTTGCATACTAATATGAAGACTACTGCCAGCCTGCTGGAGGAGAGGAGAGATTAGCTTCAATATGTGTTTGAGCATTGCTGAGACTCCAGTGCAGGAGGTTCCCAATTCTAGCGCAGCCACTGTCAGACTCACCCCTGCCAGCCATGGACTGAAGCTTTTATTTCTACCTAATTCATACTAAATGGCAAGCTCTTGTAAATCTAAGCATAGAAAAAGAGCACCCTCAACATTGAGTCAGCATGAGACCTGTTTTTAAAAGACAATTTCAGTCTGCTCACACCGATACATGTCTTGTTCTTTCCTTGCCATGAGAACTACTTCTCAATAAATTTTCTGGTCTGCCTTATGCTTCTTCACCAAAACAGTATTGTCTCTTGTTTCTGTCTTTCTGGCTAGTCAAAACAAGCCTGTCCTTTGAATGATTTAAGAGCTATCTGATTCAGCTGGATCTTTTGAGAGGAAAAAAAATAATTCATAAACCCCAATACACTAATTATGCACCACATAAATAAGGCTGTATTGACACCACAACATTTCTGTTGATCTCTCTTCTTTAGCTCCTGGGTAGTGTTTTATTTGAAGAATAAACAATCTAAAAACTTCCAGTCTATGCTAACTTTATTATTATCCTGAGAATAATGAGATGTGGTGGGCTTATAGAAACCAAAGCTGTTAGGGTATTAAGCTATCATTGTAGCTTACATCTATTAAAAATAACTCATTAATTAGATGTGACTGGTTCAATACAGAGTCTCAAATAGACAGATATGAATAAGAACCCTAAGGCTCCTGTCTTAGAACAGGCTCTTTCCTTTCACAAGACCTATCAGTTTTTAGGGATGCAATAGCAGCCCTTGCCTAACCTTACTATGAAAATATAAGTTCCATTTCCCCAGGACTTTTTTGGATAGTCACAGTTCTTAAGTGGGATATGTAAGGGAGGCTGAGAGAACATTGACGAAACTCTTTTCAACTTCAAAATGCTATTTTTTGGAAACTTAAACTCTTGCAGAAGTGTAGCTGTTTTGACCACACTTTCATCATCAAACCTTCATGTGAAGACTTCCCAGGGAATGGAGATGGATAAAAATAAGAGAAGGGGGTGGGGTGGGAAAAAGCATGATGAATAGATAAACAGTAACTCTTTGACTGGAATGTGTGAGACCCTGGTACAGGGAAAGGATTTGAACTTGATGTATTGTGATCCCCTAACATTCGGGCTGTCTGTCTTACTTTCTCTAAAAAATCCGCAACCCCTTAAAGTTGTTTCCATTTTGTGATTGATATAATGCTGGAATCTAAAATACTTTCATAAAATTTGTCTCGTTTTGGCCAGGCCTACTGTCAGAGGTGTTAATCTTCAATGCTATAGTAAAGACTATGCTCAAGTCAGTGCAGCATCAGAACAACCTTAATTTAATTAGCCATTTACACAGTATTTCATAGAAGGATGTACTCTGTAACAACAACCCTTTTTACTGTGGAACTGTATTAATGTTATGTTAGAAGGCCTAGTATGATTTTGAAGGTGATCAAAGCTCTACATGTGCAGTTTGAACAGTCACAGGTAATGGTCACATTGGTGTGGTAAATCTTCTCCTCCACACCCCGCCCAATCTAAATTAGTAAATGGAGAATGTAGTTGTTTACCTTCTGAGTTTTACAGAAAATCAGGTTCTAATGAAATATTAATTACTAAAGATGTGCTACACTTAATTGTGTTTGGGGAACAGAAACAATAATGTAATTCTTCTTCATTGCATAAAAAATTTGAAGGAAAGGACAAAATATATTTTGTGATAGGGAGCTGAGACTGAGTTCATGCAAAGCCCCTGGTACAGTTTTCTGGCCTGCTGTATCTTGTTGGGATGCCTCATATCATTTATGTCACACTGCATAAAAGAACAACAATGATATAAATGGATATCATCATTGTCTTCAGTTCAGAAATTCAACATGACAGGAAATGTCTAAAATAATCCTGGGGTGGGGGGAATAATTTATTTTGCTCCTGCTTAGAAAGCAGCTTCAGTGTTTTTGTATGAGGTATGTGGATTGCCCAAGCACTCCATTAACTTTTTAATACTTGTATGTGACTGATGTTATGTTATCATAAATCTGTACTTCTCATAACATATTTATAATTTCTTCTGCTGTCTCTTTGAACTTTTAGATCCAAATTCTCATCCATCGACACAGGGTTGTGCATTTGTGAACTATATGCGTACTAGAAATCTCCATTTGTCCAATGATACTAATACTTGGAAGCGAAAATTTGCCTCTCAGGGTGCAACTGGTATTTGCAGATCAAACAAAAAATCCATCTTTCGTAGCAATTTATAAAAGTATTTCTTGTGTTGCATGGTCTTTTAGGCTTGATTTTCATGGGCTCTCTCTTTACTTTGGTTCTCTAAAACTGCCTCTTCTCGCTTAGAAATGCATATCTGGTTTTTAGCATTTGCAGAGTTCACACTTGAGAATTGATGTGTGTTGCTCAGGGGAAATGACACACATTCAGGGTTGCACGTGCTTGTAAATACTTTATGTTTGCATATGTGCATCCTACAAAATCTGTGTTCTTAAACATAGGGACTGTTTTTTGAGCAACCTTTGTCTTTAGAGGCATTGAACAACAGGTGAGTAACTGCACTTCAAAAGTGGGAAATCAAGAGATTTGCCCCATAATGGTCATGGATTATGAGGATTAGTAGATTCAGTAGTGAAGAAATGAAGTTTTTATTATTCATTTAACCCAAATTTTGCCCTGGGGCTGAAAACCATATAACTGGCCTAATTCTGATCACATGAGTCTAAACTTGAAATGATATTATTCAAGCCAGGAGGGGGATCTAGATCTTCAGGATGCCGTATGTATTACTTCTGACCATTTGTCTTCAAGAGACATTAAATTCATTGCATTTATTCTCCTTCTTTTTTGAGGAAGCCCTGGGACAGAAATTGTGTGTTGTCAAGGCATAGAGCTAATTAATGTCATTAATTCACCACACAGAAAGTAAAAGCCCAGCATCACAGATAGGAAAGGGGATCTCACTAGAGTAATTACTGAGTATTTTAAAAACCAAACTGAAAACTGTAATAGCCATTGATTGCATAGATATCATAAGTAATGAAGAAAAGGATAAACTGATGTTGAAGATGCCAATGTAGATAATTTTATGAATGATTTACCATCTGGGACTGAGGTTTAAATTCTCCAAATTAGAAATCTCTGAAGAAAACTCAGCCACTGTACATTTTACTTGCATTTTTCTCAGGCATGAGACTGTCTTTTATCTCAGCAGCTGCTTTTTGAAAAGTTACACCCACTTTTTACTAACGTATGTTGGTATGATAACATGTTAGTACAAAGTCTTGCTGGTGGTTTTGTGAGGTGGCTCTTGCAGTGAGCGGTCCACAGCAGAGGTGTGAAATAGCTGCTGGTGCTGACGACGCTGTCAGTGGGCTTTGTTTAAACTGAGACAGACGTGAAAATATGTGTAGACTTGCTTCTGAGCTGACACCAGCATAAATCAAAAATATAGTTATTGAAATCAATATGGTTATACCAACATCTTGTCAGTGTTTCTGCTTGTTGCAGGATTGTAAAGCCTGACCTTGTCCTATTTCTGGCTGTGACTTCAGTGAGAACAATGCCTGCACAGTGTAGAATCAGACCTAATTTACTAGTTTTCTGCCTGATCTATTTATATACTGTTTATGTGGTTACATTTTATTAAAGACTGCCAAGCTCTCCGAGATACACACTTCTATGGAGAAAGGTGTTATGATAATTAATTTACTTTCCTCATCTATGTGATGTTAGCAAAGCTCACAAAAGAAGTGGATAAATATTTTTTTCATAGTATGAGCAGCTTTGATACAGAAATATCTGAATTGTTATGCAATCACTGTAAATTGGCTGTGGTCTCTGATATGCAAATTAATGACAGGTTTGATAGAAGCATTTTTTTACTCACAGTGATAAACATTTTAATGACCTAAGATCATATTTTGGACACCAACTCAAGGAATTTATAGTAGTTTAAATTTTGGAAGTCCTTTGGAAAAAGCAGTTGCCATGTGATTCATTTCTTTCACTATTTTGTAGACTTGGTGATGATATGGAAAAATACTTACGAACCATACTTAGTTCTTTTAAAGTTATGACACTTCGCCTGAAAATGTGAGATTTGATATACTTCTCTGGGCATCACAGTGAGTTTCAAACCATGGCAATAAGAGGACAGAGTCCTCTTATTTCAGTTCTCCTGTTTTCTCCTGACTCCTAATAGAGTCCTCCTGTTTTCTGAAAGCTGCTTCCTTGCCCAAATAATATCTTAAATGACATTAAAATCAGGATTGATACCTGCAGTTGTGTTTTCTTCCTGTCTTCTAAGGTAATGATCTCTTTACCTGAATTTTATTTCCTAGTAATAAACTAATTTGTACTTTGGGCTACTCTGCTTTCCTAAATGCTGAAAATAAGACTCCTGGGAAATTTTAAACAGTGTAAGATGGTATTTACACTGGCAATTGTGATACAGTTTCTTTATGGGTTGCCATTCTGCTTTGGCTCATTCATCTACTGCAATCCAGGGCAGTATCAAATACAGAGGACTGAAATTTTGAGTGTTATGAAAACAAATTTGTATGCGGATAGTATATCTAAGCAGTGGTTATTTGCCTGTAAGATCTAAATGTGAAATAAAATTGAAATGGTAAACTTCTGGATAATATCTATGCTACTATGAATAACTTTTTTCCTTTATCATGTTGAAATATCAGTGTCAGAAAATAGAGCGAGGTGAATCCTCAAGAGGTTGTTTAGTCTGTTCTTCTACTACTGAACAGGGAAAATGTGTTTAAAAATCTGGCAATTCCACAACCTTTCCCAAGCAGTTAATTTTTTAATTGACCAATGTCACAACATGTTTATAAACCATCCCTCTCTTTTCTCTCAGCCTATATTTACAGCCTTTTACTAGTCAAATCAGAGGAACTAATACCTGAAACCCAGGTATTACTCTGGCCGGAATTAGGTCACATTTTTTTGATAAACATACTTAAGTTACTTCCCCTGAAAACTCTGGCAATATCCTACTATTGGATTTTAAACTTTTTGACCTTGTTTCACAAGCCCACTGTGGCATTACTGTCATTTGGATGTCAAACCTTTTATCACTACCAGCCAGGAGAAGCATGTTAGAGGCATGCTTAAGACAGAACCTTGAAAATTTGCTTTTGCATGGAAAATTTTGCTTGAGCCAGAATTACTTTCCTATTACCCTAAGCAGAGAAACTACGAGAGATGTTTAATTATAAAAGTACTAATCAGAATGCGTAAAAAGGGGAAGAAAGTTTAAAGAAGGATCAAGAACTGACAGCAGAAATAAATTTTTAACTTAACTTTGGGAGGTCTAGATTTATCTTCTTGTATAACTCAGTGCAACATGTCATTGAAATGCACTGAGATTTTTATGGAAGATAGAAATTTAACCTTGTTATAGATGTCTCTAGTTAAGTGAAGTCAGAAGGTAAAACTGTAGCATTCCTTCTTTGCTGGATTCAGGTTACATTGTGTTATACTTAACGCTTGTTGAAGGTTTAAGTATAAAAATGAAAACAATTCTGTTATGTGCCACTAGCCTTACAAAATTAAATTAAAAAAACCCAAACCGATCAAACAGAAGTAAATATAAGTTCTGATAGATTGATCAAGGAGGTATCAAAACCACATCATTGCTCTTTCTTAAAGCTGCACTGGCTCCCTTCTGGGAAGCTCATGTCAAAGCTAATGGAATTCCGTCCTAAGAGACTGCTGTACTGACGCTCTCGGTCTCTCTCCTGCTTTAGTCGGGGCCCTCACATGCATTTATAGAATCAGATGACACAGAAAAACAGTGAGATAAGCCTCCAGGGAAACAAAGGGAGCAACAGCGTATAGTTCTGTTGACATTATTTCATAAAAACTTGGGTTTATTATACAATTAAATTTGGTACCTGATCCTGTTTAAGACCTAGATATTATTATGTTATGCTTGTTTTTTCCCAGGTCTGCTAAATGGTTGGTATAAAATACATGTTCATCTAGGACGCTGTAATGATTTAAGACCTAATTATGCAGTTATACTCCTACAATCATAGTTCAATAAAGTGATTAATTTCATAGCCCTTTTTTATAAAGATGTCTTGCAATGTAGAAAAATCTCATAAAATTCTTTGGCAATCACACTTTCCAGCTAAAACAATGTCAATAGTGCCTAGTTGGTGTAATATTTCTTACAGCAATTAATGGAACATACTTGTCTTACTCACTTGTGCTTAGCCTGTGTTTCAGACTGATTTCTTTGTGTTTGTACACACCCACGCACCATATTTTATAACCATATATTTATAATAATTTATTATACATATATATATAAAAAATAAGGTAGTTCACCACTTTGTGATTTCAAATAGCAAATAATTTTCTTTTATTTCTTGCACAGATTAGGAATCTGAATCCCATTAACTAGCCTTGAAATTCTTACCTTTAGATTATTTTTTAAAGTTCTGAAATTCTGTGAGAATATTACCCAGATCTTTTTTCATGCAACAAGGAAAAGTATCCTGGCAGTCTGCTGACTGGCAGCTCTGAGGTTGGGCTAGCTATTTGCTGTTAAAACAGATCAGAAAACATGCACTCCTGAAATACTGTGATGTAAGCTTGCTTAAAAGTAGCCTGGGAACTAATCTTTGCTTGGATCCTAAAGGAATTAGAATGCTGTGCCTTCTTAATAAGTTATCACAAATGTGTAAGTTATTGCCTTCTTAAGGAAGACATTTTCAGTCCATCTGGAGAAAGCAGATAAAGTGAGACTCCATTAGAGCAGTACCCCTGTCCTGACTTTCATGTTCAGTGGGTCTGACTTTTATATTGATTACTGCTTTTTACCCAGGAAAACTGTAATTCTTAAAACAGTAAGGAACACTATATGAAAAAAAAAAGAGTGAAGTGCAATTTGGCATTTTAATTAATGGTGGGCTAAACCAGAACTTGCACGAATATATATAATCTCAAAGTGAAACCTGATTTTAATCTACAGATGTGTACAGTAAAAATACATGGACATTGAAAAATACACCTGTGACCACTGGTCCAGTTGGATGAAACTAAACTGCGAAAGTTGAGTGAAGCAGCTGCCATTGGACATAACTTCAATACTTGATTATACTGGCAATAACAACTGGCTGGCGATTTGCTGGCAGGGCTGCATTGCCCACATAATATAGTTCCTGTACAAAATGCAATAACATAAGAAAGTCTGGACATGCAGTGCTACCTTCATTTGAATAGCCCTTTTCCTTTTAGCATCTGCAACTTTTGCATATGCATACTGAAGAAGGCAGTACCGAGTGTTTTTAGTAACTATTAGCTTTGTCATCAAGGAAGTTTGCCTTTTGATACAAAAGTATGTTCTTGGGCCCCAAATGTCCCTTCTTACTTCGAAAAATAGCTTTGGTTTTCAGAGGTAAAGTAAATATCTGAGAGCAATTCACTAAACTGAAAAAGAAAAATGGGTAGGAACCATGACATTGGGATTTTCCATTAATGATTACCAAGACCTGAATTTTTCACATTGCGATAGCTACTGCAATAGATGATGAAGGAAAGTCTTTAACTGATAAGGAAGATCAGTACATTTGTTCGATCCAAAATATACTCTTGAAATTAAATCCTCTGAAAAGAAATCAGAAGATATCACATTACGTTTGAACCTTATCTTCCTGAATGGAAGATCTTTTCTTCATCTGAAGAAAAGAAAATGAATTTGAATAATTCAAATTACTTGTTTATTTAAAAAGTACATTATGAATAATTTTTATCATTTTCAGTTAGTATTGTTTTGTCTAGAGAAAAATAGCCATGATGTAGATATAAAGAGCATTTTTTTTTTTTACTCTTTGTTACATACCTTAAACATTTAAGGTGTCAGTTTTGTTTCTCCTAAGTTCAAGTGTGCAAGACCAGGCATTTAATTTAATTTAGCCATTTAGATTCCTTCTATAGTTTATGAAAAATCTAGGAAGATTCAGAGGGGTGATTCATCCACTTGTATTAAAAGCCAACTTTAGAATAAGATGAGTCATGCTGCCCATCTCTTTTCAGTTATTATATAATAATTTAAAATAGCTAAGTGAAGTGTGATGAATCCTACCCATGCTGACTGAGTCCATGCTCTCTTAACTAATTCATCACATACCATACAATTAAAAGTGCCTCTTCTAGAGCCCAACAGAGACATATGTGAGGAGGTTTCTTCAAAGTGGTCTTCCCTTTGCTATTTCTAACCTGGGCTGTAACGTATGTGACTCTTTTAATCAATGATCATTAACAAGTGATCCTGTTCGCTTTTTCTGGACAACTTTCAAATTAATCGGTAGATTATATTTTAGGTTTCCTACTACTTTAATTTTCTTTCAATTTAAAATTCTTTGCTGACGTTAATTAAACTTGCCCTGGGCTTTGAAACTTACAAAACTTTTTAATGAGCTGACTTCTGAACTTGTCATGAAATACTAATAGCCTAATAATATGGGTATATGGTACACTATATATTTAATGATCTAAAATGTGACTTTGAATGATACAAACATTATATTATCTGGTTAAAAAGAATGTTTTATTATATTGACATTTCCCTGTTACAAGTACAGATAAAGCACGTAAAGGAAAGTTGGTTTACATTTCACAGGAAAATCCAAAATTGAGGGCAAATCTAATCATGCTTGATGGAATTTTTGGTTATGTTCTAACAGAATCAAAACCATCTAAGTAGTCACTCTGGGCATTGAACAGGCATATATATATTGTTGCTCTTATATTATGCATCGGTGGAATCATTACACTGTATGTTGGTATTCTTAATAGCACTTCTCAAGGAAACAAACTAATGACTCTATCAACGTTTTTGCAGTATGCTTCTTCTACATCTTTTGGTATTGTTGTGGTTTAACGCCAGCCAGTGACTAAGCCCCACACAGCTGTTCACTCACTCCCCCCCCCGGTGAGATGGGGGAGAGAATCAGAAGAGTAAAAATGAGAAAACTTGTGGCTTGAGATAAAGACATGAGTTTTCTCGTGTAAAACAAAATAAGTAAAGCAAAAGCCGCACACACAAGCAAAGCAAAACAAGGAATTCATTCACTACTTCCCATGGGCAGGCAGGTGTTCAGCCCTCTCCAGGAAAGCAGGGCTCCATCACGCGTAACGGTGACTTGGGAAGACAAAACGCCATCACTCCGAACATCCCCCCCTTTCTTCTTCTTCCCCCAGCTTTATATGTTGAGCATGACATCGTATGGTATGGAATACCCCTTTGGTCAGTTGGGGTCAGCTGTCCCAGCCATGTCCCCTCCCAACTTCTTGTGCATCCCCAGCCTACTCACTGGTGGGTGGGGTGAGAAGCAGAAAAGGCCTTGACTCTGTGTAAGCACCGCTCAGCAGTAATTAAAACATCCTGAATTATCAACACTGTTTCCAGCACAAATCCAAAACATAGCCCCATACTAGCTATGGTGAAGAAAATTAACTCTACCCCAGCCAATACCAGCACAGATATAAAAAGCCCCATTTTTCTCACTTTACCAAGGCATTAATTAATTAGTAATTTTACTTAACTGCTAACATTGCTTAATGATTTATCATCTTTTGTAGATTTAAGAAAAAATTCACAAAAACTAAGCAAATAAACCAAAATCCATTGATGTTTTAGTCTGTGAACTTATATTCTGGACCCTACATAAATTTTTTTTTTTTTTAAAAAACAAAAAAATCATACACTTAATGGACATTGAGTTGTGTCCTAATGAGTGGGGACCAAGAAAATAATTTAGGACTCAGGGTAGATAATCAGCTGAACCTCAGTTCATAGGGAGAATTTTGGTAAGGAAACAAATGTGATTCTGAGGGTATAAATAGAAGAATGTAAAGTGTAATTAAAATTACTGTCTTCGGCATTTGTAGTATTATCACTGCAAGTCAGTATCCATTTCTAGTATTCATTGTTTAAAAATGGTGCTTGTATATTGCAAAGAGACTAAAGAAAGTGTTACAAGACTTTAGCAAGGATTTTTTTTACAATGAGAAACTCAGGAATCTTTATCTAATGAAAGGTTAAGAGGTCTTTTGATTTCTTCCTTGTCTCATGAAGGGATATACTGTAATAAAAGAGAACTTAATTTTATTTTAATTTTGCAAGCATAGCATGGTTTGAAAGCTGAAACTAGACAAACTGAAACTAGAAATACTGTAATACTTTTAGAATGTGAGGTTGCTTATATGTCCCTAATGGCAAGAAAGTACTTAACTTGGGAAGCGATCAGATAGAAGCTGAAAATGTGATCTCCTGCAGGGAATCATAGAGTCATAGAATGGTTTGGGTTGGAAGGGACCTTTAAAGATCATCTTGTCCAACCTCCCTGCCATGGACATCTTTCACTCAGGTGGCTCAAAGCTCCATCCAACCTGACCTTGAACACTTCCAGGGCCGGGGCATCCAGACCTTCTCTGGGCGACCTGTTCCAGTGTCTCACCACCCTCATTGTAAAGGATTTCTTCCTTATACCCAATCTAAATCTACCCTCTTTCAATTTAAAACTGTTGCCTCTGGTTCTGTCACTACAAATCTTGGTAAAATACCTTTGTCTTTCGTATAAGCTCCCTTTATATATTAAAAGGCCACAATAAGGTCTTCTCAGAGTCCTCTTTTCTCCAGGCTAAACAACCCCAACTCTCTCAGCCTTTCTTCACAGCAGAGGTGTTCCAGCACTCTGATCATTTTTGTGGCCCTCCTCTGGACACGCTGTAACAGGTCCAGGTCTTGTACTGGGTACCCCAGAGCTGGATACAGTACTCCAAGTGGGTTCTCATGAGAGTGGAGTAGAGGGGGAGAATCACCTCCCTCGACCTGCTGGACACGCTTCTTTTTATGCAGCCCAGAATATGGTTGGCTTTCAGGGCAACAAGCGCACATTGCTGGCTCATATCCAATTTTCCATCCACCAGTATCCCCATAGTCCTTCTCTACAGGTCTGTTCTCAATCCATTCATCCCCTGTCTCTACTGATATTGAGGATTCCCCTGACCCAGATGCAAGAACTTGCACTTGGCCTTCATGAGGTTCACATGTGTCCACTCCTCAAACCTGTCAAGGCTGAAAGAACAGAAAAATAAGAGAGAATGTCTCCACAGGTAAGCAAATGTGGAGAGGAGCTAATCTTCAGGACACATCAGCAGAGTTTGCCAGAAACTGGTAGATAAGACAGAATGGGTGGACTGCCCACCTGAACTTGCCTGCTCAATGGGAGAGAAGATGCATCAGATGCATCTTGCTGTGCTTGGTTGGACAAGGCTGGGAGAACTGGTGCATTGAATTCCTTAACCAAGATCAGGCTTCTATCTAAGGGACGTGCTCCAATCCATAATTATAGATTTGAGGCAGGAGTCACATGATCAAATACTCTGGTATTTGTCAGGTGCGACATCACCCTTCTTTTGGTACTTGGTATTCCCAGGGCCACTTCCAGAATATCTGAGTTTCCTGCACTACATTAATATGCTGAATGGATACTTATAGATCTTACTGCATGCTATGTTGTTATGCATTTCTTAAGGAATTTTTGTTACACATGCTTACAGAATGGTTCCCAGTGGCTTATACTTTCAGCGGAAAGTTGCTCTAGTGGGAAACTGATATTTTAAATTGGTAGGATGTCACTCCTGTTGTTTTTAGACAACATATTTTCAGCAGGATATCTCTAGCTAAAAGAGAAGAATGGAGAGAATCCTGTGACATTACATCTCAAGCCCGGTAGATCATTTCAATAGATGCATCCCAGCTAGGAAAAGATGCTTCCGTTGTTATAAATTAAAAGTGAATTAACTTAACTAGATTAACTCAATTATGAGCAGATTAAGAAAGGCTTAGCTATCCATTTGTTCATTTCCATTCATCAACAGTTGACATAAGTCCACAGGAAGTTTGCTGTGTGTAAGATAAATACATTACCATTTTACTCATTTGTTCTTCAATCCCATTTGTTTTTTTAAGGCAAACAAAGACAAATCAAAGTTTGAGCATGGCAGTTACTTCTGTGTAGCAAAAATGTCATCACAATGAACTGTCTTCCTTCATCTTGCCTTGAGACACCAGAGAATGTAATTTAAGGAGTTTTTAGTGTTTGAAATAAGTTAGGCAAACCCAATCCCTCCTTTCAGTGGGCTTACATTTTGTCATCTGAATCCCTTCTGAAAATGATATTTCAGACTCAGAAATATTTAGCTTGCGATGATAGGCATAATCCCTTAATGTTACCTTTTTTTATGGCATAGGTTCTGTACCTGTAGCATGGCCAGAGGGATGACAGAAATGCGGGAAGTGGGTGATTCCTGACTTCTTTGGGTAGAAATCTTGGTATGTTAAAAACTTACCAGTTTTCATGGTAAAACTTGTGGGCCATCTGTTTTAATACAATACATAAAATGAAATCAAATTACCCCACCATGATACGGCTGAGATATAGATATACATGTTCAGCAAGAACAAGGGAAAATTTATGTTAGTATCTCCTGCTGTTTTCTCTCTGCCTGATTTATAGGTATTTTCTGGGGAAAAATAATTTTCAATAATATTTTAAAGCACCACAGTTAAATGCCTTGTACTTTTGAAATTATAATAGTTATCATGTGAATAGAAAATAAAGTTCTCATCAGTGAGAAAACCTCCCAACGATGGATATTCCTTTTGGGGGACTAACAGGAGAAAGGCTTAAAATAAATTTATTAGTTAATGTTTTGTATGTTAGTGATTTGTCAGGTTAGTGTCTGATGTGTGCTTTGAATTATGTCAACAACAGTCTTGTACAGCAGATTACACTTTGTTCTAAATGTGAAATTTATTTATGGCCAAGATGGCTTAGACTGTGTCTAAAATATAGTCATGATAAATAGAAAGAAAATTAGGTTGTGTTGACTTCAAGATTACTGAAAGCCCTTTAGGTTAATAAAAGGATTCATATGATGAATATGCATTGTGGATACAGGTGAGAAACTTGCGACTTAAAGAAATTCCTTACTTTAAAAATGTAATGAGTTTTAGGGTTTATAAATAAAAATAAAATCATCCTGAACTGCCTGATATTAAGCAAGAGTCAGTCCTTCATGAACAACTGCATCCTCTACCTGTTCAATATGTAAGAGAATTGTTTTGATATATTAGCTGAACTTTAAACAGTTTTAGTTAATCTTATGTACAAGAGAGAGAATATTTGAATAACTCTTCTCAATTTTCCATTATAAATAACTTAGTGCTTAAAATTTCTTGTTAAAAAATGATAACTTCTGCATATTTTTTATGTGGTGATGAAACAACAACTTTCCTGTATCTGGAAGGAAAAAAAATGAATTGAAAAAAAAAGTCATGAATTAACTATACTGAAGTAAGAATTTTGACACTATAGTTGTGTAAACATCCAGATGTCAGGCTAAAATTTAAGATGAGAGAGAAAATAAAATAATGAAAGACTATAAAAGACCACCAGAATAATTTTCTTGGCAATATTCTTTACTGCAGCCTTCTCTTCTCTCTTCCCTCTCACTCAAAGACTTTTGGCTTTAGCCCCATGATTTGTCATTTACAACATAAATACTTGTACGGAAGGCATTAAGGATGGAAAAAGATGTTAGATCATTCTGTCCTGTTCTCTGCAACTTTCCATTTAAGAATTGAGATAAGTGATTTGTGTGGGAAAAAAGTCAATGTGAATCCAAAATCACTACAAAAAAACGTGGAGATGTGCAGTATAAATAGAAGTATTTGGGTTTTAAGCCTTTTTTTCCAGGAATTAATATTACCCTAAGCACATAGTGAAATTTTCTACCCTTCTGCTTTGCCTTCCTTTTATAGTCACTTCAAATTTTATGGTACAACAGAGAGTGTTTATTAACTTGTTATTCAATCTGTAGCAAATTTTTTCTTTACCTTCCCCTGAAAGCATGAAAAAATGCTCACCAAAAATCATAGCTTTAATTTTTAAATTGCAGTCATTTGACTTTTCCTAGAGAACAAATGCTGGTAACAAAAGGAACAATCATTTTGCCTAGGTAAGCTTCTTCTGATGGCATATTTGATGTGGATTTCTAGGTGCAAAAAAATAGCTGTATTTGACTTTCCTGTTTCAGTGAACTCCGCAGATTGGAGTTGGTGTACAACAATCATGTTTTCCTATTCTGTGATAGAGTCTACACCACCAAATGAACAAAAGTTCCTTATTAGAAACTGATTTATCACAATTTCTGTATTCAGACAAACTTCTGATGGAAGAGAATGGCTTTATCAGTTTCATTTATCCATTATAATAACGATTGGGAAATTACAACTATTTCAAAATCTACTGTATATGTTGTATCATAGTAAAATTTTTGATAGTTTATCTAGTCCTTGTGTTATTGTTTTCAAAGCATTCTGTTCAGCTGTTGTCTAGAGCAATCTTTTATCTGTCAAAATATGTGCAGATCAATGAACAGGGATGTTAGTCATGGTATAGACTGCACATAAGTCTTAGTCATTTCCATGTGTATATCTATATGCATTCACTTTCCTCTCCTCTGCATTGAAACTGAAGTGCATCCTAGTCTCAGTATAAAGCTCTTTGTCTTTTAAAGTTCCAGGCAAGCATGTTTGTTCTTTCCCCAGCTATTGACATCACAAGAAAAAATCATTAGCTTATTTGGTCAGCCCTGGAAAGCACAGTCTAAGGAATGTCAGTGTGTCCCTTATTATACCCACAGATAAAGTCCACAGGATGTCTTTGAAACTGTACTCAATAACCAAAAGGATGTCTTTGTACTGCTATGCCTGCAGAACCCCTTTGCAAAGAGGAAATATGCAGTAAAATTTAACAAACCATCATTTTGAATTTTGAAGCCTATTTAACTAGGATTTATTTGATTGGCCTTTGTGTGAGTATTACACAGATTTTTATGTGCCTATTTCTGCAATTTAGTATTAAATATGCTGATATTAAAAGATAATATCAGAGATTTTTTTTTAATTTGAAAAATTATAACTGAAATTGATAAAGATGTCTTGTATTTGTGTATTTTGTTGATTATATATCTTCTGGATTTGATATTTCAGTTCATATAAACCAGACACTAAAATACCAGACACTTGTACTTAGAAAACCAGACCCTTGGATTTCTTAATTAAGAATAAAATTATGAATTTATGGTTTTCTTAAGCTGAAACAGGATTTGTTTGAGCCACTTCTAATATCTTGCACAACACCAGGAGAGTAGAAATTGCTTCATTTCTTTTTAATTCTTGCAGAAATATGGTACATGTGACATGCTTATTAATATGAAGTAGGTTCATGTAATAGGTCATAACAAACAGCTTTAACGGTTCCTTGGGGGCAGTTAGGAGGCCAGATAAATGGAGTTTCATAGCTTTGAACACCAAAGGTGTATACTAATGTTCTGATAAAATCTCACACAAAGTGCCTAATGGTGCTAAAATTGGTAATAAGTAAACAGCTGGAGGTTTAGATGCTATGTGTAGTTCAAGAAAGCTTCCAAAGGTTATTCTGCTTCTCACAAGATTAGCTCAACCTTTTACACTGTAGTTTGGTCTAGAAATCTAGAAAGTATGTGTGGATGTGGTTTGTTTGCCTGTTTTCTGAGGTTTTCAACAATTCTGCTTTATTGTGAACAAAGCCTTACAATGAAATCTTTTGCTGTGGTAAGATGAAATAGTTAGCACTTTTTTTTTTCTTTCTTTTTTTTTTTTTTTTTTAATGCAGTGCATCCAGCCTTAACTCGACTTGATTTCTTTGTCTTTAAATGTATACAGTTTTATATTAATTGATGTTATTTTAATATAACACATTTTTTTAAAATTCAGAAGTCTTTTAGATTTTCACTGAAAAAAAATATGAATATTCAATGAAAAGCCTAAAAATATTTTCATTGAAAAAGATTTTTGGTTGATAGTTTTCATAACAAAAATATTTTTGTTTAACCCTATTTTTAAGTTGTGGAATGAAGAGTCATTTCATAGACATTTTATTATCTTCAAAAATATTTACAACAGGAGATTTTTTAAAAAATATAAGAATTATTAGAAAAGATGAATTTAGCAATAACATATCCTAAGTTCAAATCTGGTAACTTTATTTATATTGTGCTATGAGATTCAGAGAGCTTTACAGTTAAAATATATTGCTAAAGAGTATTATTTTCTCACCGTGATATCAAGCAATTCTGAAGAAGTGCATTTAATTTTGTACATTAACATGTACATTCCATGACAGTTTAAAGACAAAGGGTGAAATTTGTTCAGCAGAAGTAAATGTCAAAAATTCCTTAGTTGTCAGTGAAGTTTTTGACCTAAAAGAAAGAAACAGTCTGTATGAACACTGGGGGAATATTTAGATAAGCAGAATGTGATTATTATATAGGACTTGGAGTCTAATGCCTGCAACATATCATAGGTGAGATGTACTGCTGCAGGTGGTAAAGACTGTGTTTTCATATATTACCATGCATCACTGATTAGATTTAGGTCACTGTAATAGGAGATGATTGTTATAGACTTAGATGGATAGCCTGATGCTCTCTTTGTGATGTTTTGAATCATTATCCTGCTCTTCTAAATGTTGTTCGTTACTTGCCATTCTCAATCCTGGAATGGATGGTGTACAGACGGATTTTAGCTCCCATGCATAGCTTGACTAGAGCAAATTAGATCTTCTTTTATAGAGCTTATTGTAACTGTAGGAAGTCTGTATAAAAAAGTCTGAAGCCTTTTTAATGTGTTGGATTATATATGTAAAGAAAATCTTCTCAACGACCTGGCAAATATAAGTGCCTTTTTGCAAAATACAAGAAGAGGGGTTTTGGTTTTGGTTTTGGTTTTAACTTTGTTTTAACAGTTAAACGTCTGGACACAAGTTGTAAATATGATACTGCGAATAAACTGTTTTCTGGATAGATTTTTGAAAGGGTCATGAGTGATCTATCAGAAATTATTAGCTTTGCTTTGCCCAATGAAACAGCATTCCTCATTCATTTAAATGAGTCCATCAGATTATCAGCTAGTGGAAATCAGCTTAGGTGCATGAATTTCAGGAAAATGTATCTCAAGTAACCAACTCATGATTTTGTTCATTGCCTGTATTTATACCTGTATTTATTCAAGAACTGTTTATGAAGCTGAACTCTACCCTGTGATGTGATTTTGTTCTTCTGATAGAGAGCCATCCTAAAGAAAAAGGCAACAAGGAATTAAAGCAGAGCATAAAAAGAATGCAATGATCAGAACAGGATTTTATAATCTTAAGATACAAATGTCAGTCACAGTGAGAGAGAGAGTGAAAAAAGAGCAACAGAAGGCAAAATGTGAAATATCATCTGACAGGTATGAGGGACAATCTTGCACAACCATCAGGTGAGACCACTCCAGCTGAACCTTGGCATGTGAATTCATACATTCTGACTGCAAGAAGAGAGGTGAAAATTCTCAGTCTGGCACCTGTAACTACAAGAAGGACACGGAGGTGCTGGAGCGTGTCCAGAGGAGGGCAACGAAGCTGGTGAAGGGCCTGGAGCACAAGTCTTATGAGGAGCGGCTGAGGGAACTGGGGTTGTTTAGCCTGGAGAAGAGAAGGCTGAGGGGAGACCTCATCACGCTCTACAACTACCTGAGAGGAGGTTGTAGCGAGGTGGGTGTTGGTCTCTTCTCCCAAGTAACTAGCGATAGGACGAGAGGAAATGGCCTCAAGTTGCGGCAGGGGAGGTTTAGATTGGACATTAGGAGAAATTTCTTTACTGAAAGAGTGAATAGGCCTTGGAACAGGCTGCCCAGGGAAGTGGTGGAGTCACCATCCCTGGAGGTATTTAAAAGACGTGTAGATGAGGCCCTTAGGGACATGGTTTAGTGGGCATGGTGTGTTGGGTTGACAGTTGGACACCATGATCTTAGAGGTCTTTTCCAACCTGTATGATTCTATGATTCTATGATTCTGTACAACTGGAGAATTCACACTGCAAGAAAACCTGCATACCCTGCAGAACTGCATATAATGCTTTCAGATATCAGAGTGCAAGTGACAATGCACCACGAGCTTTAGAATTCTGTTGAATACAAACTGGCAGATAGTTGGAGGTAAGTAACAATATCTGTGGTATTATTAGTTACAGGAGCAGAAGGACTAACTAACTGGTTAATTTGTGTGGCATGCACAGAATACCCTTCCCTAGTGGCACAGTAGCACCAGGCACCAGTTTTTGTTTACTTGGAGCAGTTATGATCATGGTACCATAGCCAAAGGTCTCACCGGATGATTACATCTTTGCCTTAGAGCTGTATTGTAAGAATTTGACAGCGATGGCAGGGGCCCAGCTACTTTTAAGTTTTTCAGGTAACCAAACAGGAAATTTCAGCAGGCCCAGGGTCAGGGGTGGTAAGGATGCTGTGATAGTAACAGTGCTGGGAACAAGCCACACACACAGAGTAAGCCATGAGAAGGAAAGTGAACAGCCTCTGCTATTCTGCTACGCTGTACATTCTGATCCCGTGCTACCTGTTGAATACCAAAGCAGGACAGTGCAGAGCTATGACCAACCAAACAATATTTTACTTGGAAAGTTTAATCCTTGCTAAGGTTAGATATACAGTTTGCAACTGTAAGTAACGTCATTAACATGCAAGTGAAAAGACAGTCATGAACAACTAGCAAGGGGTTGTGTGCTGCTCTGCTGAGGTTAATTCCTGTGCTGGAGAGGCCTGTCAGGACACCCGGATATCCTTTTCTAAAAGAAACCTTGTATAGAAAACTTTTCAAAGGTATGATTTTAGGAGTCAAATCTGCCTTCCTTTCCCACCTAGGTTCAGGTACTCGATTTGAGGAGTTGGGGAAATAGTGAAGAGATTGCATATCCGACTTTTTTTTGGGGAAAAAAAAAAATATATATATACACACACTCTTTTATTTCATTTGGCCTCTGCTTTTCTACACTTAATTCCTTTAACGAGAGATAACGATGGGCTTTTGATAGCATATTTTCAGCCAGGGATGTAAGAGTAGAAAAGAAGTCAGCAGTTTTTATAATAGTGTGGAGTATTATTATGTGATGTTTTCAATCAGATCAGCCAGTCAAGAACTGGTTAAAACTGTTTTACTAGACCTTTTTCTTCTTAAACAAATGCAAGTGTCAGCAACACCCCTTTGAAGAGTGAAATTTCTTTAAATACTGAGAGACATAGTTCCAAGTAATGAGCTATACAGCCATAGCGGATCAGATGATACACAGTGGATGGTGAAGGTCCTGGCTTGCACTCTCAGGCTTCATGAGGTGGAAAGGGAAGTTGTGTAGGTGGTTGGTAAAGAAAGGAAAGAGTAAAAAGGCAGTAAGGATGTATCACAAGCTGAACATAGGAAAACCATGATGAGGGGATATTTTACTTCACTGTGACTGCTTTGAGCACCAAAACTACACCAGTGCTGCAAGATGGTGCTTGCTAGTACCGTTACCCAGCACTATACTAACAAAGCTGTGCTGGTTGTGGAGGGTGTGCTGTTAATGTACAATATATACGATATGTACTATACTAATAGTACATGTATAGTAATATACCAGTATGTACTAATGTACTATCCTACACGGGCATGCTGGCTTCTCTGAAGTAGCTCAGGGGATACCTTCCTGCAGTCTTTCCTGCCTAGATGTGTTGGGAGACTCAGCTATAAATATGACCTAAGACTTCCTTGGGCTGTAGAAATAGCAAAAAGACCAGATATGTTTCAAGAAAACAGGATTTTATGTACATTACTTATTTATTCAACTTACTAGGTTTGCAACTACATGCCTCATATATTCAAGTTTATCCTTAGAAGGAACAGTTCTGAAAGGGCTCCAGATAACTGCAGCAGTAATATTAGTTTAAGAAGCTGAAAAGGCTTTGTAATATTTTCCTGAATGGGAAATCACCTTTTGTTTCTCTTATTTTATTGGGGTTTTGATGAGTGATAAAGTGATTGTTCTAAGGGTATGTGATATGGGCATGGAAAGCAGCAATATTTGAGTGGGCTGAGGTGATGGATTTTTTACTATAAGGGAAAGCAGCTGAAATCTGACAGGCTGTGGTAACAATAGAGTATTCTTTCTCTGAGGCTTTCCTTGAAGCATTTTTTGTAACTCTTTGGCAGTTTCTGCAAGATCAGCGTCTAGAATCTTTTCCTTGTAAGGATTTGGGAGGGAATTAGTCTGTAAATCATCTTTTTGTCAAATCAGTCAATGTGATTAAAAGCCTCAAATACCGGTCATGTATAGTGTTAGCTGAAGTTTACACAATGGGGTCAACAAATCCTAAATCTTGCACTCTTTGGACTTAACACTACCTATAGATACATGGATGCAACTGTGACTGAAGCTTATGCAAGTTGAAATAAATAGCGCAGGCTGTGTCCCATTGCACTTGCTCAGGTTATGATAAGCAGAGATGCCCACTATCAAACTTTGGTTTTATTGTCTTTCAAAACACACCAAACTTTGGACAAAAAAAATTGTTTTTTTTTTTTGTAAGGAGATTTGGTCTGCTCTGAAGGCTGCAGAGGCAAATATTGATTTTTACTCTTACAGGGTACAGAAGTCCAACTTTCTCATAGGAAAATAGCAAAAGGAAATAGCAAAAGGAAATGAGACTCTATACAAGACCTTTTTCAGTTTATATCTGCCAGGTATCTGTTGCACGTACCTAGTGCAATAACAAAATAGTACAGCATTTCCTCTAACCACCTACAAGAATGATCAAATTATTTTAAACAGGTAGAGCTATGATTGGCAAATTAGGTTTTTTTATGTGGTCATTGAAATACTTCATTGTAGCAGTTAAATCTTCATATTGCACCGAATATGAATCATTCATATTATCACTGAAAATACTAGATTTACTGACATATTTAAAATAGCAAACTTGGGAGTGATGATAAGTAAGCACACAATGCTGTAATCTGTGGCTATTATTAAAGACTTCACAAGGGTTCAAACAGCTGGGAAGACTTTGCTTACATTAAATGCCTGAGATAACCTATAGCTATATGATTTCCAATAACTGCATTGAATCTAGGTACTAAATTTTCCATTATGAATTATTTTTAAATGTTGTACAGTAATCTTAGATTTTGGACACCTGGGCATAATCAGATGAGTTTGATAACCCAATCAACACTTTCTCCAAGTCAGTCCTAAAAGCTTATTTTCACACATGCTGAATAGCACCAGGAGCAGGATGGTCTTATTTTTGTCTTTGTGTGTCTTTTTTTCAATTCAGTATTGCTGGGTTCAGCCCTCTTCCCTTTTGTCAGGTATGCCTTTTGCCAACTCAAGATGTATGACTGCATCTCTAGGCAATTCAACAAGTCCTGCACTCCATGAGCTTCCGATAGGCCTCCTGACATTTAAATCAGATAAAAAATACCCTCTGTGATAAGCAGGTAATCAGGAAAGTGTCATTACTATGGCTGAATATGAGTTGAGAGAAGAATGGTATTGTTGCCCAACTGTGAAAATAGTATCTTTTTTAGGATTTAAACCCAAACCAGCATATTAAATGTTAAAAGCCTTGATAACTATGGCAAAAGAAAAAAATGTGGATTTATGTTTTTATGTGTATTTCATTGTACAGTGATCAACTATAAAGATTTATCTTAGAAATGTTGAGCCAAACACATTTATAAAACCTCTGTCTTGTTTTTGCCATTTTTTAAAAGCTTTTATCTTGTTTCTACAGTGCAAATCAGTTGCAAACCTGATTTAAGAAACTAGTTAAACAGAATCTCTGTCTTCCTTATGATACTGAAAGAAGAAGTCAGCATTATTTGACGAATATGTCTTTTAGTCATTACATATTTTAGTTATGCAGGGAAGATAATGCCAAGATTTGGAGGATGTCTAATGTTAACCTTTTTCATTATATCGCTTACTATAACTAAGTATTCCAATACCATGAACTCAGACGTTTTGAGTCAGGCACCCAAAGAAGCCTTTAAATTCTAAGATTAAAAATACTTTTGGAGCAATTCTTTTGCACCATCTGTTTTTTGAATAGCAGTTTGGCTGCATATGAAAGCTTTTCTCTATGGCCCTGAGAGAAAGCAAAAAATATTCTCCCATGTTTACATGAACCTAGTATCTGGGATCCAAAAAGAAGTTTTGTAAGATTTGCCATAATTCAGTAATACTAAAATGTTAGTGGTCAGTATTTCTACTTGTATTTTTTGGAATGTGAATTTATCGTAGTAGTAAGACAAGATTGAGATGTACAGTCTCACACTTTACTGCATTAACAATATGGTCTGTGTTATTCACTAACATTAATACAGAACTGTACCTGTAAAAATGTGTTAATGAAGTACACTCATCATCAGTCTTCTTGAATGGAGAGATTAGCCATTCAGAGAATATATTGTTCCTGTCATACAGATTTGTTATGCTGTTAAAAAAAATTGTGCTGCTTTGTCTTCAATAAAAGTAAATTACTTCCCCGTATATCAGTAGCTTCTAATATGCTCCATGTAAACAAGTGAATAATCTTTTATCCTAGGCAAAAGAGTCAGTGAAAAAAAATTCAGTTATACTCTTTCACAACAACCATTAAAGTATAAAATTAGTATAGACATTACTATATAAGTTTCTGAAAAGTTAGTACTGAAAGATTCCATGGACTGACCTCCTGGAAGGTCAGTATGATCTCTAAAGTAGGGTCTTTAAAAAGTGGGAAGCATGGGAGTGAGTATATAGGTTATAGGTGTATTAAGCGACTTCACTTCCAAATTTAAGTCAGTTCTTCAGTAAGGCTGTGACCCATAAACTGCTTATAAAACATTGCAAATTAAAATTACTTCTTAAATATTTTATAGATATAGCATTAATATTGGTTTATGTCTTTGGAGATTAATAGCTCTACAATTACTTGAAATAACCATAGCAACAGAGTAAATTTTCACTGGGCACAAGTTACTCACTTATGGTCGCTGTAATTACAAAGAAACAAGATAATAAAACCCCAGAAATTATTTGTTATCCTTTGACTTCAACACATAAATTATTGCCATGCACAGTTGAAGGACTCGGGAATTTCAAGCATTTTTTCCTTGCTGCAGCACATCAGACTTCTCAGTAACTGCTCTGTAGGCTGCCCCCTCTTTTCAGCACAAGGTAATACTTTAATGAATAACGTAGTATTTGTTGTGAATTGTATTAGACTGTTTTGCATTCTAGAAACATCAAACAATAAGACGTGACAAGGTCATGAGGTTGAAATAACATTACCTTGGATACTTTGGAAAATCTAAAGCTGTGATTCAGACAGGAACGTCTCTGCTTGATGCCTCTCTCCAAATTTTTTGTGATAATTGAAGCGTGACCTGAAGCTCTGTGTGTGCGTACGTATGCATGGTTGTGTGAGTTATTTCGTTTTCAATGTAGGCTTTACAAAAGAAATCTGGCTACAAAATGGGTTATGGATATTTAACAGTTCCTCTTTGGAGCTGTGCCCTCTCTAAAGATCAGAATTTAAGCCCCAGCTGAAGCACTGGAAGGAACGCCTTTTGTGATCTCTGTCAACAGACAGAAATCAATATTAGGAAATTCTCTGATATACTTTTAACCTGCTTAATTATCTTAATTATCACACAGCTTTTCGTACTCAGGAAGCAACAGGGAAAAGCTTAATGTCAAATAGGATCTTGCTCAGCAAGATGAACTAACCTCATGGATGACTGATTGTACATTGGTCATACTAAACTGCATGTGAAGGAAAATGTTAAGTGGAGTTGGGTTAGACAGAGAAGAAAATGACATTTGTGTTTCAGGTGTCTGTTAACTAAATGTTAATGGTCTAATGTCTGTGTCATAATGACAATCACAATGGGACAGAGTTAAGGATGCAGATGTGTCTTAAATTATCTGTGTGCTTTCAGAACATCCTCATAGTTCATGGCTTTTGTCTGTGGGTTTATATGTTGGGGTTTTTTTTTTGGTAAATCAACTACACTTTCTATAAGCCTTAGATGGGAAATTGTTTAGTTCCTTAAGTTTCTTTGTAATCCATTATTTCAACTATGATTATGTGACAATGTTTTTCTTTTTTTTTTTTTTTGGTTTTCTGTTCATTTTTATTCTAGCAATATATAATTTCTGGAAAAAGAATGAAGGCTTAGACATGAAATACCACAATAATTACATGTCAGTATTAACATGATGAATCACATTTTCATATCTGAGAACTGTGACCTAGGTTAGCTAAGGGAGTGACTATTACCCTTCCCCTCTGATTCCAAACTTTATATTTAAAAATATCATAATGAAAAAGAAGCTGATGACAGAAGCTGTGTCAAAGCCCAGCCATCAGGTTCAGTACAGTTAGTCACCGTAGTGAGAGTAACTCCGTGTAAAGCCCTACTTTGCTGAACAGAGAGCTTATCAGTTGGAGACTTCAAGAGAAGAGTCTGGAGACAGAGGAGCAGAATCACAAATAGAAACTCTGCTGGAGTTGGGACAGAAGTCCCTGTACTGGGGATGATGCCTGTTAGCCGGGCTATTTACCCCCTTTCCCATTTTGATGCCTTTTTAACAATTACTCTGAAGACAGTAGTTACCTTTCCTCAGCAGGATCCTGCCTTGCTCCCCAGGCATCTATCACCTGTGGCAGAGCACTTTTATTTGCCTCCCATCAGCTTCAGGAATCTATTAGTACAGAAGAGCTGCTTGAGAAGCTGAACAAACTCCCAAAAGTTCTGTGCAACAGCAGCTGGAAGTATAGATGGCTCTTCAGATACTCCCTTTCTCTGCACACATCCCTTGCAGTTTAACTAGTTCCTGAACATCACAGTCTCTGTGTTGATTCCTTGTAGTAACGAGTTGCTCTCTTTGATCCACCTCCTTATACGAGCCCCATCTCCATTTGGCCAGGGCTTTCACTTAGCTCCACATGTCCTTTCCCTCACATGGTTCAGTACCAGAGGTATTGTTCTGGAGTGGTAAGGGAAGAAATGTTTCTTTCTGAGACTGTACAGGCACTTGTGAGTTACTGATATTCACTAAAGTTGTTTCTTTATCTGAAACACTTTATCTTAATGTCTTTTGACTTCCAAAGTCCACAGAGGTGTGTATGTGTCTGCTTGGCAAGTTTTCATTCTGGCCTGAAGTAAATGCTCAGACTGGAGTCTGAAGTGGGAGGGCTGTAACTCATCTCTGCCTTCCCATATTCAGTAAGTGCAAGGTGATCAGAAAAGTCTGGTATCATCTGAAAGACACTCTGTCAATTGTCAACTTGATAGGTTCTTACCTGAAAAGTTTCAGAGTGCCAAAAGTAAGATACAAGGTAGAAACTATGCTGCAAGCATACCTTTTGGTAGAACTGAGCAGAGGTGCTTATTCCAGAGGAAATAAGCTAATTACCAAAGCAAAAAAGAAGGAGCCTTATAAAACCAGAATTTCACACAAAACCTTAGCCAGAACTCTTTGAAGGATTAAAATAATAGAGAGAGAGAGAAATGAATATTTATACTTGTATCTATTGTAATAGGACCACTGCTGTAGAATGGTGTATGAACATTAACGCAGGAAGGGAACACGTGTTTTTTCTCATATAATGCACTGTCCTGCGTAGGACCTGCCTAGATAGGACCTGCTGAACATGGTAGATGACCCCAGTGGAAGTACTGTGTATTCAGTGACAGAGGTCAGTAGTACTGAAATAAGTACATCTTTCTGGGCCTGGTAAAACAAAAACAAACAAAAAAAGAGTGTGTGTGTGAAGAACCATGCCACCCTCCCCAAATAATGTCACAAAGCAGGAAAAATGGAAAAGGTAGAATAAGGAGGATTCTCAGTATCTCAAGAAGCATTGGAGACTGGCTGTTGCTGAAGACAGGGTGCAGGAAGGGTGCACCCAAACGCTTTGTGACATATAGTTCTCACATATGTTTTGGTGTGTCCTTCTTGTCTACCCTGAGAGAAGCTGATGGCCAGGTTTATGGTCAGGTGGGAATTGTTCTGTGCTTCCTAGGAACATATTGGTAAGAGTTTTGGGTAAAAAAAAACTGCTAATGCAGAAGTTCTTGGACACTCCTGATGTCCTCAACCTCTTCTGATCTCTTCCAATGGTACTATATAGATACTATATAGCTACTATATAGCTTGGAAGAGGTTTTTTGCCTGTAAAATCATGAAAACAGAAATAAAGGATATGAATACCCTTTAAAACCGGGCATCTATTGTATGGTTGTGTTGCTGGGGGCTGGAGGTGTTTCTGATTCTGTAGAGAAATGCACGTTTACTTGAAGTGTATTCATTTTGGCAATACTGAAACAAACGAGTTACAATTATATTTGTGGCAGAGATTCCTCACACTTTCACTCCCACTTACTTCCCAACATATGTGTAAGAGAAAGTGCTACTTTTTTTTTTTTTTTTGTGGAAAATCATAACCATGAACTCTTCTCAGAGGATTACAAGAAATGTGCTTGCTATGACTGCTGCTGAAAAATACCTTTAAAAAGAAAAAATACCCAACAACCAGACTTTTAAAAAATATAAACATATACTTGATAACATTAAAATGAATGTTTACACCCAAGAACATTTGATACTATCCAGTCTATAATATCATGCAAACAAAACTATACATTTATTTACACATTTGTATAGTTGTTACCCCCCAAACCTAACCATCCTCTTATAAATTCCTCTTCCAGTACAAGCGGTTAGCACTTACCAGATAATGCCATACCCCCTTGCTACTATTTTAGTATGTTACTAGAGTAATATTTATCTTACAGTTGAATTTTATGTGATGTGTTGATTTTTAAGGGATTGAGTTATGTATCCCCATTGCATACAACATCCGTTCCCAGAGCCTGTTGGCTTTTTTTGACTTACTGGGTTCTTCAGCTGCAGCACTGAACCAATCATCTCTGGCACACAATGTATGCCATAGATTTTAAGATTAAACCTGTCTCTATGGATTTTCCGAATACAGAATAAAAATGGCCTGGATTCTTCCAAGTATGTTGGTAGCACTGAGCTTTTTGGCTACATGTAGGGAATGGCAAGCTCTTTCACTCTGTCTCCTCTCTTCACCCCAAATCCCCCTCCCTATCTACCGTGATGTTGTTGTGTGGACAGGGCTGTCCCTTTTCCAGAAGTGGAAAGAACAAAGCTAAGGAGGCAGGGGAGTCCAAAGGGGCTCGTTTTCTGTTCCTCACTCGTTCCTACCCTATCAGAATCTCCTTCTTCACACTTCTTTCCTAGGACTGATGGATGTTACTGCCAATGCCACAGTGCTAATGCCTGCCTTGCTTTAGCACCTATGGGTGAAGAAGCTCATCTACATCTCCTACCCCTCCCAGTTAGCCCTGGAGTAGGGAAAGTCATTCACATAGCATTGCCCCACCTCTGAGAGGGGAGGTGAAAGTAGAGGCATAGCCTTGCTGTGCAGAGAAAGGGATCAGCCCAGGCTGGGAAATATAAAAATGCCTTCACAATACTGTGTCACTATAGCAGAACTGGTGTCTAGCAATTTTAATTCTTTATCTGGCAAAATATGAATTTTAATTCATGATACAGTCAATTATATATATACTTATCATCTGTTAATAGACTCAAGGTGCTGTAAGAAGAGGAGCTAGAGTTCTGTCCTTTTATATTCTGGAGTGAGTATTACTTGTTAGAGGATATGAACAAAAATTTCACCAGTGGTTTGCTGAGAGTGGCCAATAGCAGATGCCTGGGGAGAGAATGTAGGGAACAAAAAAAATGTAGAAGAATTTTTCTCCTGTATATTCTTCTTGCAATTAATAGCTGAAGGACTGCATGAACCAGAGTTGCTTTTAATAACCACTGATAGACATACTAACGAATGATGGGGCAAATTGCTTTTTAATATACCTATACTGTTAATATACCTATATTTTCAAATTTTTTTTATTTTAGGGTAAGTTTTATGAGACATCGTGTCTCTGTGCTTGCCGTGGCAAGAAGTTCTAATACATTCTGGAAGGAAAAAAGTACTACTTTTTATTTGTTATTCTTGGCGGTTCATGGCTTAGACAGGTGCACTCTGCTGGACGGCCGAGCCCAGAGAGTTGTGATGAATGGAGTTAAATCCAGTTGGCGGCCGGTCACGAGCGGTGTTCCCCAGGGCTCAGTACTGGGGCCGGTCCTGTTCAATATCTTTATCAACGATCTGGATGAGGGGATCGAGTGCTCCCTCAGTAAGTTTGCAGATGACACCAAGTTGGACGGGAGTGTTGATCTGCTCGAGGGTAGGAAGGCTCTGCAGAGGGACCTGGACAGGTTGGATCGATGGGCTGAGGCCAATTTTATGAGATTCAACAAGGCCAAGTGCCGGGTCCTGCACTTGGGTCACAACAACCCCATGCAACGATACAGGCTTGGGGAAGAGAGTCTGGAAAGCTGCCCAGAAGAAAAGGACCTGGGGGTGCTGGTTGACGGCTGGCTGAACATGAGCCAGCAGTGTGCCCAGGTGGCCAAGAAGGCCAATGGCATCCTGGCCTGTATCAGAAATAGTGTGGCCAGCAGGAGCAGGGAGGTGATCGTGCCCCTGTGCTCGGCACTGTTGAGGTGCACCTCGAATCCTGTGTTCAGTTTTGGGCCGTTCACTACAAGAAGGACATGGAGGTGCTGGAGCGTGTCCAGAGAAGGGCAACGGAGCTGGTGAAGGGTCTGGAGAACAAGTCTTCTGAGGAGTGGCTGAGGGAACTGGGACTGTTTAGTCTGGAGAAGAGGAGGCTGAGGGGAGACCTCATCGCTCTCTACAACTACCTGAAAGGAGGTTGTAGCGAGGTGAGTGTTGGTCTCTTCTCCCAAGTAACTAGCGATAGGACGAGAGAAAATGGCCTCAAGTTGCGCCAAGGGAGGTTTAGATGGGACATTAGGAAAAATTTCTTTACTGAAAGAGTGGTCAGGCCTTGGAACAGACTGCCCAGGGAAGTGGTGGAGTCACCATCCCTGGAGGTATTTAAAAGACGTGTAGATGAGGCCCTTAGGGACATGATTTAGTGGGCATGGTAGTGTTGGGTTGATGGTTGGACTCGATGACCTTAGAGGTCTTTTCCAACCTTAATGATTCTATGATTCTATGATAAATACCATGTGCTCATGATACCCACCCTGACTGATGTTCTCATGCAGGGGTGGAATGAGTTGTTCCTTTCACAGAAGTACACGTTTCTAATCATTCACTGTACTGAAGACCAAGACATCAAATAAATCATACCCATCTCTGCAGAATCACAACTAAAGTTCTTGTCCATCAGCTTCAATGGTATAAAGTTGTGCTGCCAGACCTGGTATTGATTTATATCAGTTTATTTTAATACCAAATTTTTTACTTTCTCTATGAGCCTTGTAGTGGGTACCGCAATAATTTGTATCACATATGCCCTAAATCTGTATAGAGTTCATTTCCTGTAGCACACTGTTTCCCGTTGGTTCTATTTTGTGCATTCATACATGAACAGCCAGAATCTGCCCCATGGTAAGTAAGATAAATTGCCTAAACATGGGCATCGAATGCCATTTCAGATACCCCAGGGTATCCATCTGGCCTCCAGCTGCTGCCTCAGAAAGGCACAGGTTCTCTGTCATGTGCATATTCTGCATATCTGTGTGGATGTCTCCAGTATCTTAGGATATTTAAAATGTCAGCAAGCACCTACGTTTACAGCAACTGGATGCAATCCTGTTTTATTGTCCCAGTCTTGAACTGAGACATTTAGGGTGAGCATAAAGAGAAGTCATTTCAGATTTTGAATAGGTATAAGACAATCATCGTTTGTTATTTTAGTAACCACATTGCTCATTGTTTGAAAATGCCTGTTGTATAGAGATTGAGCAGATAATGGCTTCATTTATCACAAACCTTAAATAGTTTTATACTGTGTGTATTCCTCCTCTGTCTGCCAGCCTAACATTCACAAATTAACTTTTGTTAGTTCTGATTAGTTGTTTATAATTCTCTGGTATTTTTTTTTCAAGTATTAAATGTTTTAACAGCTTGTATTTACTCTTTCTATTGATTCCACTTCAACCGTCTATTTGTCACTGAAATACTTATCAGTGGCAAATTTTTGAAATTTTACAGATGCATTCTTCTTCTCTGAGAACTCTCAGTACTGGAAGTTCAAATGGTTACTCTCCCTCTTTCTACTTTACTGAGAACAATTTAATTCATGTACATCTCTGTAGTACCTTTTCCTTTTAACAACTAATTAAAATGAGATGTTAATTAAAAAAAAGATCTGAACCCCCAACTCTAGCACTCAAAACTAATTGTATCTATTAATGAAATAAGGGTTGATCCTACAAATCTGAGGAATCATCCACTAAAGCCAAATTCTAACAGATGGTGCATTCTGAAGTTTTTAGTACACAACAGTTAACTGTATTACAGTGCGCAATAAACTGCTTGACTTCTGTTTACCTAAACATACCCTTGAATCCATGCTGACTGCATAAGGATTCATAACAGAAAAAAAAATGTATGTGGAGCAGCTCAAAGGATGAAGACTTTGCTTAAGTAATTTTCATTTCAGTTTAAAAAATGAAATTAATATCAAGCCACTGAAATCTGGTGAAATACCAGACTTGTATCTGGTATCAAGCTTTGCAATGGAATCAGCTCCACTAGAGTTGGAATATCCTGTAAATGGCAGTTGTGAGACTTATTAGCACAACCACTTTTCTACACTTATGTCAAGGCACTGAAGTAGCAGTGCCTCATAATAAGTAAATTTTTACTAAAGGTTTTCATATCAGAAAAATCCAAGGCTGTTGATTTAATTTAACAGATTTATTTTTTTTTAAATAAGACCCACCACTATTCTTAATTTAGGATCCATTACAGATGGATCACTTTAATATGCGGTTGGCCACTACTACACGTAAACTTGTGGTTTTCCAGTCATTCCACTTCTTCTCCACCTGAGATGTAAAGAGAACAACTTCACTGGAAGGCATCTGGGCAAGTGTACTCCCTAACCTCACAGGGAACTAAGATTACAGTTTGCATTAGGAGCGGGGATGTTTTAGATTCATGTGAAATGTAACTTGATAAAGTAGGCACATGCAGGTTAAGGTAGTTGCTGAGCAGCATCTTAAGAATATCAAGGTACATGTTTAAAGATTTCTTCAGAAGAATGTGAATTTTCAAGTTCAGTGCACAAAGGACCTGTCATAAAACAGTTGTTTATCAGAAAGAGTCCTCCTTGGCATCAGTGTAAGAAATTAAAAATTCAAAAAGATCCATCACATCCTTGATTCTGAATTTAATACTTCATGCAGTTTTTTTTTTCTCCTCTAAATAACATGTCTGGCTAGTTTCAGCTGCATTTTGAAAGGTTCATAAACAGCTGAGGTCACAGACACATTGCTTCAGTAATGTTTATCTAATGTGCTAGTTTAACATGCAGAGTTGTTTAATGCTGCTGGCTGTAAAGTGGGAAGGAGGAGGGAGAATTTCTTTCAGTACCAGACTATTACTTTATATCTACAATAAGTAAATGTGTCCTTAGGCTTAATAAAATGTAAGTTATTCTTTTATGCCATGGATATGGATTGTCTTCAACTGAATGGTAACAGAACTATTCTACAAAGCATCCTTCTATAGGGTTTATAGAACGTTATTTATTTAGTCTGATTTTAGAGTGATTTTGAAGCAGGATCTATTTATCAGCCATTCAGTGTTTCAAAAAATCTAAGGGACTTGGTATGCAGTACAGCAAAGACTCCGAAGCTTTTAGATGATCGCGTCATACTTACAATATATATAGCTGTTAAAAGGATGTCCAGTAGTAGACAAATGCTTATGTTTATGACTTGAAAAACTCAGGACACCAGTTCAGGTGCACAGCCCAGTATTTCTTTGTCTGTCTTTTGAACCACATCATTGGACGTAGCCACAGCTCTGCTGTCAGGACAGTGTAATAGCTTCGTGCTATGATGTCTTCGAAGGAGTAGAAGAATGGATGGAGCTCTGTCTCCATGTGTTTCCCACTGTATCTCATCCATTTTGTTGCTTTTAGGTAAGTAGTTCCTGTAAAGGGAAATGAACACTTTCACCCTATGCTAACCATGAGACTGAACTGCTGGTCTTTCCTTTACACACTGAGGACATTAAATGAGCTACATTTTCCTCTTCTGTTTTACCTTTTTAACTGCAAAAGAGTGTGATTTCAAAACAAGTCTGTAAATCTTTTGAACAATGTTTCATTGTGAAATTTGAAAATTTCCTTCCACTTATCAGTCTACAGTTATACATCAGGAAAAAAAAAAAACAAACCAACTTTCTAAAAGTATTCTAGGACTGCTCAGCAAAGAGAAACTTCAGAAACAAAATAAGTTAGTAACTATGTTTATATATTAAAAAAAAAAAAGATTGGCTCAAAGGAAAGACGAAGAAGATGAAGGTTCACACATGATTTTCCATAGTTAGCCAAGCTTATTATGTATTCTTAAAATTGTACCATGTAATTCTGTTTTAGGCATTCAGAATATATTAAAAATTTAGTTAAGATGATGACAGATTGAATACAATTACCTGAGTCAATCATGGGTTAAAATTATGCATGGCAACATAACCACACAGAGAACAAAATGTGAAAAGGCCCAAAAGCACAGTTCCCTCACTGCTCTTTAACTACCTTGTTAAATGATTGCTGACAAATTATGAAAAAAAAAAAGATCATTAAATTAGTGAAATTATTTAAAAAAATGTGAGCTACTTTGTATTCTGTGAGGTGCTCTACACTAGCATTACAGGGATATTTTCCCTAAGCAAAAGTAACATTTTCCTGTGATGGTGCCCAATAAATGTGGTTCCTGGATGAGGATATCCAAGTTCATTCTCTAAGATAAATATCCTATCCAAGAACTGTTCAGTGTGGTTTCCCAAAATCTTTTTATGTAAGCTGCCATTTACATAACCTGGGCTCACTACCTCAGGTCAGTGGTGTATTTTGTATTACTTTCTCTCCACAGTGTGTTGCATTTAAATTTAGCAGCCGGTCCTCAATGACCATTAAGTGGAGCAATTAAACACTCCATGTCTTAAACTAGTACTAAGATGCAATTCCCTGTAATGGTAATGATACTGTGTAACCATACCTGGCAGTACAGTACAGGATATCAAGAGCGCTCAATTCTGCATATCAGGTTGTCAAAAAAGAGATGCATTTGTACAACTCAATGGCATTTGTTGCAGTGCTATATACTGAATCTAGATGTACCTCCACCTATGCTATTAGTTATGGTCAGCTACAATGTTTCTCCACATGGTTTAATTATCTGATCTCTACACAGTGTTAATCAGTTTTCCCACACAAATATTCACTTTAATTTGACGGACTATCCAATAAAATCTTAGAAAACCTTTTCATTTTGTGGACTATCTATTTTCAGGCAAACTGTTCATCTGGACAGGGTATATTTCATCCTTGCATTCATAATTTTGGGAACCCTTGCTAAAATCCCCAGTTTTTCTTCAAGTGCCTTTAAGTTTTGCTTTTCTGGTTATGTAGCTAATCGTTTATTATCACAATCCATCCATGCATACCTTCTTGTTTTAGGTCCATTAAATGTTTCATTCCACAAAGCAACAATGAACTAAAAGACATATATAAATCATAAGACATAGATGAAAATAATGGTCTGGTACTGCATGCTCACAGTATTTACTAGTTATGGCAGCATTGCTAGTACATCATCAAATTTACTTTACAGCAGGCACTGTGACTATTATTGTACTTTCTAAAAATCTGTTATTCAACAGAGGGATAGTACGTTCTTCTCAGTGTTTGGGGGTCTGAATCTTCCGTGACTTATTCCAGGTTTTAACAAGGTGTCATGGTTTAACCCGGCAGGCAGCTAAACACCACACAAGTGTTCGCTCACTCTCCCCCAGTGGGATGGGGAAAAGAATCAGAAAAAAGGGGTTGGGTTTAAGACAACCTCATGGGTTGAGGTAAAGACAATTTAATAGGACAGAAAAGGAAAGGGAAATAATAATAATGATAAAAGAATATACAAAACAAGAAATGCACAATGCAATTGCTCACCACCTACTAACCGATGCTCAGCCAATTCCTGAGCAGCAGCTGCCCCCCCCCAGCCAACACCCCTAGTTTTTGTTCAGCATGACGTCATATGGCATGGAATATCCCTTTGGCCAGTTTGGGTCATATATCCAAATACAGCACTATAATATCCAAAACACAGCACTATACCAGTTACTAGGAAGAAAATTAACTGTATCCCAGCCGAAACCAGGACAATAACACACTGATGTTTTAGTTGTTGCTAAGTAGAGCTTACATAGTCAAGGACTTTTCAGCTTCTCATGCCCTGCCAGCGAGAAGCTGGGAGGGGACACAGCCAGGACAGTTGACCCAAACTGGTAGAGGTATTCCATACCATATGACATCATGCTCAGTATATAAACTGGGGGAGTTGGCTGGGGGACGGCGACTGCTGCCTGGGAACTGGCTGGGTATCAGTCGGCGGGTGGTGAACCATTGCATTGTTCATCACTTATTTTGTATATTCTTTTATGACTATTATTATTTTCCCTTCCTTTACTGCCTTATTAAACTGACTTTATCTCAACCCACAAATTTTACTTTTTTTTCGATTTTCTCCCTCATCCCACTGAGCAGGGGGGCAGTGAGCGGACAGGTGTGTGGGATTTAGCTGCCTGCTGGGTTAAACCACGACAGTCCTTTTTGGCGCCCAACGTGGGGCACGAAGGGTTGAGGTAATGACAGATCTGACCAGAGCATGTTAAAACAAATTTGTTATAAGCATTCATTATATTAGTTTAGTAGTCGCTGGTCACGATATTGATTTATTTGCTCTCAGAGTTGTTGTATTTGTTCTCAGAGTTGTGTTACATAACATCTTATGTATATATACTGTTTATCAGTATTTATGTGCTGTTTACCACCTCTGGGAGGTAGATTAAGATTATTGTTTTGCTGTACTGTATAACACTAGCTTATGGTACGATAAAATTATTGGTCATGGGATCAATCTGGTAGTTGTACTCAGCATTGCCGTCACCTCTGTACTTCAGGAACCATCTATCAGAAATTATTAATAATTACACTTTTTACTTTTTCTCCTCGGAGAGCCAACCTATGGGGGAGACACCTTCCTCCATCTTCCCCTTCTCCTCCAGGCTAATTACCATAACTCCTGAGAATTTTGAATATCCTTGGGATGTTCAAACCAGCATGTTCCTATTGCTATGTCTCCTGAACGTGGTTCAGGTCTTGTTTAGGGTTAAACAACTATTTAAGAATACCATAGAGAGATCTACCCCTGCGACAGGCACTGTGGCTACTCCAACCCCGGTGACAGACATTGTGATTGCTTCAACCCTCAAGACAGGCACTGCAGCTACTCAAATCCAAAACAGCACTATACCAACAACTAGGAAGAAAATTAACTCTATCCCAGCCGAAACCAGGACACAAGCTTAACTTTATTACCTTGGCACAGGTTGGTTTAATTTCTGCTATATGAGAAAGGTCTTGTTGGACTCAGTTGGAGTGGCAGCTGAATTCAGCAGGATGCTGCATCCCTGTCAACTGAGGTGCACAGCGTGAGATGCTGTTACACTCTGGGTGGGAACACCACTATATCAAAGAGAAAGATGGTTCTGGCCAGTAGTATAGCCTGCCTCTTTGTACATGATATTTCTAAAACCAGCAATAGATCATAAGCTCACACAGTTATTGCTGAGCATAAGAGTGTCTGAAGTTTCCATTGGTCTTAAGGGATACAAAGGACATTTTGTATCTGTTGGTAAAAGATACCTGTTCTTTCCATGAGCTCTTTAAATGCTGCTGAGTATAAAGATGAATTCCATCATTACTTGAGAATAATATTTTGAGGGTTTCCTCCACACGTCCATACCAACAACAGTTGAGTATGCGTTTATTGGGTGGAAGAAATTTATTGGATCAACCTGCTATTTGAGCAGTGAAGAATAATTTAATTGTGTGGAAGATTGTAAACTGGTATTTTTCTTGCCCTCCATTCTGTCAAAGGAATTGGGAGCAAAGCACGAAGCGCTTTCCAAAATTTTATGTTGAGTCTCTTGTAACTTCATGGGGCCTTGAGTCTTTATCACACAAAATTTTTTGATACTCCTCTTCCATCATTGCTCACCTCTAATTTTTGCAGCCAGAGTTTTGCTGGCAGAACTGTGAAATTAGCACAGTAATTAATGTGCCACTTGTCACCCTCAAAGCACTGTTTATTTCACTGGATTTCAGTTTTGTATGAAAGCTGCTATACAAAAAAAGAGAACAAAATACTTTATGGGAGACAGATAGACAGACATACAAGAAAAAGTATTTATGTTGAAATTCAGGGGTATGTAGATTGCTATCCCCACTTCTACTGGCTAGCTTCCGCTTGATATGTACCCAGAATCTCCAGCTTTTTTTGGCATTCTCTGGAAACCACGTACAGTGGACTTAGTGCCTCTAGGTGCTACATTAACAAGTCTTACACTGTAGGAATTTACTATCAACCGGATATTCTCCTTTTCTTGGTTGTTCATATAGAGAAATGTGAAAACATTGGGGGTGGGTTTTGTGGTGGTTTGGTTTTTTCCCCCAGTAAAGATAGATTTCATTCTCCAGCCTCTGAAATAGAACTTTAACATACTTTAATTTGTCTTCAATGGACCTCAACTATAAATATGATCCACCTATACATACGAATTTGGGGGATGGGTGAAAATGACATTCTTTGTGTAGTTTTTGAAAAGTCTCTGTAGGAGTGCAGATCCTTGATGTCACCTTGAGGGAATTCATCGAAATGTGTTCTAATTTGGCTGGCCTGGTTGCCAAGGTAGACGTGTAGTTTTCAATCTTTGAACATTTTGTTGATCGAAGTAAGAACAGAGTGTCGATTTATAACTTTTGACAGCTCCAGCAATGGCCCTTTCTGTCAGGCAGTGTCATGTATAGAGGAGAGAGCAACAAGCACAGCTGCTATCCTTAATTTATTTTGATAAAACACTTTTACACAGGTGGTCAGTGCTAGAAACTTATCACATTAGCTGTGACCAGATTTAGACACTTGCATCTCGAGGTCTTTTATGAGCGTTGGCTCCTAAGTTGATGATATTTGTTTTATTTTTATATTTAATAGGGAAATTGTTTATGAAGTTCATTACAAGATTGCTATTTTGTGCCTACTGCACTGTATTTACATCCTAAAGTGAAATTGTGCCCTTCTGCAAGTCAAAAGGATTTTCTCCACTTCTGTTTTATCACAGGATTGCCTAATGTTCTGTAATACACACACACAAAAAACCAACCAACCAACCAACCAAAAAGATTGCAAAAGATTATCTTTTAAAATTGTTTTAATTAACCATAAATAGGGTAGATTTTGTGATGATGATGATAACACGCATTTTCTCTTTTTGAGGTTTTTGGATTTATTACCATACTAGCCTTGCATTACGAAGAACCTGTTCAATCACTAATTAGTATTTTTCCTCCAAAAGATATTTTCTGGAAAATTGCTTTAAAGGTATTTATCCTAATTGCTTTTTAATTTTTTTTCAGGGAGTGCTGGAACACCTGTTATCTTCAATGAAAATGGAGATGCTCCTGGACGCTATGATATTTTTCAGTATCAAATCACCAACAAGAGTACAGAATACAAAGTAATTGGTCAGTGGACTAACCAACTTCATCTAAATGTAAGTACTAGTTTGATTATGATGCTGGCATTGGAGAATACTAATTTGAGTATTACATTATTTCAAAACACTTAAAAAATGTTGATGATTTCGTCTGTCAGTTGGCAGAAGAAAGGTCTTCCATTCTCTTCTTGAGAAAACAGTAAAAGATAGCACAATAACCTGAACCAAATTCTTTATATTTTAAAGTAGGTTGGGTTGTGTATTACCTGCTCTTTTAAATGATATTTTAGAATAATTGTATATCTGATATTCCTCAAACTGATTATGAAGTCAGGCAGGGAAATAGTAACTCATCCTTCAAAAGAGGGTGTCAGAAAAAATGATGGATACATATATATTGCCCAGGTATTTCAAATAATATAAGGGGATGGAAATGTATTTAGTAAAAGAGAAGTTTGGACTTTAACCACTTCTGATTTAATTGAAACACTGGGATGATGAACTATTGCAATAAAAATATTTCTTGAATATAAAGGGAGAATTTGGAGTTTTTCTATACATTTCACTAGGATTAGTATAGTCCCTCATTACTCAATAGCAGAAGAAACAAAAGACACAACTTACCCATCCTTAGTAGGTGTTTCTAATTGCTGCTTTAATATGTTTTGCAAGTTTTGTGGTAGTTAAGCCCCACCTGTGCACGGAATTATATATGTTTTGCAAATGGCCATCCCAATAAGATTCAGAGAATATAATATGCAATATTTGTATGACAGTTAAGCATCAAGCCACAGCTGTAACTTGAGAAGTTGTTGGGTCCAAGTTACTTCTTTCTGTCAGAAGATGGCTCCATGTGAGGAGAGTTACAGTCATGGGAAAAACAAAATGAAGTTAACCGGTTTCCTTGTTAGCTGTGCAATATTTACAGGTTTACTTGAGGTATGTTAGCCATTTGGGTAGCTCTGCAAATGTGAAATATCAAGTGTTGTTTTGCTAAGGGCTGATGAGAAGGGCAACGGTGCGAATTGATGACTAGATCACCAAAGGGAGTTTATTCAGTGACTTTAATCAAATCACAAAAAGCAGGTTTCAAACATCGCTGGTTTGCCACGTGAGAGGTTCCTGAAGAAGAATAACAAAGACAGTGTAGTATATATTTACAAATGACTCTCCTGTTGAGACTACTTTGCAACAATTATCTGAGTGCTACCCACAGTAACACATATGATAGCTCCCCATTTTCAGCCACAGCTGTTAAACCACTTTACCATATCTACCGTTTAATATCTATAACTACTTGGCAAGGACTCATTTATTTAATTCTTCTGCCCAAATAGAAAAACCCTACCAACAGAAACTGTGTGTAGCAGATTGTGTGGTAGTGTTATCTCCCTCCACTAACCTGATATGTGTCTGTTGAAACGCATGAAAGCAAAAAAATGGTTAAACAAGTTTAAAGATTAATACTACATAATAATTTCTGGAAAACACTAGTTAGATCCTTATCATAACCATTATGGTATACATTCCAGATCTTCATAATTGCTACAGTTTTCTGAAAAGTTAATGTTTATTAGGTAAGCTGAAAAACTGATACACACATTTTAAACAAACTAGCATGGCATTTACATAGTAGTAGTTAAAAGCTATCTTAGAATTTGCTTCAATTTTAATTCCATTCCAATATGCCTTTTTCTATCCTCCCCTAGACTGCTAAATTTTTCATTAAGCTTGTAGCTTTTCAGTCCCATTATTTCTGCCTGATGTATGTGTACTCCAGGGAGTTCTCTGCAATATGATTAGATTGGCTGCTACTCAGACTGCTGAAACCACACCATGCTAACCACATTGACCACAAAGCTAACAGGAAAGAATTTATCTAAGGACACCTCTTGTTAAGTCTCATTAAGAATGGATGTGTTAGGATGTTCTTTGCCTCTCTTTTTTTGTTGCTTTTTTCACCTCCATGAGCTCACGTGCTGGACACAATGGGTTTTCCAAATTCGCGGGCAAGCTCTGTCTAGCGTGTGGAGTTCTGGAGATGTGAACAGGCCGGCACATCCACAAGCAGTGGGTGTTTCTGCTCCCAGCCTCGTACCATGGCCCCGCTCTCATCCCACCGCCCCCTCTCTGCTGCACACCCCCTGCTCACACAGCCCAGGGTGCAGGCACACAGGGCTCTGTCCCTCTGGATTGATTCAGCAAGGAGATATTTCTCTCACTACCTTTCTCTCCTGTTTCTCGACTTACTCATCTTTATCTAAAGCCTGGAAGATTTCTAAAGGGACGACTTTATTTCTTAAACTTTGCCACGGCTTGACATGCTGGATGCAAGTCTCCATCGGTGTCTGCAGGCACTGGTATAATAATAATGAAGAAGTAAAGTAATAATAATATAATATATAATAATAATAATAATAATAATAATAATATAATAATAATATATATAATATATAACATAATTATATATAATATATATGATATATAATAATATATATATAATATAATAATAATATAATATAATAATAAAGAAGTCATAGTAGGGGTGGTACAGTTTGTTTCCATCTGTTTCTATACTCTCCAAACTGACTTAGCACGTGTCAAATGTAATTTATGCCACATGATAATCTGCTGTGGCAAAGCTGTTGCTTCCTCTCACTAGAAAAAATGTACTAAAACCAAGTAATCTTTGTGAATTATTGTCAATACTCCAAATCATCATATTGCAAATTAGGTAGTGCCTTTGACTGCCAATGGATCAGAGGGAACAGTGGATGTTTTCATAGAATCATAGTATGGTTTGGGTTGGAAGGGACCTTAAAGATCATCTAGTTCCAAGCCCCCTGCCATGGGCAGGGACACCTTCCACTAGACCAGGTTGCTCAAAGCCCCATCCAACCATCCACAACTTCTCTGGGCAACCTGTTCCAGTGACTCGCTATCTTCACCATGAAGAATTTCTTCCTTCTATCTAATCTATATCTACCCTCTAAATCTACCCTCGTTTCATTGGTTTCAGTGAAAACGTCTGTATTTATCCAAGGCAAAACACTACTAAGATGGCAGAGCACTTTTTACCCTGCTATTCTAATACTTTTCCCACTGTATCTTTCGTTCTCCTGCAGTTTCCTCTTAATGAAGACACATGTAAATATGACTTTTAATGAATCTCTGTCAGCTAGATATCCTCTATAGATACTTCTACTCCTGTTTTGACAGATATTTCTACTTCAAATTGTGTGGTAACATGTTGTAGCTATGACTGTGTTTATGATTGTGTTCATCTATACAGCTGATATTGAGCTTCAGAAAATTTATAATGTTTATTAATTTATTTATGCCCGAAAAATAAATCATAATAAATCACCAGGTTTGCAGCACAGTTCAACCCTTGGAACAATTAATGTAGCTAAGATTAGAACATGTCTTCCATCTAAATAATTGAATAAAAGGGTTTCATTTTTTCTTTCTGATCTTTTTTCCCCCCCCCTTCCTTTTTGTTTTCCTTTTCCTTAGGATGCTCTGTTTGGTTTTGGCTGCAAGTCTCTGTTGTGTGGGCTATGGGTCCTCACCCGGTGGCCAGCCCTAGTCCTGTCTCTGACCCTGACCCTTAGGATTCAGGATTCCTCTGCTGGGGTCGCTGGTTCCTCAAAGTTTTTGCTGGCTCTGCAGGGTCCTTGTGGTCAAGCTTCAGACTTGTTCCCTTCCTGGTGCAGTGCTGGCTTTCCCTTTAGGCAGAAAGTGCTGACTCTGGCTAGATAAACACTGTATCATGCTCCCTAAGGGGCTCTTTGTCAGCAGGCTTCACCACCTGCAGAGACCCTTTTAGCTGTGATGCTGGTTTTCCTCTGTAATCCTCAGTAACATTAATGCTCTCCTTTAGGCAGACTGACCTTTCAGATTTCCTTTGAAGTAGTTATAGCTTCCAGATATAGGAACTTCATGATTACTGATCAGTAATCTTACTCTTACTCTTAGTCTTGCAATTAGAATCATAGAATCATAGAATAGTTTGGATTGGAAGGGACCTTTAAAGGTCATCTAATCCAACCCCCCCTGCCATGGACAGGGACATTTTCAACTACATCAGGTTGCTCAGAGCCCCGTCCAACCTGACCTTGAATGTGTCCAGGGATGGGGAGGCTACCACTTCCCTGGGCAACCTGTTCCAGTGTAAAAACTGTACTGTTTTTACTGTTTCACTGTAAAAAATTTCTTCCTTATAGCTAGTCTAAATTTACCCTCTTTTAGTTTAAAACCATTCCCCCCTGTCCTGTTGCAACAGGCCCTGCTAAAAAGTTTGCTGCCATCTTTCTTATAAGCCCCCTTTAAGTACTGAAAGGCCACAATAAAGTCTCCCAGAAGCCTTCTCTTCTCCAGGCTGAACAACCCCAACTCTCTCAGCCTTTCTTCACAGGAGAGGTGTTCCATCCCTCTGATCATTTTCGTGTCCCTCCTCTGGACCCGCTCCAACAGGTCCATGTCTTTCCTGTGCTGAGGACTCCAGAGCTGGACGCAGTACTGCAGGTGGGGTCTTATCAGAGCAGAGTAGAGGGGCAGAATCACCTCCCTCGATCTGCTGGCCACGCTTCTTTTGATGCAGCCCAGGATACAGTTGGCCTTCTGGGCTGCGAGCGCACATTGCTGGCTCATGTCCAGCTTTTCGTCCACCAGTACACCCAAGTCCTTACAAAACAAACACATGCGTGACAATACTGACAGATACAGTATAGAAGTTAATTTGAAAAAGAATCATGATCTTCAAAATTTAAATTTTTGTGTGATTCTTTGACAGATGCAAGGAAACTCTGAAAGCAGATGTTTAGAAACATCAAGTTATAATCTCAAAGAACCTGATTGTCTTTTATACAGTTATCACTTCACATGATTCTGACAATGTAAATTTAAACCCCTTTTAAAGTCCTTTTACTCTCTAAGGTTGCTTGACTTTAAATGGTCTTAATGTACTGGAAATAACCAGACTGTAAAAATTTTTAGTATCACTCTGAAGGAAAAAATAGTTGCCTTAGAAATTCTGATCATTGACTACACGTTAACTGTCAGAGTTTTCTGTTGTCTGCTTTCCTTATTTTCTTTTCTTTATCAGTAGAAGAAGATAACTTATTTTTCAGGAAACTCTGATGGTTGAAAACATTTCTTCCAAAAAATATTCTGGTTTTCATAATGAATAAAAATCCAGGAAAAGGTAGCTGTTTCTGCAAAAGTTATGTTTTATTCATATTGCAACAGTATTTTGCATACCAGGTCACACGTAAAAGTTCCCTACAAATGTGTGGGTTTAGCAAATTTGAGTCTCAACCATATAATCTCTGTAGGAGGAAAGTTGTTAAAAACAAACTTGTTTTTCCTGTAACTTATGATTTGAAATCAACTTCCTTTTATGATTAACAATGAATTTCCTCTTAGAAACTGTGTTCTGTATTGCACGTGTTGTAACAAGGGCTAGATTGATCTAGATCGAGATGTTGACTGATGGCTTTTGCCAGTGACAGTAAATGGGAATAGACCCAGTCCTAAAGTTTTAATAACAAGTTTCTCAGTTTCCTTTCCTTAGGAACCTGTTCAGTTTGTTCTGGTTCATTTCTGAGGGACTTTTTTCCACTCTTTAAAAATGTTCTATTTTGAAATGTAAATGCCAGTTGTAAAAAGAAAAGTTGAAATGTTTAAGAATTTTAAAATCTAATATTTTGACTTTTAAAAAAAATCCTTTTAAATATAGTTTAAAACATTCTCAGATTTCATTTCAAGATTATACATTGTTTTGGTCTATGAAAATCTGTGTTTAATGATCCTAATCTGAAAAAATATGGGTTTTATATGATCTGGAAATCCATATATCTTCCATATTTAGTAAGGAAATCCGTATTCTTCCAAGTTAGTAATCCATATTCTTCCAAGTTAGTAATTTTGATTGATGCGACTTCAGACAGACACAATTATTGTTGCTTTCAGAATCAGGTATTTAGCTGATGCAGTTAAAAAGCTTGAGTGGATATCCATTTATATGATATTATTCCTTAAGAAAAAAACAAAGCATATCAAAACACTGCACGTTTCGAGTGATAATGGTGAAATTTTAAAGAGAGAATTCACTTCTGTTTGTTTTGGTGTTTTTTTTTTTTTTTTCACCAGAGCACAAGAGTTCTGTTGAAAGGCAACAGAAATTTTACAAAAACAGATTTTTAACATTCTCTTAAAAATAATAGGATGAATAAGCTTTCAGATTTATGGAGTGTATGCACTGAGGATATAAATGACTCAGGGGCATCCATTTTTCTGTAATGGTCTTGATTTATGACTAAGAAAATCATAAATTAAAATTGCACTGATGTGATGAACTATCAGAGAGACAGCCGTAATCATCATCAGCCTTAAGCACACTGTTTGGTGAACTAGTAAAAATTGGGAATTCCACATTGACAATGAGCTTCCCTTCAGGCAACCATATCACAAAAAGATTTGAATGAGTATTTGATTTCTCTTCTTTTCTAGAACTCTTGTAAATTATGTATCTAATCCTGAAGAAAACTATCAACACTGACATTAGTCAATTCTTTTTGGAAGTAACAGATTCAAAATGCATTAGTTCCCTTTCTTGTGACATGGTAAAAAAAAAAGCTTCTAATGTTTTCTCTAACTGCAGCAAATAAGTTTCAAGCTTTGCTGTAGGCCACTATATTTCATTAAAGAAGCCAGAGAGCCTCTTTTTTCCTGTGGTAGCTATTATATAATTGATAGATGTTTTCAAATTGCTGAACCTAAGCCCTGTGTTTAACAAAAGAACACACTACCCAGAAATACACAACAGGAGCACTTAGTGCTGTATATGATTATATCTATAAACAAAATATGACAATCATACGGCCTGCAGGGTGTTCTTCTGCCCATCTGTAATAGGGCAGTAGAGTTCAAACTTACATTCCATCCATGTTATCTGCCTGCAAATTGTTGATGCTGGGCTGAAAATAAAACTCAATGAGACAGGCAAAAATGTTTTAGGTTCTTCTATTTTTCTTCTCAAAATTATACTGCTGTCTTCTTTTATTCTACAGAGGGCTGAAAGTAGAAAGAGACTATTATCATTTTTAGAAGACTATTTAGGTTTTACAAAGCTAGTCCTGATCTTAGCACTGGTTAATAAGTATGACTCAGGATTTATTCTTCTTTACTCTCAGTGTCTGAGGTCAATATGAGACTTGTACTCACTATGGACCAATGCTAGACTGAAGAGATAAGTCAACAGTAGGCTGCAGTGGATGCAAATTGTAGACAAGCCAACAAAATACATGAAACATGGAATAAAATTGGGATTTTGTGATTTTGAAAGGTTACAGATTGTATTATTCATAAAAAATTATTTTGGGGTTGGGGGGGAAATAAGCTGAATATAGATGATGAAGAAGCATTAAATGATTTTGAGATATGCCTGTAGTAGAACAGATGTTATTTCAGACATGACTGAAAATCAAAACAGAGCTTGGATTCAAGAACCAATGACCTTAGGAGAACCCAAGAAGAATGACAACTTGTCTTTCTTCTGAAGCTTTTGGTCCTAATAGTCTTTTTTTTTTTTTTTCCCTCAATAAAACAGACATCTTGACTGATTCTCTAGAGAAAAAAAGAAAATGGAAAAAAGAGAGCTGCTAAGAAAATATCCTGAACTTGGATAACCATTTGTTCTTCATTAGAATGATACCAGATTGCCAATGAAACAGCCTCTGCTTGAGAGTTAGGATGAATAGGGATTTTTTCCCACCTTGTCAGGGTGAGTGAAAGTCAGGTTTCTCAAACGAAGCATGGGGTTGCTGTTGCACGCTTGGCTGTGAATTTGTCACAGGATTCTTGAGTGGATGGCAGATATTTTATAGTTTTTTGTGATCATCCTTTGTAAGAAGTGTTGTGATTAGCATGAACTGTTCTTTAAATAGCCATAGCCAACAGGACCATGGAGTATTCTTATTTTTTCAAAAAACCCGAAAGGAGGCCTTGCCATGCATAACAAATAAAATAAACCACTTACATATTAAAATATTCTTTTCTCTTTCACAATAAAAACAAGTGTGCGGTGACAGAACAATGCAAAATCAGGAGCTTTTATATGTACTTTTGGGGAGTTCTGCATTCATATATGGGACTTCAGAGCAGGGTTTGCTGCTCCCTGGTACCAGCTAATGTTGTGACTTTTAGCATAGACAAACAGCTACTGGGCATAGCAGGTAATTTGGATTATGCATGGCTGGCAGCAAGTCTGCAGTGAATTGCTTTGTGAGGTACCAGTGTAAAACATGGAGTATCAGCATGTTTCTTGCCCAGTCTCTTCCATCTTTCTCCTCTCCCCCACAGAAAATTATATATGTATTATAATTTGAAGATTGAACTGCCCTTTAAACCTAGAAGCAAAAAGTTCATGCTTAAAAGGAAAAATGGTAGATTAAATGACTTTAATTATTGTTCATTTGTGTTACATAATGGAAGTCTACTACTAAATTAAAAATCATTAAATGGAAAATGAGAGAGACATTCAGTGGTTATGATACGATGAAAGAGAATAACCAGAAGTTAACACAACACTACTATATGATTTTTTTTCTGTTTGCTTTGCTGCAATTTCTCTTCATCTTGCAGTACTATTAATTTAATTTCTTTAGGATAGTCATCTAATATTTATCCAGATAAATACCCAAACACTTTTAAAAAAATTTTTTAAAGACTGGGAGTGAATTATTTTCCATATTTTTAAAATGGTGTCACTGGTTTTAATGGTGCTACCGTGATAGTAGAGCTTAAGGCAGGGAATGAAGAATGCATAGCTAATCTCATTGTAACTTCAGCACGTAATAAACAGATTTAGCGTTGAGTGGGACAATAGGATGTGCCGGGAATGACTGGATCAAATAGGGAGGATTGCACTAATGTTTCCAATAACATCATGAATTGAAGCAAAACCCCCTTTACAGAAAGCATAGGCATAAGGCTAAGCAATGGCTTTGGAATGGTTAACTGAGATTTGCATCGCCAGAGGCCATTGTAGCAAGGAACTCTTAGGCTTGTGATGTAATCCATCTGTTCTCTTCCCCAGTGCTATGACCTCGTTAGCAGAACTGTGACTTCACTTTGAAAAGTGGAGTAGCTGGAGAGAGTCCAGCTGCAAGCAATGATAATGATCAGCCATCTAAAAGTAAGCCTGTAGGGAAAGGTTGAGCAAACTAGGATTGTTTAGTCTGGAGAAGATTGAACTAAGGAGAGTTATGTTAATCTCTTTCAATACAGAAAAGATTATTCAGGAAAAGAACATAGTTAATTTGGCTATTAGGAGAAGTAGTGGATTTGAATTACAGTAAGAGAGACATGTTGGAAGATTCTAATGATGAGGATAATTAAGCACCAGGCTGCATTGCCTGGGAGGCTAAGCAATCTCCAGATCGTTGGAGATTGAGTTCCTTGGAGCAGGTGAGCTGTACAGACTGATTTTGCATAGTTCATTCAGAGGTGGGGCCGGAGGAGTACTCCTGAGATCCCCTTCAGCCATCATATCTTAAGTTCTCTGGCTTCTGTTAGTTTATTTTGTTTGATTTGCTAGTAATCCTCTCAAAGCTGGATTTCCTGTATGCCTTGAGCAAATGCTGGGAGGGATACAAACAACTGGACTCCTACGCTGTAAGTTTTCTGAGTGAATGCAAGACTCTGTATGTCTTTAGCAAGAGTTCTAGAAGAATGCCATGACAGATTTATTAGTTTATAAACTTGATTACTTATTTAGGATCTTTTTTTTGCTTCAGGTTGTGCATCACATTAGTAGATAAGGACAGCTTTTCTATGAATCCTTGGAGAGCTTTCCGTTCATATATAAGACTCCCGATTGGAGGTTTTTTTACATGAGAGCTGCTTAATACTTCCCAAACTGATTTATGTTCCTTTATGTCTATGTGGAGAACAGTTTACTATTATGACAGTGGTGATTTCTTTCACTTAGACCTTCTTTCCCTACTATTTCTCAGAGAAGAATTTTCCCTCTACTAAAAGCAATACAGCAGCTCTACCCATAACAATATTTAAAATGAATCATTAATTAGCCAAGAAGCAGTAAAAGTATGATCATCAGCATTTCTTATTTACTTTATTCTTATAAATATAAAAAATTTGTTTCTTAAATAAGTATTCTGTAAAACTGCAAAAGGCAGTCTAAAGAATTTAGTCGTCATGAGAATACATTGACATTTTTCTATTTATCTGACCTAGTTATGATCTTAGTTTTTTATTTGTGCTCAAAATTTTTAGCACTATAGAAGACAGCTAAAGGGATCCCAAGAGACTATCTAGCCCTTGCATAAAGTTAGCATCTCCTATACTTATGTTACTCCAAGGATGAAGACTTTACAGCCTCTGAAGGAATTCTCTTTCATTTTTTAACTACCCTTATCACTCTGAAGTGTCATATAAATATCTGACTTGACTCCTCATTGCCATAATTTAAGCACGTTACTTCTTATTTTATTCAGTATACATCAAGCACATCCTCATCCTTTTCATGTATTCGAAGACTATTGTTTTGACCCCTAGACTGTGTTATTTCTTCAGGCTATACAACCTGAATTTGTTCAATTTAGTCACATAGATCATGTTTTCTAGACACACTTCTGATCTTCGCTGATTTCCTCTGGACTCCCCATTTTATTCTCCTTCAGACTGAAACACAATAATCCAGCCTTCACAAAGTACTCTGGCTGAAGTCTCACTAGTACAGAGTACAGGAGTAACATCATTTCATGTATTCATGAGTGCAGAGTAGAGGAGAAAGATTATTTTATCTATCTGCATTTCTCAGGATGGCACTTGCCCCTTTTGCAACAGTGTGGCATTGGTTCAATGTATTATAATCCACTAGAGTCCTGAGATGTCTTTTTTCTGAAGAGCTGCTATCTTTCTGCCCTTCCTGACCCGTAACGTGCTACCTGTTATTTGTCCCTGTTAAACTGCACGCTCCTTTTTTTCAGACTCTCTGCAGTATAATTTGGAATGTGTCCTGACCTTCAGCATAGCTTCAACCTTTTCCAGTGTTATTGCCCAATTTTGATCACCATATACTCTATTTTATCATCCAAACTGCATTGAGTGGTTATTATAAGTATTGAATAATAGCACACTAAGAATAGACCTTTCCAGGCCCCACCCTGTACCATCCCTTCCATTCTGACAGTGAATCAATGACAAATTTTATCTTCCCACAGCTTTCTGATATAATTTGCACCTAGCCCTTAGGGGCTAGGTCTGTTTCAAGAGGTTGCTTATGACTGAGAGTGTAATTTGAGATGGTGTCAAAAATCTTTCTAATGTTAAGATAAATGACACCTAGCTGCTTGCCCCTCATCCACAATGCCTGTTACCCTCTCACTGAAGGAAATGTGACAGCTCATTGTTGACAGATCCCTTTTGGCTGTTATTTGTCTTGTTTGTTTTCTCTGTGTTTTTGAAATGTGTTTGTTTATTTCTTTCAGGATTTTTCTGGGAATTCAAGTTAAACTGAATGATTGATAATTCCCTGGCTGCTTCTTTTGCCTCCTTTTCTGAGCATAAGCACTAGGTTTCCCATTTGGAAGTTCTCCATACTTCCCCATAAAGTCTCAAGAGCTTTTATCTCTTCAGTCAGTTCTTTCAGTATTGTAGAATAAATCTCAATATGTTCAGTCCATATGAAAACCCCTGACTTCCTGAAGTACTCTCAATTTGAACATGTTCATCTTTCTTTCCTTAGTAACAAGAATTATTTTTTTCCTTTTTTTTCTGACTAAATGTGCTGTGTGGTATTTTCTCTAGCTTAAACTTCTTCCACATCCTTGTTTTGTGCCTGCCAGATCACTAAGTCTCCTCTCAGAATTTTCAATTTAATTATTGAGTCTTCATTCTAAACAGCAGCATAGACTTGGCAGAGAGAGCTCTTCCTCTGCTGCTGAAAATCTCAGTATAAAACACAGTCTGTTTTCTGCTAGTTCTGAACTAGTTCAGACTTTCAGACTTTTTATATGTGATTTTGTTACCTGGCTGGAACTGTGTTTAAAGGGCCAGTGTGATTTTCTTTTGTTTATGTAGTGCTGAAAATTCAAAATTATTATTATGGAAAGATCTGACTGTTCACTAAGAGGAACTGGCAAAGAAGATATGAGCTATTATAGTGGGAAACCACCTTAAAGTAATGCCAAAACATACATCTCGGTGTTTAGGATTTTGCAGTGCTTCAGAGTAGAATGTACTACATATATTAACGGCTTTTTTTCCTAAAAACAGGTTGGACAAATATATCAGGAATGGTTTAGGTATAGTGCCTCTTTTCTTGAGACAGGGAAATAAACTTGATCCCTACATTTCAACAGCTTGTCTGTTCCTGTCACAGTCAATTAAGGTACAAGGTTGCTGAGGTGAGGGCAACTTTGCTCAAAATTTCAAGTGCTTCACTTTGCTGAAACACTGTTCAGAAACTGGGAAGCACAGGATCACAGGATATTCCAGCTCTGTTCTGCGTTATTCTTTAAGAGGTCAGTGATGAAGTTACTGCCTTTGTGCTTTCTGTCTTGCTGCCGCTTATGCTTGGATGGAAAACTCAGGAAATAGATGCAAAATTGCCCTGCTCTCTTCTTTCCATTTCCTCATTTAAAATCTTTTTATTAGTTTCCTCAACAAGAATCTGTTTGGAGATATGCTATGGCTGCTGACTATCATGCTGATCAGTGTTGCCTTATTGTTTTTAGGATGTCCTTTTCTGTATTCTGCTGATACTCGCTGTCTTTTATCTTATGGTTTGGCTGTGAATTCTTTAGGATTGAGACCATCATTTTTTCTTGTGGATTTATATAGCCCTTAGTGCAACTGAGGTCTTGGTCTGTGAGCAGTGTGGGAATAAAACCAATATATTATTTGTGTGTTGGTATTATTTGTAGGAAATGTGCGGGTTGGAATTTAGAGGCATTCATTCTTCAGTTTCATATGCACAGCATCTTTTGCACGGATCAAAAAATAGGAAATATATTAAACCATTTAAAAATAGTGGGGCAGGATTAAAACTAAAACAAACCCATCAACATCTTTTTTCATACTGAACTGAGGCACAGAATTGTTATGGTGTTTCTGGTATTAATCCTTTGAAAAAATATTGCTCTGTTTTAAAAGTAAAAATTGTTTTAATGAAGCTTTCTAAAATATAAGTACTTGCTGGGCAAAAAACCTTCCAGACCCGAGAGATGGAGATCAGTTATATGGCTACTTAAACTTCTTACCCACATTTTAAACTTACTTAAGTGTCTCCACTGCTCCTGTCTGCATGACAGCTTCCCTCCAGCCAATTGCAAAGCTGAGATTCAAGCAGGTTAAATACTTTGCCCAAGGTCGCTGAGAAAGTCAGACTGTATCAGAGCTGAATAGGCTGACGCTAAGCTTAGAGACCAAAGTTGTTAAACCGTTCTGTAGCACTGCTTTCAAATAATATAAATATCACATTCCTTCCTGTAGTCCAGGACATTTTAAATCATACTTGCATATAAATAATTATACATACATGCATGTAAATAGGTATTCAAATTTAAATGACAGTAAATTTAACTGTCTTTGTTTTTCCTTTAGGGAAGCTGTGAGCTAGAGACGGTAAGCGGTGTGCCTAGGAAGAACTTTAAGCAGGTGGATTCACAGTTAGGGGAAATCAACTTCCATCTGGGTTGTAACAATAACCTATGCTTTTGTTCCTAAAGAAAAAAAGAAAGAATGATTTTCCTTGTAGTATTTCAGACGGGTCCTTTAATGGTCATTACATCTAACCAAGCTCCTTAGACTCCTCTTCAAACTGATATTCGACTGCATTAATTTTCAACCAGTATGTGGTAAAACCAAAGACATGAGACCATGTTCTTTGAAAACCTCTAGGAATGTCTATGTCTGAAATTCCAGAAAATGACATCTCAATTGTTAGAAAAACATCTCTATGGGGTGAATGAGGTAAATAATTCACAGCAATTATGGCAAATTTGGTAATGATAGTGATTTTATACTCCCATTGGCAATCTGGATTCATTCTCGTTTTTGTTTTGTTTTGGTTTTTAATTTAAAACTGTATTTTTTGTCTTTGACTCATTTCCCTTCTGCACACGCCTCTTAAATATTTGTAAGTTTAGTCTGTAAGTATACCCAGCTTTCCTCTAGAGAGGTAAAATCTGTCTGCCAGACTGAATGAAATGATCATTATATTTAAGCTCATAATGAATTCACTTTAGTTGAAGCAGTTTCAGTTTAATTTTGGTTTTTGATGGTTCAGATGACTTGATTGGACAAGGTACATTAGAGACTTGAACTTTTACTGTGAGAACAGATGCATTAGACAATTTAAAAAGCTAAATATTAGACTAAATTGCCTTAATTCACTCACTTGCTATGCTCCTCTGATGAACCTTTTTGTAGAAGAGAAATACTTCTAGGAACTTGAGACAAAAATAAGAACAACTCTTAGTAACAGCTGGAGGTGATATTTCAGTTGTCATTTTTATAACTAAGAATTTGAATATCTATTAAAAGCCATATGAAGTTATATGCTTCTGAAAGTCTTGGCTAACTGACTACAAAATAAGATATTTGCATGCTCACATAAGTCTGGTAGAATGCACTACTTGCATTCCTCTGTCCAGATCTTGTATAATTCCATTCATTACAATAATATCCTTAAACATGTATTTTTCATTATTTTAAATAAATATCTAGCTCTGAGGTAAGATTTCAAAAAGGAAAATTCCTGCAAGTGATAATATAACATAATCAGAAACATTAAAATATTATCCACCAATATCCTTAATATAAACTCTCTGAAGGCTGTCCAAGTGCCTTTATATTGTCACCAGTTGCGGAATTATGTGAGTAAGTAATAAATTTTTCCATGATCATTAAGAATGGAAAACAGAGTAGTTTTGTACACATAAATGGTTCAGAAATGGTATGTGACCTATTAACAGCATTTTTGATCAGTCTCCTCCGGTTGCTGAGGGCATTGCTAAATGAATGAGTTGCTTGATTATTGGAAGAACATAGGTGCCAAGAATGTGAATGTGCTACTTGTACTGTGTCACGTAAATCTCATCTTGTTTTAGCCCAGTTCTCACATCATTAATTTTTAGTTTTATTATTAGATATTAGAGGAAATTGTATTTGTAATGTTCATGAAGGATGGAGGTGTTTACTCGATTTTGATATGAAATGGCATTTTGTCTGTATTTTAATGGTTTAGTGAACTGTGAATCTTAGTGCTGCAAATTAAAGCAAATTGCAGCTCCGTCAGGCAGATATCTCATATAGAGATGATTTTAATGTCTATTTAAATAGCAGTGAAGCCATTCTCTTTTTGTATCATGATGCATTTCATAGAAAATGAGTATGTGTCTTACAGACACGCTGTCATACTCTTTCTGATGTTTTCACTCCGGTAAGTATTGGAATAGTAGAAAATGGAACCTCATCTTAGGGGAATGTGAGGTACTTCATGATAGCACGTCAATCTTTCAGACACTTTCCAAATTCAGAGAAGCTACTCAAATAAAATCAATAATAATGTTTAAACTATTATTAATAATAGATACAGAGTTAGGCTATTCCAGTCCATCTGACCTAGATGATGAATTCAGATACATTTAACAATGATCTTTGTCTTGTTATGTGTCATACTGTAGTGAACAGCAGCTAGAAGACGTCACATGAAAATGAAGGTGACAAAATAAGTCTTCTAGAAACTAAGTTTACCTAAGGCTACTTAATAATCTGAGACTCACTTAGCCTTAGCAGGGTCTGAGCAGCATAAAGAGTGCTGCAGACCCAGATATTTTGATCAGTAAGGGTTGAAGAGATGCAGAACTTTTTCATTCTTTTTCAATATCAAAACCCCTCTTCTTTTCTGTCTGTCTTCTGTCTGGCTTTGGCTTCTTTGTCAGTTTCTTTCCCCCATGAGAATTTTGTTTAAAAATGTCTGCCTAAAGCTAAGCTCCTTTGAAGTTAGTTTTGTAACATTCTAGATCACTTTGGGGCAGGTTTTCCAAAGTATTTAGATTGTGAAAATTGCAGATGGAAGCATAGAGGGATTTTCAAAAGCACTTAAACAGATAGAGCACTTAGCTCACACTTAAATTAATTAGCTGGATTGAACAAGTTCCCTTTGGCACTTTTGGAAGTTCCACTGCTAAGTGTTTATGTCTACATATAAAAATACGATTTTCAAAAGAGGTTGAGCATCCAGCAACTCCCTTTAAAGTTTATGACTATTACAGGTTTTCAGCAGTTCTGAATATCCCTGGCTCTATGTTCCCAAATGATCCTCCTTCACTTTCTTGTTTCTTAACAGTTTCTACTATCAAGAGTACTATAATCTAAGGATAGAAAAGTAACGACACGGGTGATTTTCTGCATGGGTTTGAGAAGAGGGGTCCTTTAGCATATACATTCAGTGACTGAAAAACCTGATAGAGCTTTAAGACCATTGTTGTAATTAGGTCTTGTACTGTATTTCCTTATTACATTCATATTATGCAAAATAATAACTCAAAAATACATTACCAGCAAAGAGTGCTGCAGGTTATGGATAGCTGGGAATGAACCAGATGACCAGAAGTAGCATGACTTTTCAGTCTTTAATTGCTGCATACACAGAGACCCTTAGCAGACCTGTTTGGATGTAATAAAAGCAAGCAGTGCTCCCTCTGAGGTATAGTTTCCCCTGGCCTTTACTCTGCCTCTATTACAGTAGTGTCTAAGTAGCAGTCTGAGGGTGTACACACATTAGCATTTTGGTTTCAGTCAAGAGTCTGCTTTTGAAATGAATCTGCTAATTTTCCCACTTAGCACACTTGCTCATTGTGGAGTGGGTCTCAGGCTATGTGAACTGGATTGCTTTTGGCTGAAATGAAAACAGAAGATGCTTTCCAGAAGGACATCTAATCTTCTTTAATCATTACCGGCTGTTCAGTCCACTGAACTACATCAAAATTAGCTCAATATAAACTTCCTTCCCAGACTCTTATACGGACCAATGTGAACATCAAGTCCTCAGAGCCAACACCTTTGCTCATAGTAAGATTGGCTCTTACTATGCCACGTTGCTTGTTAATGTAGCTATAAACTGAGTTGTCCAGATGGTTGGGTTCATGGGAGAATCCCATCTTTGCACCCACTTCCAGAGTTGAAATCCTATAATGCCAGAATCTTAGATCTGCAAGTATCTTAAGGGAGATCTCTAATGTCAAACACTGGCCAATATGTCTTGGGAATATATCTTCTCTTTCTTGTTAGATAGAAAATGAAATAAAAAGCTCATGAGCAACAACTCATAACATTTTAGTTAAGAGCTTTTTCAGAAATGTAGGTCAACCTAAACGTAACTAGGTTTTGCCTAAAAAAAGGCATCTAGACAAGACAGATTGTAAGACATCATAACTTGTATACCTTGTAAAATGCACCTGCACCAGCCATTCATTCTGGTTATTCTTTACATTGATTTAGAATTTTTTTGTGCTTTAAGAGTCCATTCTTGTTTGAATCGTTCCATCGCTAACAGCTAATAGTGCTTATATTCATAATTATTTAAAAAAAAAAAAAAAAAGAAAAGACTCAAGTTTTTTTTTAGCCAGTGAGTTTTCCAACATTCATAACCCTGTATTGCCATGCTGGAAATTATATCTTGTGTAGTTTATGTGTCAGATGTACTAGCATTAAAAACATAATATGAATCTTTACCAGTGACCTTCAGAAATAGGAATTTATTATCTGTTGTTGCCACTGGTTGCGTAACCTGAGGCACTCTAATGTATTGTCAACCAGGAAGAGTTTTTAAGCATGTTTTTAGTCAATTAAAGCACCATCAAGACAAAAGTATGTGAAATCATAAGTAGCTGTACAATAAAAATAATTTTTTTCTTTTGTTAAGGTAGAAACTCTGAAAGACACAGAGGAATTCTGTGTACCTGTCTAAGCCGTGGATTCACAATACAGAAAATGTGGCTTTAGGATGCTTAATGCCAGATAAGAAACACTGTAGTCTCATGGTATTAAATGCTGATCTGGTATAAACTCACTTTGCTAGTGCAAATGTGTTAAAAAAATTGGACACCTTAGCTTTACCCTGTCAGGCTTTCTGCCAGATTAGATATTGCCTGTCCATGCCGTTCTAAGTTTATGCTGGATCAGGCGTTGTGTACTCTCCTGGTGATTCTGTATTGTGTGCTATAGTCTGGCAGATATGCAGTACTGCTCTTTTTTGAGTCATCCCAAACTTATCCACAGATCTGGATTAATGACCATGGCCTCCTGTTGCCCCCATTATCATGGTATCTGACTAAATCACAAGCTTTGATCTATTTATTCTCCAAACAACACTGTGAAGGAGAATATGTCTTTGCTATCACACTGATTTCATCATAACATGTTTTCTCTCTCACTTACTAGATGAAACAGTAGGAGTTATGCAGGCTTTGAGAATTTCAGTGATTAAAACCAGGAGATTGTAACAGAGGTGAATATTATCTTAAAGTGTCAAGTGCTCTGCTAGGGCTCTATCAAAGTTGTTTCATGCAACTGGATTATTCTTATGGCTTATAGGAAGCTAATTATTTAATTATTTGCTTTGAGATAGTCACCAGATGCTGCATGTTGTGTAATTAGCACAGTCCTTGATATAAAATATGGTTTACTTCTGTAGATTCAGGACCAGTCCAAATCCCACTGAAGTCCTTGAGTAACTCTGGGAATTCACAGAGCTGGTTGTATGAGTGAATTTCTTGTCTCCTCGTTATTGTGTGGCCCCTTGTTTGCCCCTTTGAGTGGTGAATAACAGCAAAGTCTTACACTGTGCAGAAGGGTGGACAGAGGAGACAAAGAGCCTGGCTGCTTGTTGCTGCTTTATTCACCCTGCGTGGTGCTGTAACCGGTGCTCTGGCTCTCTGAGGAAGGCAAATGAGGCCAGCAATGTTACATTGTGATTTTCTCTCAAATCTGTTGAAAAATGGCTGGAAAAATAAACTGTTAAGGCCAAAATTGTCCCTCTTGATAAGCTGTCCTCATTCTGTTCTCCTCCAGAAGGAACTGAAAACATTCCTGACACGTGAAGTTTTGTTACTGTTGTTTCACTTATAAATAAAACCTCCAAATTAAACAAAAGTGCTAAGCACTTAATAGGCAAGAACAAGGCAAGTCCTTTGTCTTTGAGTGCTTGCCACATAACAAAGGAGTGAAAGGTGGAGCATGGGAGCAACACAGAATGATTCTGGTGCCTATAAGTAGCTCTTTGCTCCACGCACTGCTCTGGTTCACTCAGTGTGACCTCTTGCAGAACACGGCTTTACTAAAGGTGGGCTAAGGAGAGCTGGGACCAAGCTGAGTGATAAATTTAAGCTGGAGATACTTTAAATCCATTAATTTCCTATTCAGATTTTATAGGGGGGGGCATACAGGAAGAGTAGAGAAATGGATGAAAAAAGTATATTTTGTTAATGTGCTGCTGTGGGGAATTCTGGGATTTCCAAAACAAGACTGCATGGTATGCATCTGTTCTCTACTACAAAAAGATCCTTGGACTTTTTAAATCAGGAGGACTAAAATAATAGCCATGACATCTTTTTCCATTATTATTCAGAAAGCAGTATATACTCATTTTTATCTTCTAGAAATATAAACAAAACACTCTTGTGCATTTCAAGACTTAGAAAGTGGAAAAGTATAAAATATCCACATTTGTGGAAGAGGTGGCATCATGGATCTTTTTTCTGGCGCTCTGTTCTGCCAGTGCTGATACAAGGAGATTTTAACCTATTTCTTTACTGTACCAGAAACTTATCTGAAACTCACATAGCCTTATTTTGTAATTAAATGTTTGAGAACTACTGGTATTTATATTTGCATGTGATTAACTTTTAAAGCACCGCGTACAGGGCTTTTTGCTTTTAAACTAGCCTTGAGTCAATAAATATCTTTACAGATGTCAATTTAGTCAGCAGTAAAGAGGTAAATAGAAACTAATGACACTCATCAAGCCTATAGCATGAATGATTTATTGGACACAATCATTTAACACTTTCATAAAGTCAGTACAAGGAAAAGAAACAGGTTTCTTATTATGGTAAACTGTATTTGTACTGTCAGCATGCAGTGATTTATGACAAACCTGTGGCCAGGATTAGGGTATTATAAATGGGGAAAAAGAGAAGGCTCATTAATTTTTTATACCCACAGGTAGAAGACATGCAGTGGGCTAACAGAGAACACACTCACCCAGCATCTGTCTGCAGCCTGCCCTGTAAAGCTGGGGAAAGAAAGAAAACCGTGAAGGGAGTGCCCTGCTGCTGGCACTGCGAACGCTGTGAGGGGTACCATTACCAGGTGGATGAATTCAACTGTGAACTGTGCCCCATTAATAAAAGACCAAACACCAACCGTACGGATTGCCAGCTTATCCCTATAATCAAACTGGAGTGGCATTCTCCTTGGGCTGTTGTGCCCGTCTTCATAGCTATTCTCGGTATAATTGCCACGACCTTTGTGATTGTGACATTCGTCCGGTACAATGACACACCGATCGTCAGGGCCTCTGGACGGGAGCTCAGTTATGTGCTCTTGACTGGGATTTTTCTCTGTTACTCCATTACATTTTTAATGATTGCAACTCCTGATACAGTGGTCTGCTCATTTAGAAGGATCTTTTTAGGACTCGGCATGTGTTTCAGCTATGCTGCCTTGCTTACCAAAACAAACAGGATTCACAGAATATTTGAACAAGGTAAAAAATCTGTCACAGCTCCCAAATTTATTAGTCCAGCTTCCCAGCTGGTGATCACTTTCAGCCTCATATCCATGCAGCTTATTGGAGTTTTCATCTGGTTTGCTATCGATCCACCACATATCATCGTAGACTATGGAGAGCAGAGGACACTTGAACCAGAAAATGCCAGGGGAGTTCTCAAATGTGACATTTCAGATCTTTCTCTCATTTGTTCCCTTGGATACAGTATTCTCTTGATGGTCACATGCACTGTTTATGCTATTAAAACAAGAGGGGTTCCAGAGACCTTCAACGAAGCAAAACCCATTGGATTTACTATGTACACAACCTGCATAATTTGGTTAGCTTTTATTCCAATCTTTTTTGGTACGGCCCAGTCAGCAGAGAAGGTAAGTGATGATAAGTTTACAAATCAAATACTATTGTCTTTTTATTTTTGTCTCTCAATACTTGTAACACTACAATATTTTCACTCTTACAAATGAATAATTCTGAATGCTAATTGCAAACAAGCCCTCAGGATTCACAGATAATAAAATATATGATTCAAAAGGTAGGTTTCCTGTATTTTAACACATGAAACTGAATATGATTGTGGTGTGGCTGGCATAATAATGTTGACATTTTCTCAATACATCCCTAAATGACTATTTCTTCTAACGTTTATTGTTACCCTTCAGTGATGTTCTAGCCTGTTACATGAAGCACTATAAATCTTTGTTATCATCCACAAATCTGATAGAAACGGTTGCATTTCAAAAGTCTAAGAAGATCAACTTACATTTGTCAAAAATAATGAAGAAGAATGCCTGGGCAGAATGAAAAATAATTACTTTTCTATCTGGTTGACACATACAACTTAAAAAAAAAGAATAGGAAGAGTGAATGAAGTATATGTAAAATCATATAAAGCACAATTCACTAATTATTATCTCAGAGCAAAAATAAAATATTTTCCTGATCTTTTAATGAGAAATTAGATGTTGCATACTTGGATATCTGTTATTCCTTGTTCAATTGGCATGGATCTTTCCTGATATCAGTCATTGTGAGCAGTACAAAACATGTCAGACATTTAACTTTCCTTCTCTCAGTTCCTACTTAAAGGCAGAGGTAAATGTCAACTGTGTGAGTTTTTCTCCAGCTAATAGTGGTGAAAATGACAAGTTAAGTGGGAAAGAACAATAATACCAGCATCAATCTTCAAAACTGCAAACCTGCGAGATTTGGGAGATCTTAAAAGTAAGAAATTAAAGTAATCAGTCTTTTACATAAACACTTTCCCCTTTCCTTCCAGCAGGTGATTTTTATAATGTTTTAAAATACACATTTTTATTTAATTAATTTATTTGGAAAAGTCAACATGTATCCACTTATAATTGTGCAAAGGTTTGACATGTCTGGTTTAGAGGGCATTCTTGCCTGCAGAATTAAAAAATAGGTCTGTAGAGCTTGATAAAATACCTGCTAATTCAAGCAGAGGAATTATATGGGTGAGAGAGTGTGGCAGAAAAACATTTTTCTCACTAAAAATTGAAGTAAGCAGGCTTGCTGAATTGGATCACGCTTGATTTCCATGGCCTTTTGGATTAAATCAGGGGAAGTGAGTACCAAGGTAATGGCATATCATAGATATGACATAGTAAAGATAAAAAATCCTGTTTGATAGAGAAAAACATGTTTTTCTGACTTTTTTGTATGTGTAGACTTAAGTCAGAACAATATTTTGTTATATAAATGTGTGGTACTTTTTGTTTTAAGAGTCAGTTTTATGGCAAGTACCTATAACAAAAGAAATGTATTTCTGAGTATTGAAACATAGAAAATATTACTTGACTGGAAACTATACAGTGAGTTTTGATTTACACCATTGGTTAGCCTTAGCTTGTAGTAAAGGGAGAGTTTTGGTTTTGACCTCTGAAGACGAGATTAATGAACACCTCTTCTGCATTTCTTTTATGAAATCCAAGACTGAACACTCAAATTATATCAAATTGCACAGCTTCTAATACTAAATTTCACTTGTTAGTTGCCTTTTTTTCTAAACTATTTGTTATTCTTCAGATAATGACTTTCAGGAGGAAAAAACCCCAATTAATATGCTAATATAGTAGCTCTGAATTCAAATAGTCCTTTTCACAGTGCTTCTATTTTTTGCTGCAAATAAAAACATGTTTCCACACAGAGTCTTATGCACATCATCATAATAGCTCGTGCATTCATACAATTAAATTACTTGTCTGAATAGGACAAAAATATGATATCTTAGTGCACACATATGTACATTGTCTGAATAAACTCAAAGTTGCTTGTAGATTTCTCAGTTAATGCATAACACCAAAAGAAGCATTTTAAAAGCAAACTAATACATTATATAATATCTTCTTTGAAATTTGGTATTATGACCTTTTTTGAGGATAAAAGAAATGAAAGAAATGAAAGAGAAAATAGACTCGTTAGGTGCTTACTCACTTTGCAGTTGATTTTAGAATCCTGAATTTTTTTTTTTTTTGTGGCTTGAGTTTGTTCAGAGAGAACAGAGCAATAAGCTGGCGAACTTAAAGTACTATTTAAAAGCAATGGTTCCCTTTTTGAAATGTTGACCGTAATAAAATTTAACATAGCATTTATTACAAGCCAGGTGTACTTCCAACTAGCAACTCATTGAAATACTAACTTTAGACACATTTCTGTTTGAATAAATAGTAGTTAAAACTTCTCCAAAATGTTTTGAGGAACTTCTGTTTTCTTAAACATTAGTAGTGCTTACAACAATAGCAGAAGTCATTACACATTTTCTGAGAGAGAGGTTAAATTTACTTAATTAACTATTCCCTGAACACAGATTAAGCAGAAAACATATTGAGAAGCTTTTATTTTTATGTCATTGTCAAATTATTTTGACTGATAAACAAAAAAAATAGGACCATTAACACTAAAAACAGGTGTCTAGGTCCAAAACTCGTAGATTGTCATGGAAGGGTTACCTTTACATTTAGTGGCCTTGGGATCAATTCCCGAAAGTGTAAATTTGCTAAGAGATTCTGGATAGAAACTAGAGGAGTATAAACCTGTACAGTTGGCACAAGTCCATAAGTGTTGGTGTCTGTCAAGCAAATATGCGTGATGAAGGCCATGTAAATAAGCATAAATACATTTCTGCAGACAGACTGTGAATCTGGCTCATATGTTCTTGCTGTGAAGCACAGGATGGGAAACTCATCTCTCTCCACTGTGCATATGAGGAACCTTGGGTCTCTAGCTGGTTAATACAGCTGAGTTAAATGCCTGAATTTGCATGGTGTGACACATCCATAAGAGAAAACATGGTAAAAGTTAAGGTAACTTGACAAGACTCAGTGGGAATGTGTTGATTCAGTGGGAAATGTCTTGACATTTGTAACATTTTTAACAACCCTTTATAACAGATGTTGTTTCTACTCATATATTATCTCAGTTTATGTAAAAGTTTAAAACTAATACAAAATTGAGAAAACTGCTATCTAATATTAAAGAAATTAAAAATAATATATATCTATGGCCAATTAACAAAAGGTTAAAATACCAATCCAAAATAACCTTGCATAACCCAAGCTTGGTGGCTTTTATGGAACTCCATGTTTATTGTTTGTCCTTAATCTCAAGCAGTAAAATATAAAACTCCTGTGTTATTAAACATACCATTTTTAGATTGTCATTTCTACAGATGTTCTGCAGAGAAAAATAAGAGCATTGATTTTACGTCCTGTATGATTTTTTTTTTTGTCTAAGTCATGGTTTTGTCCATTTGTGGTCAAGCTTGTTTTGACAGCTGCTGCTTTACAAAAGGAACCCACTACAAATAATTAAATTATTCCAGTGCGTCATTGAACTGAATGAAAAATGTAACCCTAAGACACAAAATACCAATTTTCTAATTCTTGCGTAAATGTCAGTGAGGTGCTTTAGAGGAAAAGAAGCGAAATTCTGTGAGAAAGCATTCTGTGAATATAACCTTCATCTATGTCATGCACGTGTACATGACAAAGCACTGGAAGTACTGGGATCATCTGGAATAGAGATGTCTAAAATGTCATGACTGGAATGTCACAGAAAAAAGGAGTGAAATTAGCTTAGTGATTAAAACAGATGTTTGATGAACCTCTGGGTAAAATTAAGTTACAACGGCAGACTGCATAAAAACCAGGTGAGGATAGATTACTGTCTAAAGTACATCCCCGTTTGACAAACTGAATGCTTTTAATTTCCTTCCTTTTACCGGTTTTGACAGGTGGATGAATCATGTTCATTCACAGATAATAAAGACATCATTTATTATATTAACCTGGAAATACTCTGTTTTGAATGAGAAGATGAACCCTTGTTTCCCATATTGTGAAAGAACGGGGGTTGCACTTTCTGCTAAAGAAAGAGGACCGTAGAAACCACTGAAAGATTTCATCCTTCTCCTCCCATCAGAAACAATTGCAAGGTGTAATCTAACAAAGAAGATAAATTTTAACATATTTTCCAATTATTCTGACAAGTTTGAGCTCTCTTTTCATAACTGCAGTAAAGGCAAAACAAGTTGTAAAGTATGGTAGAAATCTTCCCATAAATGATTATCCTTATGGTCTTACTATTCCAGCTGTTTTTATCCTTGATTTGCTGATCATGTGGATCTTATGCTTATATCCAGCTGTTAGTAACAGTAAAAGAAGCTGGAAACACTTCCAAGAGTATCTCAATATTAATTTGACTTACAAGCTACTGTTGTAGTTGTCAAGAGGAAGCTACTCCATTCTCAGCGTGAGGGAGAGGTAGTTCCATCAGTCTAGTAAGATATGTTCTTTAGCTTAAAAAAAACCCAAACTACTAGTGACAATTCAGGTAGACACCCCTTACTTCCCCCACGTTTCTATAAAATTTAGACAAATAATCTTTTTGTGTGAGTGTGTTTATGTTATGAATTCTTGGCTAAATGTATTCCTGTGACTGTAAGAAAACAAAGCATCTTAATGATGTGTTAACGAAGCAGACTGTACTGAGCCTTTTCTTCACCTCAAAGCATTCTCTTCTAATTCTGATCACATTCAGAGATTTAGCTCTGCAGGTAGTCCACAGGAAAACCTAAAGAGAGACAACTTATCATGTTAGTATTTCTTCCATTTTATGAATAATGTTTGGCTTGATTAAACCAGAATCTTTAGTTCCAACACTGTGCATAGCATGAGGATTAATCTGAGGGATATTTGGAACAGTTTCTAATTTTCATTATTATGGGATCCAAAGTTAGAAGGCTGTTGAAGTGATACTTTCCACAGTTTATCATTGTTCAAAACTCAATTTCTGTGCTATTGCTGATTTTTTCAGAATCTTTATAATATGGGAGGACCTGCAGGATTAAAACAAAACTATCAGTAATTGAATTTTTGCATGTTTTGGAACATAGAAAATTAGATAAAATCCACCAGATTTTCTGATAGAAATATCCCTCCCTCCTACTGGAAAGTGTATGTTAAGAAAGGAGATGCTTTTTGTAATGTTATCAATTCATATTTTTCCAAAAGTAAATATTTAATGAGTCAAATTATTTCTAAATTTGATAATTTCCTAGGATTTGTGACCTAATCCTCTGCAGAAATTAGGACTTTGTTGTTCTGCTGTAGAAGCAGAGTAGGGAAAAAAGATGTGAATAAGAGTACGACTGAGTTACAATTTATTGCCCGATCTTCCTCTTCTCCCTTTGCCTCTGTGAGGGAAGTGCCTCGCTCCTTGCTTATGCCTGAGACAGCATGTTTCCCTCCAGCTGGTGAAGATACTCAGTGCAGTGCAGGTCATGGACGTTGCTCGGTCAACCCATCGGCTGAACAAATATAATGGTTGCAGCAGCCCTACAAATCTTCTCTTCCCTCCCAAGTCTTCCATGAGCTGGTGCAAGAGGACAGAGGAGTGGTCATACTTCTCTGGTGTGGCTGCATAAATTGCTGCTTAAAAGGTACTCCTAATGAGAAACCAGTTAAATATAGTGATCCTCTTTTCTTTCAAAAGTCACTTTGTGGGAACCCATTCCATGAGATGTTTCTTAGGAAAAGCTGCCTTGTTCCCACTAGAATCACAAGTGAAAATTATGGAAAAAGTTTATTAGCTAATAACTGAGGCAAAAATGATGGATTGGGTCATTTAAAATATGGGCATCTAGAATGCTTTTTCTTCAGTTTCAACCTTTTCTATCTTTTTGAGTTTAAAATTAATTTTGGAAGCAGAGCAGGTTTGAAATTGAAACAGCATAATTTCACAACTTTTAAACTGTTCCCACTTTCATAAAGTGAAAAATGTCTGAACTGTTAACTGTAACACCAGACTTGCATTTAAAGAAACATTTATCAAAACATTTCTGACTGCTTTTAAGAAAAATACTGACTTTCTTAGAAATTAAACTATACTATATTCCAATTATCTAAACTGCATTAGATTAACTAAGAAATCAGAAGGGATAACTGTAGTCAACCAAGTAAATCTCTTGTGCAAAAACATATCTAGAGCTCTGTTCACTTAGATGCTGTTCAAGATCATAACATTCTTTGTGGGGTAGTCATCTGCTCCCTTGTTTAGTTGCTTTGCTCCAGAAGTGAATGATTAGAGGAAAAAGAGTCAAAGCTCCCAAGTTCTTTCAAGTTATTTTGAGGTGAAATGCATCTGCAAAGGTTTGCTGAAATCCCCTTGGACTGAAGAAAAAAGGTCCCTCCCTACCTGCTTAAAGTGCATGAAAGCTAGGGGGAAGATTTCTTTCAGTCTATGCTACCCACACAACAAAATCTTGTGGATGAGCTGAATGCAGCTACTTTTTAAAATTCTAGCCCCTGTTTAGATTTTTTGTTATTCAGTGTAGCGTGTACCCAGGTTTCAGCAAGTCGTCTTCTTGCTGAATGAAGAACTTTGTGCAATCCTAACGCATACATAATTTTAAAGACTCAGCTTTATTGTTTTAAGATATGCCTACAGTCTTCAGGTTGTAATTTCGTTTCTCTGTTTACTTTAATATTAATTAAGCCACTAGCATTTAAAGTATGTACACTGAGAACCCATTTTAATTATAAGGTGGTTATAAGGTATCAGGAAGAGAAAAAATGCCAGCTTCTCTAAAAAAGAAGTGGATTATTTAATAAAATATAAAGCCATTTTTTTCAGTTCAGTGAGACACTCATGTGCACCTGAAGGTTGTATACCCTGTTCTTTTCTGCATGGTTGCATATCTCTTCCAGTATGAGCATTGAGCTGGAGTACCTAGTTCTGTCCATTGAAGAGATGTGCACCTGTCACATAATAGAAAACACCAGCATTTTGCTTGTCTGACATGTTTGCTTCTGGCCCCATGATGAATGATAGCTTCTTTCCCAAAGACAGGAAAGAGCTGCCAGAAAAATTAAATTTGCCTGTGATCTGCTTCCTGCCTCATCCTGGGGAATGTCAGAGAGTTGGTAACAGGTATATGAAGAAGGAATGCTTGCCAGAGAACTTTAAATAGACCTTTTTGGCTATTTGCTGGCATTTGTGATAAGTACTTAATTCCGAGAAGTAGAAACAATTTTGTGAAGCACAGATAGCTAAATAACTCTGTCATCTTTGTCTAATTTAGAAAAGTATAATCAGTAATCACAGAGGGCAGATTGTGAAAGATCACAAATGTTTCATAGAGATAATATGGAAAAAAATTTCTGCCTTATCTACTGCATTTCTAGAAATCAGATTCACTTCATAAAGATGTTGATCCTTTTGCTCTGATTTGTTCAGTGCCAAAAATCTGGTTGTGTTCAACACGTGCAGTTAAAGCAAAATTCTTCCAGTTGTATTAGATGATATTTGCGCAGTAAGAGAGATTGCTCTTTGGTATTAAGATGCTATAAATTGTCACAATTGTGTTTCATCCACAAGTGTAACTGTGAGATGGGGTCCTGTATGTCATTATTATGCACAGAATAGCATCCAAGTCACTGAGAGTTTTGCATAAAAAGAAAAAGCAGATAATGCATCTTACAGTTTAATCACACTCTCAACTGCTTCATGCCCTGATGGTCAAGCGCTGACAACTGCTGCCCAGCCACATTGCATCTGAAGAGGACCACAGACAGTTTAACAGTTCATTAAAAGCAAGCATATGTCGTTTGACCAATTGCAAGCCTCTCTGTATGCGACAAGAATGGATTTGGGGATTCAAGGGATGCACGTAAAATGTTGCATCATGGGACCTTATAAAAAATGGATTGAGACAAATGCAGCTCCTGTCTTGTTGTGTGTTCAATACAGTCCGTTATTCTGTATTCAAAATGAAGGGTTAGTAGCAATTTTTGGACTCAGATGTCTAATAAAAAGCTCTTCCTCACAGAAGTATATGTGCTTACAAACTCATTTCAGACTGAAATCTGGTCTCAGATTGAGACCAGAGGAAGATGACCTGTTACTGACCAGTAAGTAGCTCCAGTGCTGCCCTGTGGTCTGACAAGACCCCATTCCTTTCAGCCATCGCTTCAAAACAGTGAAGTGACTTGCACTTTATAAATTCTTAGGTTCCTAGGGCATTGGAAGGGCTGGTTTAATTTGGATAAAGCAAAACTAGAGATAACAAAAACTGTATAGAAAATATCTCTAAGCAAATTGCTGAAAAATGGAATTGAATATGTTTGTAAATATACAGGAAGAGGGATTTTTTTTTCAGTTAAGAATGATATGGTAAACCCACATACTGGGAAAAAAAATGTATCTATGGGTAATAGTTAATTGCAACTATCTTTCACACTTTTACTCTTATTAAGAAAAATAGAAAATCTTTAAATAGAACACTGTTTAGAAATTGGTTTGGAATTCTTTCTGGGATGGTCTTGTGAGACGACTTGTACTTGCTAGCTCCTGCCAGGTTGGAAGCAGTACAAAAATAGCCTTTGTTGTAGCTTTAACAGTGCTTTTACCCTACTGAAAACAAGTAAACACACATATGAAAGACAGAAGAACCAAATTAAAAAGGCTTTTAGCTTAGCTTTGAGTAGATATTCAGCTTCTCATCTTTCTTATCTCCTACTACAATAATTCCAATTTTGCATCGGTTTCATCTATCTATGTAAGATTTTGATCTTACCAATATGATAACATGCTGTGGACTGGTAAATTGCCATGCATAGGCTGAGCCTTAATAACAATACATGTACAAGCTCATCACCACATCTCGAACTTGACTGGTGATCAGCACCTGATCAAAGCCACATTACCCTATATTTCCTTTAGACTAATAAAATTTTCAAGGACAATTATGGTGACTCAACTAAAGTGTTAGTTATGTAAAGCACAGTAAGTTGACGTGTGTTTCAGCCCCTTGTGATCATTCTGTCACTTAAGAATTGTCATAGTTTGTGTAGCTGAGAATATGCCAATGAGTTGGACATCCAATAAAAACACAAGATCCAGACCAGAAATTTAATTAGATATAAACCCAGTAAAATTTGTAACAGATTTGATAAATACAATAAAAGTCTAAAATTTCATGTAGGGGACAATGAATGTTAAATTCATACCTCATAAAGACGGAAATACCAGGAACCAGAAAATCATAGAAGTCTGATTTCACACAGACTAGTGAGCCTTATGCTTACTCTTAAAAAGCAAAACTAAATCTATCATAGGAATAAATTTTTAATTAGATTGTTAACACTGAATATGCATGTAAGTGTGTGTGTACAAATATTGCATTTTACATAACCGTAATCACTTTCTTGCATGAAACCAGAATAATTAGTTTAAAAGGCCCAGCAAACGCAATAATTTCAATACCTATATGACCACCTTCTACAAAATAGACTTTAATTGGTCATATACATCTATTTTTTTGAAAGCCTATTTTTCTCTCAGTTTACAGTGAAGCTTCTTAACAAGGGATAAAAGGGCAATAGAGAGATCCATGTGAGCTAAGCCAAGAGGGTCAGAATTTAACAGTAGCAGAACATTATCTTTTTTTCTAGTAATCCATCTAAAATGGATTAATTATGAAATATCTTCTTAACTTTAGACATGAATTTTCAGTATGTACATGCAGTTTGAATTTTTCTTTTCCTAAAATGGTACTTTCCAGACTTGAGAGTGATTTAATAAACAATCATTTTGCCAGAAACATGACCCTAGTAGAATGGTCAAATGGTTGTTTTCATGGTGATTATCAAGGTCATGTTTACTTGATATTTTGAAACATATGGATGGGATTAAATTGATGTTATCAGGCTCATTGATAGAACTGATGACACAGCACCTGCATAAACCTGTTTTTTACAGAAAACATCCTCCTTTCTACCACAGTACAATAAGAATAGCTGAACAATGAAGGGAAGAAAGGCACAGAACTTGATTGTCCTATTTTTAACTCCACTGAACTCAGATGGAATAACAGCAGGTATTCACAGGTATTGTGAATGCCATTCCAACAGGTACTGCACAACATTTCCCAATTACAAAACAGCAAGGTCAGAAAGAGATAAGAAGAGAAGCAGGAAACTATTTAAAAGACGGTGTTCAATAGCAAATATAGGAAAAGATTTTTAGCTCTGAAGCTGAGGAACACATGACATTTTGCAAACGTCTTTTCTAGTAAGCTAGCACTTGTAATTGAGTGAGGTATAGCAGAAGAGCTCACAGCAGGCAAAGCATCTATCTCCTAATCTAGTCATCAAAAAGACACAGGCAAACCGATGTGGCATGATACAGAAATTGGTCCCAAAGCCCAAAACTGCTTTTCAAACAGTCTCTGTAAGGGAATTGTTTGCACCATATGTTTTCCTTAAGAGCTGATCTACTGAAATGGTGTTTTAGAAGAAGTCCTACACATACAATGCAAATTATGGTACAGTCTGAAGCAGCTTCCTCCAGAACACATCACCTTCTATCCCTTTGAGCCATCACACTGCATAAAATTTTATTGACCTACAAAGATCACATATCTCCATCAAAGCTGCCAGATTTCCAAGTTGGAAATTTCTCTGCTATTCCCTCCGCACTATTTGCCTTGCCAATGAGGCTTGTAATTTCTTTGCTTCCAACCACTGCCAAAACCATAACCTTTGTCCTTATCAACCTTCATTTTTTTGCTACTGTTTATATCTTCCTCTCTTGTTTCCCTGTTTCCTTACTTTATAATTTGTTGCGGATAGAACAGTCATTCCAGCCAGTGCCACTTTTCTTCTGTGATATCCAAAATCCTAGTTCTTTTCTGTGTGATTTAGTATTTAGACCCTGCACTTATCCCTGTGTCTCTTCCTCCTCTCCCTCACTGACACTGATGTTGGCTTTTTGTTATTGGTGTTTGTTATTTTCACTCTTAAATTTAGCAAAATTTTGTTCTGACTTCTGTATACAAAATGCTTTCTTTCTTTCTTTCCACCTGACTACATCCAGCATTCTCAAATCTATCCAAGTTTTAGTTCCTTTTTTTAGTGCTCCATTTCTGAAAGATTCAGGTAAAGCCACAATCCAGTTCAAGTGGGAGTTTTGCCAATGATGTCGTGAAACCTTTGATGTCACTGCCTCAACTGCTGTTAACTCTTCCTTCAATCCTTCCTCTGTATGCATCCCATCTATTTTCCAAGCTGCTAGAAGCTTTTCTAAAGGGATCTGTGTAAGTTTGAATTTTGCATATCTCTGTCATACAAGAATATAATTGGGGAATTTGACGCTGTATTTTTCATTGTTTATCTAAAGTCCGTTATGACTTGGCTTTATCTTGAGCTGACTATCCTGTACTTTTGTGTAGTTTTAATAAACAACCCTATGTGTTGTTTATTCTCCTGTTGTACCAGGAGAATGGTATAAACATACACTGCAGGCAGGTCTGGTTTTCTAGACATCCAAAACAGGAAAAAATGCTAAATACATTATGTCCTTAAACAGTGTCATACATTGCTTTACTGCTACAGTAGAAGTTTGTAAGCATGAAGGAGGCATAGATGTAGGAATAAGAAATATGTGGTGTGCTTCCTCCTGTCTCCTGGGCAGGGATGTAAGAAGCAGATCTTATTGACTGACTGTTTCCTTTATTGGCTTTCTTTTTGTACCCATGTAGCTCTGTATGGTACTTGGGTGGGCTTCATGCTAGACTGTGGGCTAGAGGGAAACACTGTCAGCTGGCATTGCTCCAGCTGCACTTGCTTTGAGAAGGTGGTTCAGAGCCAGACATTTTAGTATCACAGCCAAGGGTTTTAGCATTTGATTATATCCATTTTCTCTCAAGGTCACCAGAATATACAAGGAAATGGCAAAACTGCAGTTGAACAGGCCTCTTCTGTATGACATAAGTTAATATGGTTTCTATATCTGTCTGCTGGAAAAAGTTCTTTGTATTTCAAAACACTGACAGTAGGCTGAAGATCTACCCTGGATAGATTTTTTTTTTAATTGCAACAAAGAGATTTTTAAGTGCTGTCGGTTTCATGTTACAGAACGTACTAGTACCTTGCAGAACACTGTTTGAGTATAAGCCTAATTAATAATTTCTGACTCCTATACATGACTGAAATAAAAGCTGTTGTAAAATTATGCTAGACTTTTTATCTACAGAATGAGAAGGATTAAAGCTGATTTTAACTGTGTTATCCGAATACTAACACAGGCTCTTTGGGTCTCTTTGCCCATGGATGAACACACATATTCCACTTAATGTTAAAGAAGTTGTGCACACACATTGACAAAAAACTAGAGCCCTTTGGTTGCAAAATGAAACCGAGGGCACCTCTCCAACACAGGTAATGCCTCAGAGTCGATGCCAAGACCTATTTTTACTGCAGTTAGCACTACCATGCTGTTTAAAATGACAGAGTATAAGCAAGTAACTTAGATCTAACCTGTCAGATTAGCCAGCAGTGATGTGTTTCAGAGCACCAGTGTGCTTATTTTCTCTGTGTTTTTTTTTTTTTTTTTACTTTAGCTTTTCAGCTCTGGTAAACAATACTCTCTTCCTCCTACAAAGCCATCCACTTGGGGGAAGGATATTTCACAGAGGCCCTACACTCTACGCCTTATTGACTGCTTGTTGAAATAACTTTTTCAACATATTCACAATTCATCTCTCTCTCTCTCTCTCTTTTTTTTTTCCCCCTTAACCAAGGCCTCTTTCACTTATTTTGAAGAATCTTGCGCTCTTGCCTTAGAGGTTTAATGTACATGTTCTCTTATTCAGATGATGACTGTATTTTGCTCACAATCTAATTAAAGTGTGTGAACAACATCTGTGTTAAAAAAGAAAGAGAAAAAGAAAAGAAAAGCCTCTGTTGCTTCCTAAAAGCTTAAAATACCTAGATTTGTCAAAGAACATTAAGGGAACTAAAGTACAGGTAATTTTCAAAGACGGGTTTTGTTGTCCTGTTTTTTCACTTACTTACACAAGTCATCCCCTATTGCAGTCTATTAAAAATCCACTTGTTTGCAGTTTCAGAGATCATGTCTCCTTTTTTCAGATGAATAACTAGCTATCTACTAGGAGATGTAGGTTTTTCACAGATACAGAACAAATTATGAGGAAATGTTTTAACAAACAGTGGGTTGGTTGTGTTTAGGGAGCAGTTCTGGAGAGCAGGCTGAAGAAAAGCTTAAGAAAAGGAATTGGGGGTTTGGAAAGGCTAGAAGTCTAAAGTTTTAATATGCCCAAGATATTCTGCTGTAAATCCAGCCATGTAGCACTTGATTTCCTAATCCTGACAATTTTGTATCTAGCAGATATATACAGTTCATGCAAAGTCCAGTCCCTTAATGCTGTGTTTATCTTTTGACTCAATATGCACAAAAGACATCCTTCCTTGTCTTTGTTACATATATTCAATTGTCCTCTAAGATTACTGAACAACTTTGAGAAGAAGCAAAACATCCAATAGCTGTTCTGGAAAGTTTATGAAGGCAGCAAGTTTCTGTTTTCACTGAACAACCTTCCTGGATATTTTTTCTGTGTAATGAGAATGAATGATTAGCTAAAGATTGTCATGAGAGGTCTTCTAGGACTAGGGAGAAAGTTTTAGTAATGGCTTACCTTTTTATTTCTATGTTCTGCTTTGAATATGCAAGCAGGAGAAACTAGCTATCAGTAGATGGAAAATTACGTGTGGGAATATTGAATAAAATCTCAGCAAATGATGTTTGGGTCACTTATAATGTTGATTAATGTGGGTAGGACATTTGGTGGAATCATTGTCCTGAAAGTTTACCATTTGGACAGACTTTCACATGATCACTGTACAGAAAATATTGCTACTTTATACATAGATCCTGATTATTTTTCACAGCATGAGAGAGTGCCAGATCAGTGGTCTTCAGCTCTGCTCCCAGTATTCCTACAAGTCCAGGCCTGAAGCTGTACTTTCAAATTTCAGTTTAATTAAAAGTATTCTGTGTGGATTTAAAGTATGTTAAGCCACTTTCTCGAGTTCAAGAATGGGTTAATCCATGTGTTTGAAGACATACTTGCATACCCAAGGCATGCAGGGGAGTTATGTAGCAAACATTACTTACAGCTACATTTGATTCCGTGATCCAACCAACCATTAGTACACGGCCATCATGAGTGCTGTACATCAAGAGCCGGAATAGAATAGAATGGAACAGAATGGAACGGAATGGAACGGAATGGAACGGAATGGAATAGAATAGAATAGAATAGAATAGAATAGAATAGAATAGAATAGAATAGAATAGAATAGAATAATTTCAGCTGGAAGGGACCTACAACGGTCCATTACCTGACTACTTCAGGGCCAAATTCAAATGTACACTTCTGGAGATTCAGCAAGATACAGTAATTGTTTTGGTACCATGACGTCCAATGGAACAGGTCAGCATATCAACTAAAAAAAGATTTAATTAATTAGCAAGAAGTATGGAGTTCCTTTTGGTTATGTACTATTTCATATCACACAGGACAGGAGGCAAAGAGCCACATCTGCTGTACTGGATTATTTGATGAAGTATCAGATACTTTGTCTGATTTTCCTATTTCTGCTTTCAGTTAATTTGTATAGTAAATGAATTTCCATTTTCCTCAGAATAAAATCTATGCAAGTTGACAAAGATACAAAAGAAAATCCTCTGTAAATGTGGTGTTTTCATAATTGAAGCTTTTGTGCAAGCTTAATTTTGGCACTCTGGGACACAGATTCTGTAGCTCCAGAAGAAGCTTCCTCTTCTTTTCTGTTGTGCCAAAGAGTGAAAGGAAAGAGCAGAAAACATCAGTTTGTGTCCCTTCTTGAGTATACATGCTATTTAAGTTAACATTTTGGATATGAAAAACCCCAAAATGGAGTACATTAAGAGAAGAGAAAGGATTGACTAGCTGCATAGAGAGGTCATATACTATAAGCGGATAATGCGTGCATGATCTCTATGACACACTGATGACAGAAACATCTGATAAGCTTATTATGGCTTTGGATGATCCTTTTTCCTAAGAGAAAAGATTATCATATGCTGTAGGAGATTGCCATGTTCCAGTGAACTCATACAGCTACTTGCAAAACAAGATAGAATATATGACTCCTAAACTGATCAGAGGAGCTACTTCTACACAACACTTTGAGCAGCTTGAAGTACCTTTGAGAGGAGCACTCAAGGAAAAGACCAGGAAATGTTACTTCTGAGTGTGGAGCTCAGTGTGTCCCTATAGCATGGCCAGTCCCTGCCATGTGTCTCTGCAGTTGCATCGCTGTTATGTGACCAATGAAGCCTTCATACAGATATGGTGCTTACTGCAAGGTCAGGTAGAATTTAATTTTCTGAGCTTGGGCTACCTTTTACAGAAATATGGGTGTCTGAACTACACTGGTAATGTGGAAGAGCAAATCTAAATTCGAGAGCATAACAGACCTAAGTCCCACCATCCCTTTTTAAGATTAGTATAAAAGTGTCCACAGTAGGTCTCGAAGGTGGTGAACAACCTTTCTGGGAAATGTTGTGTCCTCTGGGATGCAGAGTACTCTGAAATGGCATGATGTTGATCACTTGGGTTAGATATCTGAACTTTGTATAAGACATTGTCCAATTATTAGTGTGAAATCTTTGTAGAGAAATGAAATATTGTTTATAAAAAAATGGGAAAAAAACATCAACAAAAAAAAGAATTAAAAAAAAATCAAGGAAGATCTCTGGTATACAAGACATTGACTACATCTTTAGTGTTGAACAAAGCTGTATGCCAGGTGCCCACCAAAGCTGCTCTATCACTCCCCCTCCTCTGCTGCTGCTCCTTCCGTCTCACACTCTTCCCCTACTCCCTCGTGGGGTCCCTCCCACAAGACAGTCCTCCATGAACTTCTCCAACATGAATCCTTCCCACGGGCTGCAGTTCTTAATGAACTGCTCCAGCATGGGTCCCTTCCATGGGGTGCAGTCCTCAGGAACAGACTCCCCCACAGGCTCACAAGTTCTGCCAGCAAACCTGCTCCAGCGTGGGCTCCTCTCTCCACGGGTCCACAGGTCCTGCTAGGAGCCTGCTCCAGCGCGGGTTTCCCACGGGGTCACAGCCTCCTTCGGGCATCCACATGCTCCAGCATGGGATCCTCCATGGGCTACAGGTGGATATGTGCTCCACCGTTAACCTCCATGGACTGCAGGGGGACAGTCTGCCTCACCATGGTCTTCACCATGGGCTGCCAGAGAATCTTTGCTCCGGTGCCTGAAGCACTTTCTCCCCCTCTTTCTTCCCTGACCTTGGTGTCTGCAGAGTTGTTTCTTTCACATATTCTCACTCCTTTCTCCTGGCTGCTGTTCCACAGCAGGTTTTTTTCCCTTCTTAAAGATGTTATCACAGAGATGCTACCACCATCACTGATGGGCTCGGCCTTGACCAGCGGCGGGTCCGTCTTGGAACCGGCTGGCACTGGTTCTATCGGGCATGGGGGAAGCTTCTAGCAGCTTCTCACAGAAGCCACCCCTGTAGCCCCTCTGCTATCAAAACCTTGCCGTGCAAACACAATACAACCACAATGGCTACATCCATACAACAAGGCACTTAAAAATATATCTCTTCTGGGTCCCGTGTGGTGCATCTGTGGATCTGAGACATAATTGTTACTTTTTTGTGTATTTTTTTTCAGTTCAAAGTGACTGAAATAATTTAAGGGCATACAACATATGAGATAACTTTTTGTAACAGAAATTTCACCCTATAATATGGGTCCTTTATTATGACAGCACGTAGAATTTATGAATTCATTTCCTGTTGGGATAGTGACTGTATAAAATGGTGTGGGGCATATTTGTCAAAGCTTTGTCCATACTGCCTTTGGAAATGATTGTAGTTTTATCCTTGAACGACTCCTGAGCATTGTCTCTGAGAATGATACTCTGAAAAGGAGCTAATTGTGCCAAGGAACCTACCAGCAAGAGACTGATTAAGAAGAGAAAACTGGGGTTCTAGTTTCGATGAATCTTTAATTGTTTATTCATATAGAAAAGTTCCATTTGAAGGTATGGCCAAATATAATTCCAGGATGCTCGGTAGCAAGGTTATGAAGCTACTGTTCTGGGAAATACAAGCCAAAGTCCCTCCATTCTCAAGAACTGTTACGAGGTAAAACAACAATATCTAACAACAGTTATGAGGTAAAAGGATGCCACCATCTGTTCTGTCTCTGATATCTCTGTTTGATTTAATTTGCTTTTCTTTCAAGGGCCTGAAAAGAAAATATATGATTCAGTGATAAATAAAATATTCATTCATAAAAAATGGTTTACATTATTGACTTTGTTTTTTCTACGAGCAAAACCAAAATAAATGCATTTGGTTCAATCCCAACCAATTTTTAAATGATGGCTTATTTGCCAAACCAGAGGAAAAAATATGTCATTGATTTAACTTCACTATCTTACACCCTTCCTTCATGGTAGTGCTGTACACAATATTCTACAGTAGCCTTGGGGGAAACACAGCTTTCGCATACAATCACTTGTAAATGGAAACTGATGACTAACATAGAAAAAATGCACAGCCCCTTTCCCAGGAGACAAAGGATATCTCAGGATATCTCCACTGAAATCATTGTTGTACTTGAATCTGTTAGTGACATTAAAAAATATGACAATAGTCTTTTTTATTGGCGATTCTGTGCAGACTTCAGTGCAGTCCTCCCCAAATATACTGACAGCCAAGGCAGCTACTCCTTGGCCCACAACGTTGCCCGATGGTTGCAAGCAGTTATACACCTACATTCCCAAACAGTTAGATATAGCTTCATGATCAAAAGTCCAGATGTACCTGAATATAAAAATACAGAATATTTCCTCAGCTGCAGTAAACTTCATAGATTTTCTGCTGTGGTAGGAATTTTCATCTATCCAAGGGATAAGTATTTTGCTTTTATAATATACATAGCACCTGAAAGCAGAGGAGTAAGAGGCTAAACTCTGAGTGCCAGTACCCATCACCATGGTCTTTTATACACTCACAAAAGTGTGGAGGTAGGTCCTAAAACAACTAATAATTTTGCAGATAGATACACAGATCTGTCAGAGACCAAGAATCTAACAATATTCAAAAGGAATTAGATGATAAGGATAGCAATAGCGTATGATAGCATTTGCTAATGTTTGAAACAGTTTTGTCAGGGGATAAAATATCATACTTAAGGGTTTAATACAGTCTCTAATGATTAATTATGAAGATAAGTCACAGGAAAATCATGTGCATCAATGACTAACCAAATGGCATAATGTTTTGGAGCAAACTAGGGCTTATTTTGTAGTGTATTTTATGAGCACTCCAATGGAGTAGGAATAGATTGCATTGCCATGTTGACCTATCGATTAAAATGCTTTGCAGTTACGTGTTTTATGCTTTTACATGGTTGTGTTTCAGGGAATGGGAGTTCTTTCATGACTGAAGCACTTTTAAATTGACTTTGTAGAACATTTCCACTTAAATTCTTGTAAGCTGACAAGCCCTTTTAAAAGAAATTAAAAAATGTGTTACCGTAACAAAACCAGTTTGCAGTATATTTCAACAAAAAAGATAAATGAGACAAAAAAATGTCTGCTTACTGGTCACATGGGTATTTGTACGGAGTTGGTGGACAGAGTTCAATGAATAAAGGAATACACGATCTTAACGAGCTTAATGTAAGGGAGTTGGACAATTCAGTTTCCTTATACCAATATTTGTTCTCCAGACAGATAAGGTGGGATTTATTTGACAGTATGCAGACATGTAGTATATGTGAACCTAGTTACCCTTAAGCTTTTAGTCAGTATGCTGAATCCCAAATCCATGGTCTTATTAGAAACTGCATTTAGAATAATCATAGAAATGTCAGTGTCCACCTGTCAATGACTTGTCTGTCATCTTTTCACATTTACAAGCACAGTATTTGTCAAATGTTGTGTTTCTAAACATGCAATGTATGGAAGCTTTCAAATATAAAAATGAATGTTTCTGTAGCACAGAAGCTAGTCTTTTATATGTGCTAAAATGGTTAATACATAGTAATTAGGAATTTAAAAAAAAAAATGGAGTCCTTACACTCATAGCACTTCAGTGGTCTGAAATGGTGACTTTTAAGCAAGCAAACACTTACTTTATCATACAATAATTTTACTAAATGTCTTAGCTATGTCAATTTTTCAACTTTTGCTAGCCATAAGCATCAACCCTGTAGCTTCTACTTGTAATAGAGAATATTACTGTGGTTGACGAATTCTTTCTCAGAGGAAATGGAATGCATTTTATATAAAAGAATTAGCATTAAAGAGTATTTCATTTTTTTCTTCTTCTGGATTATCAGAAGGCATATGATTCGATATGACTTCCAGAAGACACGATAATGTCTTTGCATGTCTCTGATATGCTATATTACTTTGCTATGATAAGATAAGTTTTTTGGTAGTTTATCCCACACACAGTTTCAGTCAATCGTTTTTTCACACATATAATCTGTCCCTTTAAAATCCTGTTTTTATTAGCAGATTCTTTAACAACCTGTAAGTCTGGTAGTCTGTAGCTGTGAGTTATATCTTTGACTTTTTAGTATTGACAAGAAAGGAAAATGAAAAATGTATGAAAATGGTGGAAGGACTGTGGTGGCAGAAATATGACTAAGCTTTGGGAGAACACTGGCAGGATACTTTGTTGGGAGAGGGGGAGTGTGGAGGTAAACTGCCAGGCTCATTACCCATGCATTCAGAAAAGCCTGACTGTTGCAGAGTCACAGGGTTTTTAAAGAATGAAAATTAGGATACTTTTCAAACCCCAAAAGGCATTGGCAGAAAACCCTCACAGGGTGATACGCATAGGAAAAGAAAAACTTCAAATGACTGTTAACTTGAAAGATTTTCACTGAGAAGAAAGGAGACAGTTGTGATTTTAAAGTGCTCTGAGATCCACGATTGAGACTTTAAAGAGTTTTATGATAGCATAGCATCACTCTTCTGTTGTAACTTTGAGATTTAAATTGTTCCTGAGATATACTTTGTCTTTACTGTTTTGTTTAAATTGATTTCAATATTCAGTTAACTGGTGCAAATCAAAACTTTTATATTCACACTTCCTTCAGTCAGGTAATCAGTGTCACTAAAATCTTTATTCTTTTCCAAGATTACAAATAATAAATCTCAGAATATTCATATATAACTTTATAATCCTTAAGTAAAGGGGCATATGTATTTAGCTTAGTAGTTATGTGGGCATATGTAATTAGTTTAGCCTTGTTTTGTACTTCTATTTGTCTGATTTTTAGTTTTCTTTTTTTGAATAGCAGTGAAAATAAGAGCAGACATAGATAGAGTAATTATTTTGGGGGCAGAGGGCGTTGTTTGTGGGATCAGTTATAAAGTATTAGCAGCCTAAAACATAAACCCACAAATATAATGGGCACATTCCTTTACTCTGGACACAACTGAATACTTTTGTTTCTGTTTGATGGGCCTGTTTATAAGTGATAAAGATTGTCTGATATAATATGTTATAAATTAGAGTCTTACATTTTGGAAGAAGGCCTTGAATCTATTATGTAGATGTGAAATGTCTGAATCAACTCTGTCAATAGCTTAGGAACAAAGAGTTTTCTAAGCATTTAATTACTATATAAATTGTGTCAATAAAATATGAAAGAAAGGTCTTTTCATCCACTTACAAACTACATTTTGCTTTTTAAGAACGGAGTGATACAGAGATATAGGAGCACAGAAATACCTATAGACAGCATTTTACATTATGGATTCCTTTACATTCTAAGAAACTTTCTGTTAACATAGTCATAAAAATAGTATTAAGGAGTATATTGTTTGCTCACGATTGCAGAGGTAAGATTTACAGACTTCAATATCTGCTAATGGTGCAGCTTGATTTTGCATGGATCAGGATACAAGGGTAAAATGCATCACACTATCTGACCAGAAGCCCAGTTTTTTTCCAGAAGGCAGTGCACATCACCTAATTTCAAGGGCATTGGTTCACAACTGGTGGCAAAACTACAAGGATTTCCTCATCTCATCCCTTTTGGTAGTAATACCATATATACCCTTGTTATGGGGAACACTAATCAGTACAATGAAGGCAGGAAAGGATGGTCATGACTTCACCTGTGCTTAATTGGATGCTGGCCATCATGCAACCTGGTGAAAACAGTATAGACATGAACATCCAACGTTTAAGGAAACAACTTTGAATACTGCATCTGAAACACTACTTCTTGAGGGGAGGTCATATGTTGGCAAGTGAGATTACAACATGATAGTCTATCATTAAAGAAAATGTCCTTCAGGGCTGTATGGTTCACATGTTGCAAACATTCACAGACAGAATGCTTGTCAAAAAATTCCCTAATTTGCTGAAATATGTAGGGTAATGCTCATGTGGAGAATTGAATCTCTCAAGCAGAATGGTCTGTCACTGTCTGGGTCCTTGCAATGGCATTTTCAACTGGTTTGGATGAGACTCCCTGAACTGTTTTTTTGCTAAGTTCACCTCCCCAGCAAATGCATGAACTTCTCCCATTATTATCTTGAGCTATGTACGAAGCATCCACTAACTATCTTTATCTATTTACAAAAGACTGTCATGCACTACCCTTTCTGCTTCTATAGGAACAACATACAAATGGTGCCTATCAATTGCCCTATGGCAGCAGGACCTGCTCTGAGAATTTCCTGTGTTGTCCAAAATCCCTACCCAGAGAACTTCTGTAACAATTAGCCAAATGCATTGTTATTCAGTCAGTCACTTTGTCTCAAGTGAGTTTATTGTCTCAAATTAGTCCATTGTTTTATTAGCACTGAGAATAGCAGGGCTGATTTTGGACTACCCTGGGAACTGATGACTAAGTATGCTGCATGTGCACATGTGTTCAGTTTTGGGCCCCTCACTACAAGAAGGACATGGAGGTGCTGGAGCATGTCCAGAGGAGGGCAACGAAGCTGGTGAAGGGCCTGGAGCACAAGCCTTATGAGGAGCGGCTGAGGGAACTGGGGTTGTTTAGCCTGGAGAAGAGGAGGCTGAGGGGAGACCTCATCGCGCTCTACAACTACCTGAAAGGAGGTTGTAGCGAGGTGGGTGTTGGTCTCTTCTCCCAAGTAACTAGCGATAGGACGAGAGAAAATGGCCTCAAGTTGCGCCAAGGGAGGTTTAGATTGGACATTAGGAAAAATTTCTTTACTGAAAGAGTGGTCAAGCCTTGGAACAGGCTGCCCAGGGAAGTGGTGGAGTCACCATCCCTGGAGGTATTTAAAAGACGTGTAGATGAGGCCCTTAGGGACATGGTGTAGTGGTCATGGTGTGTTGGGTTGATGGTTGGACACGATGATCTTAGAGGTCTTTTCCAACCTGTATGATTCTATGATTCTATGATTCTATGAAAAGCACAGCCCTGCTTACTGAGCTACATCACAATTACATGTAAAGAAGTAACCTGAATTTCACCCTCATGTAACAATTTTCACTCGAATTCCATAGATCTTGCCACACATACTAAATCTTTTCTAACCTTTGGGCTTAGCCACTCTCTGTGAAATGCATGTGAATAAGCCACTGAGAGCCAAAATGGAGCAAAGCACTGCAGCTAACGCATACATGACGTGCATTGTGTTGAAAATCCTCAAATTCATTTTCCTGCCCTGCTGGGCCAAGATGAAGAAGCACATATGGTGAGGAAAGCCACTTGCTGTTGGGAGACTTCTGCATTCCCTCTGCACAGGGAGGAACAATTTAGCCTCATCTCTCACTCTCTTCTGTTAATCTGGCACAAATCAAACGCAAGAGACAGAGCGTGAATGTGGATAAGTGAGAAGATGCAATTTCCTGTCTCATGTGGCTAAATGTTTCTTGTTAAGTGTCAGGTTTAGAGCTGAGTAAACAGTGGAATAATATATTTATGGTTCTGTTCATGTGATTTGACTTGTGATTCAGTGAGCACTTTTCCCCGTTTTCTTACATTTCTCTTACATACTTTTACAAAAACTGTAGTTTGGCTTGGAGCATATACGTGAGACTACATGGGCGTTCAACCCCTCTTTGGCATACCTACTTTTTGTAGATTTTGCATTTTCATGGAAGTAGAGGAAGGCTGTCAGTAATATGGATAAGAAAAGGAGATTACTGCAAAATATCTATATTTGTCAAGCAAAATATATGCAACACTATATCAAATGAGGAAAAGCAAGGGTCATGTATGTATGAGCATCAGAAAAATTACTTGTGAAGAGAAAGGTTGTATATCACCTCTTTCCTCAATAGTATGGTACAAGAAATCATCATTTGAGGGCAAATGCCCTATGGAAAATTTTTATAGGCCTCAAACATGCCTTGGACATATCCAAGGAGTGAAAGCCAGGGGCTGCCAGTCATCAGGGTGAGCAGCACCGGTAAAGGAAGGTTGAGAATAATGGCAGAAATAGCAACTAATTGGTAAGAAAACGGCAAGACAAAAGGGTCTGCAAAGTCTGCTAAACATTGTATCTGATTTAGATTTCACTCTCTCTTTTGCTTTCTGAAGGGAGGAACACAGCTAATATAAACTCTAGAGTTCATATTTACAGCCAGAAATAAACCTCATGCAAAAAGCAAAAAATGTTTTTGGGGGGGTGGGGGGAGAGGCTGTGGGGAAGGACAGGAAATTATTTTTAATGTCCTAAATGTTCCTATACTTACTGTTTCCTATTATACCCCTCATTCTAAAGTAATCTTAGCCTTCACCTGCATAGTCTCAGGACATTAATAATTATTTCATTCAGTGGTCCTGTTGGCAAAAATTAGGTCATCCAATCAGGGAAGGCAGTGAAGGCATGATACTATGTCAGTGATGTAGGCAACCTGTCAGATAATAAAAATCTAAAAATGCTTTCAGAGATAAAGGCAAAAGAGTTACAAGGTAGGACACAGGGAAACAAAGGAAGTGACCTGAGCTAACAGTTTAATCGAAAAGGCTCAGCAGGGAGACAGTGGTTAGAATAATATTTGGCTATTAGAGGATTTATGTAGCTGGTAAATAACAGGGCTTGCCTTTTCATATTTGTTTTATCATGCACCATATATTATTTTGCTTTTTAGTGAAGCTCAATAGATGGAACATGATGAGTTTATTAGCGGTGTTACACCAATAATATATTTTCATTAGAGTTGTCATGGGTCATCTGTTACTTCCATCCAAAATATTTCCTCATAGTATTATAACCTGTCACAAACACAATTTACACAAACCACTAGTGGCTATGCCTCCACCCAGACGGAGCTGCTGACGGGAGAGGCTGCAGTGGAGGCCTCAGACTGCAGGCAGTGCCTAGGCCCCTCCCTGGGGCAGGGACAGGCAGACCTGCCTGCACAAGTGTGCCCAGGGGAGGACCTCCTGCAGCAGGCGGCTGAGCTGCAGGAGGTGCGAGAAGGCTGCGTCATGTCAGGGAGGCAGAATGAATTCCTTGTTTTGCTTTGCTTGTGTGCGTGGTTTTTGCTTTACTTATTATACTGTCTTTATCTCAATCCATGAGTTTTCTCACTTTTACCCTTCCAATTCTCTCCCCCATCCCACTGGTGGGGAGTGAGTGAGCGGCTGTGTGGGGCTTAGTTGCTGGCTGGGGTTAAACCACGACACACTGGAACAGGTTGCCCAGAGAAGTTGTGGATGCCCCATCCCTGGAAGGGTTCAAGGCCAGGTTGGATGGGGCTTTGAGCAACCTGATCTAGCGGAAGGTTTTTCTGCCCATGGCAGGGGGGTTGGAACTAGATAATCTTTGACGTCCCTTCCAACCCAAACTGTTCTATGATTCTATCATTCTTTCAGGAAATGAATATTGTAGATATCTGCAATACAGGCCATATTTACTAACCACTGATTAAACAACAGCAACAGCAACTTAGTTTTCTAGGTTTAGAGGAATGATAGAAGGAAATACAGTAAAATCTGTCAGGCTGACATAGGGATTGGTCAGGTTCTGTCGGACAGAATAAAGCAAGGACAGTATATGCAGTTGTATATTAAAAGTACTTAGAATTTACTTATGACCAGCCCTAGTCATCTTAATTCCACCACAAAGTAAAAACAAAGAATAGTTTGGCATCCTGTTTCAGCCAACTTTTATGTAGAAGGGGAGGTCCTACATGGACAGCTAGAGAAGAGAGGAAGAAGCTGTAGTGTGAACTACACCGTATAAAATATTATAAGATATAATCCCTCCATTGCAGAATAAATCTCTGACTATTCCAACATAAGAAAAACTTCAGATAGAGACTGTTACTTCTTGGAGTCTCTGGTCAAACAGCTAGAAGAAACATTTCCAATGAGCTGTTTCTTTCTAATCAAATCAAGCAGAAGTCTATGGTCCTCAATGGTACTTTTTTAATCTTTGGGTACATTTTAGTAAATTAAATACCTTATAGATGGAAGTCATTGTCATCTGTCATTTTGATCATTAATAGTAATATTCTTAGGCCACGTCTACAAGGACTTGTCAAGAAAGCTAGGAGACTAGAAACAAAAAAAACCCACCACACTCACATACCAAAACTGACTGACATAGTTACATTGGCAAAATCCCAATGTGTGGTTATGCCAATAGAGGAAAGCTAATGTTAGTTTTGCATCTGTCATTCAGTAAGGTGGTGTAACTGTGCTGGCAGGAGAGCGTCTCTTCTTGGCATACATCAAGGGGCTTTGACAGCATGGCCCCAGCAGATTGGCTAGTGACAGAGGCTTTTTAGTTTAGACAAGCATTAGATTTTGTATTGAAAAACTCGGTGATCTGGCAAGATAAAACATTTAATTTGGAATAGCCCAAGAAAGAAATTAAGGGAACCTACGAGGTTGACTCTTTTGTCTGGCCACCATTTTGCAGGCTGCAGACTGTATTCCAGCACTTTGAGTCATGTTCACTGAAAGGGAAGCAAATAGATCATCTCCTTAGTTTAAAAGAACAAGGAGTATTGGTCTCTTTATTTAAATATGTTGGAACCAAAACTGACAAATCTAGTGATGGTTCTTAATTTTTTTTAATGACAGAAAATCAGTATTTAGTAACTAACAACTGTGTGGTCATGTTCTTTTGGCATGCAACTCCTCTCTGTCATTTTGTTATATAATTACAGGTATAAATTACAGTTTAAAAGTAGAAAAAACAGAAGTGTCTTTTTTAATTTATTTTTAAGAAGGGGAAGAAAAACTACTTTTTAGTTCTTTCACTGAATTGAGTTATTTTTCCTCCAGAGACTGAATGTCCTACTTAATCATTACAGCAGATGTGCAACAACAATCTGAATATATGGGAATGTAAACCAAAGGGATTTTCTGTTTAAAACATTGGCAACATCTTAAAAATATGCAATCTGTTGAATTCTGGGTTGGCTTTAAGGACTGGAAACACAGTACTGAAAAAAAGGCTTTACTTTATATTAATAATTAACATTTATAAAATGCCTTGAGGAATAGAACCCCTTAATTTATATAAAGTAGTCAAGTAAAATATATCATATAAAATACAGACTATTAATTGAGCTGACCTGAATCCCATGTACTTCACACAGGTTTCACCATATTTTATCATTTCACTTTAAATACTAATTTGTTATTTATATCATTATTATTTATGTTATTTAAATATCCATAATATGCAAATTGAAGAACATTAAAGCAAATTAAAGCATATTAAAATATGGTCCCTGTCTCAATCTTCTTTACTCAGTTCAAGAAAACAGAACAAGGAAGGTCAAGATGTCAAGAGTATACCACAGAGACAAAGAAACAAAAAATATTAATAAAATCATTAGATAGTTCAGTAACACTTCTCAATTTTTATTACAGATGATTCAGCAACACTTCTTAATTATTACTACTACTATTATAGGATTTGTGATGTAATACCTCTTAATTATCACTACTACTATTGTACGGATTGTGGTGACAACTTTTCTTCCCCCATTTTCCTGTAGTACCTTGGTAGTACTCAATTTTAAGAACTTTAAAAGCTGAAAAACATTTAGGTATAAATGCAGGCAGGTCCGTCTCACTTTGGGCCCTGGGAAAATCATGGAGCAAGCTCTCTTGGAAGACATTTCTGGGCACGTAAAGGAGAAGAAGGTTACTGGGAACAGTCAAAATGCCTGCCCAACCTGATTGCCTTTTGTGTTGGGCCATCAGGGTTTGTGGATGAGGGGACAGCTGGGGACATCATTTACCTTTATTTTAGCAAGGCTTTTGCACTTTGGACCTGCAATATTTTGGTACCCAAGTTAGGATGTTATAGTATGGGTGGGTGTACAATCAAATAGGTAAGAATCAGTTTGGATGATGGGGCTCAGAGGGTCATGGTTATAGATCAAGCTCTACCTGGAGGCCAGTAACAAAGGGTCTGTTCTGGAACTTGTCCTGGAACAAGTCCTGTTTAACATCTTTACCAATAATCAGCAGGAGGCAATGACATGCACTTTCAAAAAGTTTGTAGATGGTACTGAATTGGGGGGTAATAGTTGATATGCTGGAGGAAAGGGCTGTCATCCAGAGGAACGTAGACAGGATGGAGGGATGGGCCAACGGGAACCTCATAAAATTCAACAAGGACAAATGCAAAGTTTGGCACCTGAAAAGGTAGAGCACTTGTAATGATACAGGCTGGAGACTGACTGGCTTGGGAGCAGCTCTCTGGAAAAGGCCATGGAGGCCTTGCAGACCGCAAACTGAGCATGAGCTAACAGTGCCATGTTCACAAGCAGGGCCAAAGCCTCCTGGGCTGTATTAACAGAAGCAGATAGATAGATTGAGGGAAAGGATTATAGCTCTCCACCTAGTCAGGTTCAACAGGTTGCCCAAAGAGGCTGTGCAGTATCTCTTCATACTTGGGGGTTTCCAAGACCTGACTGGATAAAGACCTGAGAGGCCTGGTCTGACTGTACAGATGACTCTGCTTTGAGGAGAATGTTGGACTAGAGACCTAAGGTCCCTTCCAACCTGAACTAACTGTACTTATAAATGAAACAAAATCTTTTTGGAAAGAATGGAACCAAATTCTTCAGTTGAACTGATTTGGATTTTTGTACATTTGTGTGGATTTTCAGTTTGAGAAAAATTCAATTTGTGATCTGGGACAAAAACTCTTTTTCACACTGAGAATGCTCACATGAGGGACAAGACTTCTCACTCTCAGTAGTAATGCTGAGACACCATTGTATAACACAGTAGATCAAAGAGTACTGCAGCTTTTTAAAAGTTGAGAGATGATTTTGCATCATCTTTTCATGGCTCAGGCCAACACATTTTCAAGTTCTGAGTTCAAATTTGAACAGTAGGAAACTGAAATCTCTTGATAGTTATGCCTCACATTCTGCTTGAATCTAGGTCTGTTCTGTCCTTGTAGAAAATATCTTTTCAGGCTGTCAACAAATCACTCCTTCTCCTGTGGCAGATGATAACAGTGACTATATAGGAAGTATCCCGGATCTCTAAAGGGAAGTGCATTGGCTTGTCTTCTTTGTATAGTGTTACCATAACAAGAGCAGATGGATACCTGAATATCCTAGTGTGCCAGATTCACCTTTTATGATTAACTGCATTTCAGAGAGTAACATAAATGTTTGGGTCACTCATAGTTCCCCTGGGTATTATCAGCCAGGGCATACAAGAATCAGCCCTGAATCAGTCACAAGCCCACCTTGGTGCTGGTTCTGCAGTGCAATTTAGACACATCTACTGCTGCATATCTTTTACACATAAGTTCCTACCTTCTGCTGTTGCCCCCAGAAAAGTTAACATGTTAGGTTTTATTGCAGGATTAAAATTCTTGACAGTTAAAAATGACAGAGGGAAAACAGAGGTTGGATGCTGACATCAGAGAGATTCTAATGTTGAATCTAGTACAATGTAGTATTACCTGTGGATGACATTGTAGCTGGTGAGGGTGCAAATACAGAAATAATTGTCAATGATATATAAGAATTGTGGAAGGACAACACTGTTATTATCCAGGGGAAACTAATTGAATTCTCACCTGTCATGGTTTAATCCCAGCTGGCAACTAAGCCCCACACAGTTGCTCACTCCCCACCAGTGGGATGGGGGAGCGAACTGGAAGAGTAAAAGTGAGAAAACTCGTGGGTTGAGATAAAGACAGTATACTAAGTAAAGCAAAAACCACGTGCACAAGCAAAGCAAAACAAGGAATTCATTCACTACTCTCCATCAGCAGGCAGGTGTTCAGCCACCGCCAGGAAAGCAGGGCTCCATCACGCATAACGGTTACTTGGGAAGACAAACGCCATCACCCTGAACATCCCCCCCTTCCCTCTTTTCCCCCCAGCTTTATATGCTGAGCATGATGTCATATGATATGGAATATCCCTTTGGCCAGTTGGGGTCAGTTGTCCCAGCTGTGTCCCCTCTCAACTTCTTGTGCACCCCCAGCCTACTTGCTGGTGGAGTGGTGTGAGGAGCAGAAAAGGCCTTGACTCTGTGTAAGCACTGCTCAGCAGTAACTAAAACATCCCTGTGTTATCAACACTGTTTCCAGCACAAATCCAAAATATAGCCCCATACCAGCTACTATGAAGAAAATTAACTCTACTCCAGCCAATACCAGCACATCACCAGAGAATGTTCCAGTTGAATTTAAAAAAAACAAAATATGACGTGACAGAATAGTTCAAAGAAATGAGATTCACCCTGAACACAGAAAGAGCAAAAAAAAGCTGAAAGGTAGAAGGAGGGGGTTTATGTATGCATGGAGGGGATTGGAAGGGGAGGTACATATGCCATCACTGCTCTACCTTGTTGTTCTTTTGAGATCCCTTCCTGACATACCTCAGAGATGGTCCTCTAAGATATCTTCATACTGCACATTTCTGTGGGAATCAGCAAAATCCTGCCTTGCCATGAGAATCCTCCAGGAAGACAAAGAAGAAATTTAAAGCTTATCTAAGTTCTCACATAAAAATAGTATTTTTGTCAGGTCTATGCCCTAAATATGTGGTTACCTGCTGAAGAAACCAAGAAAAGTCTAGGTCATACAGAAACTTCAAAGACAAATTAGGAGTTAGCGAAATAGCTAGTAAGCCACATTAAAACCACTCTCTTGATAATCATATTCATGTCATTGTCCTGGAGGTTGAGAAACATTGTAATATGATACTTATCCAGTACCTGGATCCCTGGCAAGGGCCAAGTCAGACATTTCCTGCCCATGTTTTTGAGATTGCAATTCTCCTATTTCATCCCTCACACAGGAGAGTTTCCATACAAAGGAAATCCAGGCATGCACTTCAGAAGGGACCTGTAGGACTCTGAACAGATATTGGTTAAAATGATGAAGCATCAGGACTCCGTGTCATGATATGACATTATACGTAAAATAAGGATACATACATCCAAAAGAAAGGAGGCAATTTGGGTCACAGTATGTACGTCTGGATGGAACTATGTAGCAGAATGGCAGGATTAGACTTGAAAAGAAGTATGGTTAGCCCAAAATTATATAACTGATGATGTGCTTTGTCACATGACAGGCTGTTGTACATGGCACAGGCTGCATATGGAGTCATAAAACAGTCCTACCTGTTGCAGGAACAACCGTGTGGGCTGGCACTAGTCCTGTGGCACTAAACAGATGCCCTGGTGCAGAACTTTCTTCAGGTTAAGAATATGTTCCTGCCTCTCTTTCCATGCATGACTGTCGTGGTTTAACCTGGCAGGCAGCCAAATACCACGCAGCCGCTCACTCACTCCCCCTGCCCCCCAGTGGGACGGGGAGAGAATCGGAAGGGTAAGAGTGAGAAAAACTCATGGGTTGAGATAAAGACAGTTTAATAGAACAGAAAAAGGGAAAATAATAATGATAATGATAAAATATACAAAATGTGTGATGTACAATGCAATTGCTCACCACCCGCGCTGACCGATAACCAAGTAGCGATCGGCACTTCCTGGATCACGCCTACCGTTCATATACTGAGCATGATGTCACATGGTATGGAATACCCCATTAGCCATCTGGGCTGGCTGTCCTGGTTATGTTCCCTCCCATCTTGTGTACCTAGCTCAGTCAGTAGGCACGGGAGCTGTCCTTGGACTAGGAGGCACTTAGCAACAACTGAAAACATCAGTGTGTTATCAACATTCTCCTCATGCTAAATCCAAAACACAGCACTAGGAAGAAATTTAACCCTATCCCAGCCGAAACCAGGACAATGACCCTTATTTGATAGATGCAACTGCTTGTTGAGCGTAAAGATTTGCTGTATCTGATAGATGGAGCTATTGAGCAAGAAGATATCAGTATTGTAATGAAAATATGTTAAACCACGACAAGAGGCAAAAGGGCAAACTAAAGCCATGACAAGGCTATGCTGTTGAGGTAATTCAATGGGAGAAATGAAGATATGTTAGCCCTGCTGTACCTTCTTGTACATGTAAATCTGAACCTGAAATAACGTGAAATAATGGTGAGTTTTTACCAGCTCTGCTCCCTAGGAAGAACATAGGAAGTCCATAATAACAATGCTTATAGAAACCAGATGAGCTTTTGCATACCCTAAAAGAGGTGGTAGTTCTTCCCTCTCTCTTCTGAGTTGGTGTACTCAGGTCACTTGAGATGATAGGTGCACAGACACTGATGGAAAATATCTGAGATTTTGCATATATGCATTAATCTGAGCTCATAGAAAGTCTGTGAAAGTGAAATTCAGAACATGCGAAGCCACATAACTAGAAATCAATAAAAATATTACTGGTTGCCAGCACAAATGAATCTGGTCAGTTTATACAGCAATCGTGCCATCACAGATTTACATGAAATGTCCCAAAGCAAAGTTCTGCTTACTAAATTGCTTATGTTCTCATAGTTTCTACTGAATCAATGTCTTCTGCTTTTTGACATATTTTTGACATTCCTTATGTAAAATTAGATAATAAAGTCTGTGGAGCAGGGACAGTTGCTCTGTGTTCTGTGTTTGTGCACTTCCTAATATAAATAATACGAATATATTGACTAAGATTTTTTATTTTGCTGCTGTTCAGCAACAAACATCTGTTAGATGTTTGCCTAAGATGATAATTTTCATTATGCACCAGATTCCTTTGTGTGTGGTTGGTGGGTCACCAGCATTTCAGCAGTACTGTGGGTTACACTCACATGTGAAAAATACAAGGGAAAATGTATCCTCTCTGTATTCCTACTGCCTCCAACAGTTTATGAGCTTGCTGCTCTTAAGGTGTTTCTTCTCCCCCAGTTTCTGCTCTGTCCTTAAGCTTTTCCAGGTTGTTGTCTCCACCTCTGGAAATCCCTGTCCTCTGCTTCTGTTTTGATTTTTTAGGTTATGATTTTTGGTTAATCTAGATTATGACTTTTGGCCTAGATTATAAAACAGTATGGGCTCTTTCAAAAGTCTTATTTGAAAAGACTTATTTTGAAAAGTCCTATTTTGAAAGTCCTTTTGGAGTGGACTTTGAAAGGGCTGTGGGTTAGATGCAGCACAGAATGTATCGTGTATCGCATACCCTCTGTGCTGCAGCTAGGAACCTGGCACCTGGTTCTAAAATCCAGTTCAGGTTAGTGGGGATTTCATCCTGCTCCAGAGCTAGGTAGGGAATTCACAATGGCCTTCTGCAATGAATGAAATCTGACAGAAAAACTCTACTGGAGCAGTGTCACAATGAATTACGGAACAAAAAAATCCAGAGTGACACCAAGGCAAGTAAACACTCAGGTGAAACCTTTGAGATTAGTAGTAACAGGGAGGAAATACTTTTATAATGCACATAATTTTAGGTCTAATTTTGGCCACTTATACTGCAGTTTAGGTAATTTTAGGTAATTTTTTTTTTCCTAAAAGGTCAGAGAGAAATTTAATGAAAAAATATTTTTATCAGTTTATATGTTTAGTTCAATTCACCTCTTGGAGCAATTCAGTGTAAATTCATTGAAGTCAAGGGAGCAACCACCAGTGGATTCATCCTGCTGTCATTAAACTTATTCTGACATAAGGAATGGACTCAGCAAACATTTCTAGATAAGGCTAGTACTTGAGTACAGCCTTTGTAAGATTTTTGTTCACAAATTGCAATTGAAATGCGTGCTAAGGGCTGAAGGGACTTGTTTGATTGTTTGCTTTTCTTTTTGTCATTCCATTTTAGCTGCTTCCTTGCTCATTACATTGTTCCCATTAGCATAATGTATTGGTTGTGTTTGCACAGCTTTTCCTGCCAAAGGCTGCCCTGCAGTTGTACAGCCATTGGGGTAACCAGCTGTTACTTATTTAAGCCTCCATCATTTTGTATGACAGAGTAACTTAATTATGCCCTGCTTGAAGATGCTAAATAAAATTATCTTCTAAACAAGTGTACTTCACTTAATATTTGTCTCTATCAGGTACTTGAACTCTGACACTTAAGCCACGTGCACTAAATAAATAAACACATTTTAAAACTAAACCTAGTAGCAAGCTAATTATTACAGAGTTAGAGGTTGTTTTATAGTATTTCTAGAGCACAGTTATCTCTTTAGCTCAGGTATAATGCATATTTAAAAGACATCAGAAAACAGACACTAAAATGTAGTTAATAGGATAATAAACCAGCAATTAAGGCTAACCTTTTTCTATGTTTTGTGAATATAGGAAATAGATCTTCAGTCAGTATTGGTCATTTAAAAAAGGCAGATTGTAATACTCTATAAATTTCAAGTCTGGAGAAGAAAAAAGGTTGCTTTCTACCCAGCAATATATTCTAGTTACAAGAATGTGTCAGTGAACATCAATGGTCACTCTGTGCTATAGCAAACCATTTCGTTTTTATTTTAATCCTGGAGTATGAATTAAATCCAAGCCACACTTTTTTCTTTTTCCTGGTAACATCTTTCCTTAGTTCTCTATAAGGCAGATTTCTTTCTTTCCCTTTTTCATCACTAGACAATTATGCATATGAAAATGACAATTTTGGGGTTGCCAACTGGCTCCTTGAGTTTTGAGTGTTCCAAAATGTCAACTCCCATATTTTCAAATGGATTGTTATTGAAGATGTGCCAATCTACATGAATTTATTTTGAACAGTTGTCCACCTGCCACATTTGTTAGTTCATTTAGCCTTAGGGCAAATACAATCTGCATTCAAAGTAGATACCTGAAGACGCAATTAATAATAAACATCTTACATATAATAAATTTTGCTAAAAATTATAAAAGTGCAAAAAAAAAGATTCTCTAAATTGTGCTGCATCTTATCTAGATGAATTGATCTAAGTTGTGGAAATCAAAATGCATTTGACTAACAGGGGGTTTAATTTTATAAGTATTTGAAAAGAGTATGAAAATTATTTGAAGGCTGGACTACATCTCTGGTAGAAAATCTCTGGAAATCTTATAAAAAGGAATATTTTTTTATAGAATAAAATTGGAAATAAGGTTGAAATTCACTGTTGTATAGAGTACCCAGCTGTAGCCCAATAAATATGTTTTTTTGGTACTAGGAAAAGTCTACAGGCTTTACATTGACCTGTCAATATGGGCTTTCAGGATATATCTTGGCTTGTGTCCTGAGCTTGTGTTAGTTGTGATAATAACTGTCCAGCAGTCAGGAGACTATTGCCGAATTTGTTTCAGCTTAGCTCTCTGAATACTGTATATGGTAAAGACCTAGCAAACCTGTGAAACCACTCAGTAAAAAAGGAACTGGGACTTAATTTCAATTAATAAGCAGTTAATGGGTAAAGGTAGACTGATTGTAGATGGGAACTCATTTTTAAAAAGGTGAAATAAGCACACAGTGTTAGAAAATGTGAAAAAGTAACCTCAGCTGGACCCAAGACTATGGAGGAGGGAACACTGGCCATCAACATCATGCACCTTCTGCTGGTGAAGGACCTGGGATGATGACAACTCAACATAAACTCCCCTTCCCTCTATTCTTCTTGCAGAGGGCTGAATCTGTTGTCTTTAGAAACCAGAGGAGCACAGACAGGGTGTGTACCACTGGAGAAAAAGGATTGATACTAAGAAATTCATGTATAACAACTTTAGCTACATTATTAATGAGATTTTCCTGCAATAATTAAATCATTTTAACAGTAAAAGCTAGTATCATTGTTACTGAATTAATAATAATATTTGCTATAGTTTTTATTAGGCTGTTAAGATTTTAATTAGACTAACAATAAATTTTTTGTTTGGCATTTTGCCAGTAAGTAGATCTTAAGTGTAACACAATATACCATAAAAATCCTACTTCTGCATTATGTTGAAGATTCAATTAATGTATAACAATAAGAACTACTTTTAAATAATCTCCTTCCTTAGGATTTCCATGCAGCACAGACTTTTTTCAATATGGTTATTTAATATTGACTTTTTTTTTACCGGTATTTGGATATTTCTTAGCTTAGTTTCACAAATTGTGAGTACCTACTTTCTACTTGAGCTTTTTGAGTTCAGTACTCCTGAATATCAAGACTGACATACACATTACAACAGACATAGTAGAGATTGGTCTTTGGTCAGTGATTGACTACTGTGGCTCTATTTATAATAAGGCTGATGAGATGAATGGGTCACATGGCCCTTTAAAAACCATAATAATGCAATAAATTGTGTGCTGTGGTATATGTAAGCTGTATGATAGTGTGATATCTAACCTAACTTATGAGAAGAAAAAACAATCAAATTACCTACTGACATTTTAAATTACTTTGAAGGTCTGCAAAGCAGTGCCTAGCATTTTCCACGAGACCTATGTCCTGAGGATGGACCACAGTAGAGAACAGACTAGAGTTTATTATTGTTCTTAATAAAACATTGTAATAAATGTTGCAGATGAAGTAAAGCTGAACATTTTTTTCTCTTCAAAAATGTTGCTTATTCCCAATGAGCAGAATGTTTGATAATGCAACACTTGTTTCAGCCTAATCTTCTCCATCTTTTGCCACAAAACTCCATGATTTCTGATGCCAATATTCTATGATGTTATCTGTAAAACCACAGACTAAGTCTACAGGGGTTACACATAACAGAAAAATTTTTCAAATGTAGCAATTACAGAAGACCTAAAACATCTGAAACTTGCATACTGAAACAAACAAAAGGAAGAGGAAGGAAAAAAACCCAAGGAATTAAAACAGGCAAAAAAGCCAATTTTCTAGAATTTTATGGTTAGAGATGACATTTGCCAATAGAAATGGCCACTGCCATTAATGTCCACCATGTTGAGAAAGTACCATGTTTCTATGAATCATAGAATCATAGAATCATAGAATCATAGAATCATAGAATCATAGAATCACAGAATGGTTTGGGCTGGAAGGGAACTTTAAAGGTCATCTAGTCCAACACCCTGCCATAGGCAGGGACATCTTTTACTAGATCAGGTTGCTCGAAGCCCGATCCAATCTGACCTTGAACACTTCCAATGATGGGGCATCAACAGCTTCTCTGGGCAACCTGTTCCAGTATTTCAACACCCTCATCATAAAAAAAAGTCTTCCTTATGTCCTCTTTCAGTTTAAAACTGTTGCCCCTTGTGCTGTCACTATGGGCCTTGGTAAAAAGTCTCTGTCTCTCTTATAAGACCCCTTTAACCATTGAAAAGCTGCAATAAGGTCTCCCCAGAGCCTTCTCTTCTCCAGACTGAACAATCCCAACTTTCTCTGCCTTTCTCCATAGGAAAAGTGTTCCAGCCCTCTGATCATTTTCATGGCCCTCCTCTGGACATGCTCTAATAGGTCCATGTCTGTCTTGTACTGGAGACCCCAGAGCTGGACACAGTACTCCAGGCGGGGTCTCACCAGAGCAGAGTAGAGGGGGAGAATCACCTCCCTCGACTTGCTGGCCACACGTCTTGTTATGCAGCCCAAGATATGATTGGCTTTCTGGGCTGCAAGTAGACATTGCTGGCTTATATCCAATTTTTCATCCACCAGTATCCCCAAGTCCTTCTCTGCAGAACTGCTCTCAATCAGTTCATCCCCTGGTCTGCATGGATGTCTCCTGTGTTGTTCTCTGAGGCTCTATCTAAAGTAGTAACTATACACTGTCAAGAATATTCACAGGCCACAAAGCCAGTTGTCACAGTTTCACTAGATTTATAACACGAAAATCTCTTAATCTCTCACCAAGAACAGCATGGGTATATTAACATTACATAGTGGGAATCGTCCTAAACCGTGGGCAAACTCCTGGGAAGGGTTTGGGAGAGTGTGAGTTGGCCCAGGCCCAGGCCCACTCATGCTGGGAGTGCTCTAACAGTTTAATGGTTTAAAAGACCTAGTGCCCAGGTCTATACCATAGCATTGTTTCAATGTCTACTATATAGTCACAGTGGTAGAATATTATATTCATATTAGTTGTTCCCCAACCCTAGAGGTCAACTATTTCTCTTTTTATTTGATACATTACAACAGTATCCTGATACCCTCTGTGTGACAAAGGAATCATATCTTGTTAGGAAATTAGATGAAGAAATACACAGAGTCCATTCTGGTCCAAGGAGAAGTTGTTCCCAAATGACAGGGCAGATTAGCAAAGCTTGGTGAAATAAATGTCTTCAAATTCCCATTATCTGAGTTGCAGGAGTTGTCTTTGTTTGGGATACAGCTGTCCGACTGTACTTCAGTGGTAAAATCAGGTATTGAGAAGTCACTGGAAAATGTTTCGATGAACTGAAGTTAGTTTTAGGTATGTGGTGAAAAAACACTTTGGAGGAGTGTATGCAATGCAAACTTTGCAATGTGCAGTTGTGGAACATACCATTTCCAATGAGCAGTAGACAACTCTGAGTTCTCTGTATCTACTTACCTTAAAATAATAAATACGATGCTAAAAAAAGACCTAGTAAAGCCATTCCTTTCTTTGCATAAAATAATTTATGGGTAGAAAGGGAATACTTATAAATATTGCAGGAAAGGCCAAAATTAGACTTAAGTGGAAAATGTGAACAGTGAAATCGTTACCATAATTCAGTTTCTGAAATGCAGCTATATACATGTTCTACCGAGGCTACAAGCTTTTACAGCTCCTCTCGCATCCAAGCTTTAATGAAAGTTCATACTTTTTAAAGCTGGCACACGTTTAATTTGAAATCAGTTATTAGATCTTTCCTTTCTCTTAAAGTTTTTGAAAGTAACTGAAAAGTACACATAAAAATAGAGGATTTCTTTTCTCAGTTTTCTCTGCAATGTACAGAATTACAGCCTACATTTACTGCTTGAGATAATAACCTAATGAATGTTGTACTTTCATGTTTGTGAAAAGGCTTTGACTTTTTCTCTCAAAGCCTCATTTTAATTGGTAGTTTGGTAAGGAATGTTTTTAAAAGGCTAAAAAATACATATGTTAAGTAGTTTCCCATGTTTTCTAACTGAACAAATGTTTGAAGACGACTCATTCCATGAAGTTTATCTTATACTTGGCACATAATCTTGTTATATGAGCAAAACAATGACTGACTTGCATCTGTAATGTTTTTCTTCAAGAAAAGATGAATTTTCTTCCCACAGGTCCAGACAGAAAAGTATGTTGTGGACTGAAAACAAAAATCTGTAGGTGTAAGCTTATCAGGATGGAGGCTCTGCAGAGAAGCATGAATCCTTTTGTTAGTTGTTGGCACCTTGCCAGCATTGTTATCTCCCTGTTTATGTTCTCCTGGTTTCAAATATATTTGCCTGCAGCCAGCCTTTTCCACATTGATTTTTGGTATGGAATCCATTGCATGGCGTTTCTTTCTGATTTGTGAACACAGCTGTGAAACCATGAGTGTTGTCATCCAGTCAACTCTTTAGCAAGAAGCAACATATGCAAAAGCAATCGTAGTATGTCGTGTGTAGTGTGCTGCCCAGCCGGCAGCTAAGCCCCATACAGCCACTCGCTCACTCCCCACCAGTGGGATGGGGGAGAGAATCAGAAGGGTAAAAGTGAGAAAACTTGTGGGTTGAGATAAAGACAGTTTAATAGGTAAAGCAAAAACCACGTGCACGAGCAAAGCAAAACAAGGAATTCATTCACTACTTCCCATGGGCAGGCAGGTGTTCAGCCATCTCCAGGAAAGCAGGGCTCCATCATGCTTAACGGTGACTTGGGAAGACAAAACGCCATCACTCTGAACATTCCCCCCTTCCCTCTTCTCCCCCCAGCTTTATATGCTGAGCATGATGTCATATGGTATGGAATATCCCTTTGGCCAGTTGGGGTCAGCTGTCCCAGCTTCTTGTGCACTCCCAGCCTACTCACTGGTGGGGTGGTGTGAGAAGCAGAAAAGGCCTTGACTCTGTGTCAGCACTGCTCAGCAGTAACTAAAACATCCCTGAATTATCAACACTGTTTCCAGCACAAATCCAAAACATAGCCCCATATTAGCTACTGTGAAGAATATTAAGTCTATCCCAGCCAAAACCAGCACATAGTGTTATGGCATGTGCATGACTTTAAAAGAAGAAAGGGACTGTCTTTTTCTAAGCCCTCTAGATTCTGCAGCAGAGACAGGATGACTATGAATGTTTTCAGTGTTTTACTGAGACTAAAAAGACTTGTGCTCTCTCCACCACAAACGGGGAGCAACCATTTTGCTGTCTTTCCCAGTCTGTGGGATGCCTGTGGATAGATGGCATTTATCTTTATTTTATGATTTATCATTTATCTTCTGGCTATAAAGGATCTGGTAAAGGCTTCCAATAGCTGGGAGCGAAGGCAAGAATGGCGGGAGGGAATAAGAGCAAAAAACTCTTGTGGGAAACGAAGCTTGCTGCAGTTCTGGCTTTAAAAAATGAAACTGGCTGAAGAAGCTGGGAAGATTCATATAAGAGACATAAAGTATTTGGTAACAAGGATAGGGAAAAATTAAATCATAATTCAATCTTCTGCTCTGTCACTGGCAGTGTGGGACACATTCAAGAGTGCCTATCTGGGTATAACTGTTTCAGCAGGATGGTTCAGACTCCAGGATTTGGTACCGAGGCTGTTTCTTTAGCCCGTGGAGAAAGGCACTTCTGAAGGGCAAATTGTATCAAATTAGCCAATAAGAGATATTAGACCAGCTGAGCCTTTTTAAACATCCATTTCTCTTTGGAGTGCAAGTAGCTGAGTTGGATCTACACTAGGCACCCCGATAACTTGAGATGTACGAAGCCTTCCCTCTGTGGTTTAGCACTTCACTAACTGCTGGATTGTTCATCTTCTGTGTTACAACTACTAGCAGTTAGAGAACTTGCACCAAAGTGGAAAACTTAGATTCAATTCACTCAACAAATCACAATAGCCATATCTCCCACCTATCCAGGATATACTATTAAAACCAGATTAGGGAACCGGCTGGGTGGGAGGTACCCTCTATCTGACCTTTTAAAACTGAATAGAAAAAAAATAAATAGCATGAGAAAACCAGCAATTCTGAAGAGAGCCTGAATATAATCTTATGTGTGAAAGTAGGGGAGGACTCAAACCAAGGAAGCAATCTGGACAAAAGTTGTGACATTACCACTATTTTTTTTCTCTAATGAAAGTGTTTGCTTTGTGTTGAACTCAAGGCATGCTGTGTGCATGATATTGCCTCTGCAAGCACGAAACTGATGGGACACTACTGGGTACTTGGGGGACATTTCAATTCTAAGCAGTGAAGCCTAGCTGAGAAGTAGTCATTCAGCTACCTGCACTGGGTTGATTTGGTGCACACACCTGCTTTGATGCATAGAAGTTTTTCAGGTTACCAAGGAGGCAATTCAGCTTCAAGTACTTCCAAATTGAAGAAGCCATCAGAGTATCTGTGTTTTTCTAAAATATCCTTTCTGGGTGCCCCAATATTTCCCATGTCACATTTTAAGTTTCAAAGTAGAAAGAAGGAGATACATAGTCCTACAATCAATGGTAGAAGATAGAAAATCCTTAAATATCCACACAGCCATTATCTATTTTAGCTGCTGGGGCAGTCAGAGGCTGTATTACCAAGCCTGTAGGACCCTTCTGATGAGGAAAGGGTCTGGGTCATTTGTGAGATAGACAGATCATGTGTCTGAGTGGGTACACAGGGTCTAGGTCATTTACATGAAACAGTCAGTTGTGAGGGATCCTTTATCAATTGTGGAGGTGGAAAACAATACATAAGAAATCCTGTATCAATTCTCGTGTGGGGTTGGGGTGGGAGATGGAGACAGGAAGGTATTTAGGTCTCAAGTTTTTCCCATAGTATAAAGATTTTTTTTTTTTTTTTTGTGCTACCATGATTTTAGTTTTCTGTCTTGTATCTTCTGGCTGTCAAGAACAAGGAGAATAGATATAGCCATCTTTGTTACATCTGTGAAAGGCTTTGTTGGACAAAAAGTTTGTAGTTCAGAAGGGATTTTAGTGTGAGGAGTACTGAAATTCATTTCTGTGTAACCATGAATCGTTGTGAGAAAGGGACCTTTATTCTCCTGTAACTTAGAGTGAGCTACCACTGTGAGACAGATGAAAAATTATTCAGACCTCATATCTTATTAAACTGAAATACTTTTGTTGCTCCTTGATTCTTAGAGCACTAATTCTGTAAAAGTTACAGGTAGTTATGTTCCCAGAATAATAAAAGTACCCAGAATGCACAGCCATAAAACATCATTGTCCTCTTGTCAGGGATAAAACAAGATAAGAGTCAAACAAAAGTCAAACCAAGAGTGTGGCATCCTGTTTGCTAGACTTGTGCTTCATCAGGCTGCAAGAAGGGGGATTCCAAAGATGGGAAAGATTAGATGCAGGGGATCTTCCTGTCCTATAAACAGACTCTCAGCCTCCAAATGACGATTTAAAAAGAAGTAGAGCCTGTTGCAATAGAACAAAGGATAATGGTTTTAAACTAAAATAGAGTAGATTCAGACTAGATATAAGGAAGAAATTTTTTACAATGAGGGTGGTGAAACACTGGAACAGGCTGCCCAGAGAGGTGGGGGATGCCCCATCCCTGGAAACATTCAAGTCAGGTTGGACGGGGCTCTGACCAGCCTGATGTAGTCGAAGATGTCCCTGCCCATGGCAGGGGGGTTGGACTAGGTGGCCTTTAAAAGTCCCTTTCAACCCAAACTATTCTATGATTCTAATAGGAGAATGAATCAGACCCAGACTGTCATTGACAAGTCTCCAACTAAATATGCAATTGCATTAGTGTATGGAGTCAGACTGATGTACACACCACACACGATGTGTACATGTAAGTATATGTTCAAAGCCTTCCTCTCAAGGTCTAGCAGTTTTCATGAAGCCCTTCTTTCTCATTAACTTCATTAAAGAGTTAGTAGTAAGGATGATCCATGCGAAACAGGATCCCTGAGGCCAAAGCTCTCTAAAGACTATATTCACTATTTGAAAACTGTTCTGTCAGAAAATTCCCAACTCATTCTAGTTTTAATGTTTCAATAATTATAATGGCTGGTTCAAAACCACAGCAATCATTAGAAATAAATCCCACTGCATACGAACTGTAATCTGCAATGTTAAACTATCTGTGATTTGGATTTTTTTAAATAGGTTGTTCTGCTGATCATTTCAATTAAATCCATGGAAAATACATTGGATTTTGCTCACGCAAATAGCTCATGCAAAATACCTGCACTAAGTGCATTGAAATCCATGTGCTCTTATTATTTCAGTGAATGCATGATCAGATTTAGAGTTGATTCACTTATGAAGCTTACCTGAATGTAAACCTTCAGGCAGACATGTTTTCTTTTTAGTATTTATAAGAGTTTGGCACTGTGGGATTTCTTATCACAAAAAAACATCATTGCGATCTACCATAATGCACATATTTGTTGCTAATATGACTAGTACTATTACATGAATGTATGCATTTTACCCTATAACATCCAGAGGTTATTTATCCTTTTTTATCGTCTAATTCTTATACTGAACCATGAGAGAAAGATGAGCCTTACAGCTTGGGTACTTGATAGGACTTAAAAAAATATATATTTAAATGCCAGGCATTGTTACAGATTCCACGGGTGAGGCTCAGCTAGTCACTTAACTGCCATGAGTTGGATTTTAAAAAATCGTAAGGCTTCAGAAAAGGATTTTTTATGTTTAATGGAATTTTCATATGCACTACAGTTTGTTAAAGGTATTACTTGCACTGATTTCAGTTTTGCAAAACCCATTAGGAAATATATGCATTTTTAGGAACCAAAATAATTTTGCTTTTGGACACCACTTAATGCAACGCTTAACCTTAAAAGCCCCTGCTGTACCAATTTAATTGGAGATCAGCCAGTTTGATTCAGAGAGAAAGGGATATGTCGTTGGTGCTGTTTGCATGTGAACGTGCATCTGCACAGAGGTCCTTCCACGGAAGTCTGAAAACAACTGCTTATAGATGTAACGTGTGAGGTTTTCATTAGAAGTGTTCATGCAAAATGTAGGTCAAGCTCTGCTTTCAGGCACACCACTGTCATTTTGGAGATTGAAAGGAATGGAATTATTTCACTGGTGTGAGAAAAGACTGTATTGTATATATTTCCTGATGTATTGCCTTGATGTATTATTGAAATGAAGGAAGGTGTTGATCCTATAACTTTCCTCAGCACGATAGGAAGACAATCCCGATTGTCTTTTCAGTCTGGTGCTGTCCCCGAAAGCAGGTTCAGCTTCTTACAAATTTTGAAGCATTGTCAATCTTTTCTTAAAGAATAGATTGGCCTATCCCTCATTTTATGGTAATATTTGGCAGTTTTCTGTACAATTATACAGATACTTTGCAAGGTGGTTTAGAGTGACAGTCCATGCTTCCTAAATACATTTGTCACATTTCTCACCTACATTGCTTTAAGTGAGAGCACAGTTTATTTGTGATCTCTAAGGAGAAAGTATCTAATGGAAAAACTTTGTAAGCTGAAAGACATTAAAAAATGTTCAACTATATTAGTGACTGCACACCAGTTTATTATATCTCTACTTTTCTGCCAAGGGCCAAGTTACCCAAGGGCACTTAATAAAAACAGATGATCTGAAGCTGACATTGCAGACAGACTTACTACCTCATCTCCAGGTTAATGCGATAGTATTGGCTAGTGCTTAAAATCATGCCTGACAACAATGTCAGTAAATCCTCTGCCAAGGCAATGAACCGGTTTTACTTCAGTACCTTTTTCAGTATAACAACATGATTACTGAGAGATTTCCTACTCAGTTTAGCAAACCACATGGAACTGTAACGTAAAATTGTTGTCTCATAAAATATCTAATAAAATATAATTTCCTAAGAAAAAATAAACATTGAGCAGAACTACAATTAGCATTTCTAATATACTATCTGAATACTTCTCTGAATAGAAACTTCTCTCTGCTGTTCTTATGGAGTGATCATTGTCATTTTCTTTTATAGGACTGTGGAAGACCAGAGTTGCTTTCTTTTTGTAGGTGGTAATAAACAACAGACAGACTCACTCAGAAATGTCAGATTTTTCCTTTGTATCCATAGTGGACTGAGGTCCTTTGTGATCTGATTTCCTGGTTCCCTGATTTTCTGATTTCTTAGTTAGGACTGTGACATATTAATATCTTTATTGTGTGCCAACAGAGCATTGTGACTAGAATTCAACAGTAAGGTGGAAATGTTAAAAACAAAAAAAACCCCAACCAACAAACTCAAGAATATTCAAGCTTCACTATGGAGAAACTAATTTTTTTTTTTTCCAAGCTTGAAACTCAGAGTATATCAAAGATTTCATTAGATTCTGCATTATGCCTGCTGCTGGTTGAACCATGCTGCACACACTACTGAATCACCATATTGTGGAATATTGTTGTAGAGGCTTCTTGTATTAAAGTAGATGATACGAGGCTAACCCTATTGTGACTCCTCTTTTCCTGTACACACATATTTATTTATTTTCTGAAAATGTGTTTGCTACAGCATCTTGATTATTTTTATGAGAATGAAGATTAATAAATATTATGTTGTTTCTACCACCTAAAGAAACCAACATAAAACAGCCATACTTGCTATAATTAAAGGCAACCAAAGTCAAGGGTCCTTCTGATGTATGTACAGAAAAGAAACAGTAATTGGTTCCCTTTCCACCTAGTATTTTTAAGTTAATTATTTTCCTTCTTATATTAAATCAATATAATGATCATTTTAATCTTGTTGTTTCTTTCCTTCCCCAGATGTACATCCAGACTACAACACTTACTGTCTCCATGAGTTTAAGTGCTTCTGTGTCTCTGGGCATGCTCTACATGCCCAAGGTTTATATTATCATTTTTCATCCAGAGCAGAACGTTCAAAAACGGAAGCGGAGCTTCAAGGCTGTAGTGACAGCTGCCACAATGCAAAGCAAACTGACCCCAAAAGGAAATGACAGACCAAATGGAGAGGTCAAAACTGAACTGTGTGAAAGTCTTGAAACCAACAGTAAGTCATCTGTAGACTTTCCCATGGTCAAGAGTGGCAGCACTTCTTAATAGATGTACGTTCACAAGAATGCACTTTCTTTTAATAATAAACTTTATTCTTTTGTTGCTTGTTCTGCATGAATCCAGAGATGTGTCAGAATTCATGTACTGCTGAATGCAGGAATACCTAGAGTTGTTTCAAACAAATTGTTTTTCACAGGAGGCTAGTAAACAAAAAAAAAACCACAAGCAGATTTTGGAAAGCCACATCTTTTAAAAATGATCTGTTTTAGCTAGTGTTAATTTGATGTGTTGTGCATTGCTGTGCCAGTCATGGTATGTCCTGACAGTTCATAAGGTGTATTTATGGTCATCATTGTATATTCAAAACTCAAAGGCTGTTGAAAAAAAAATAATGAAAACAGTTAACACTGTTGTTATTTTGCAGTTAGATATGGAAGTGAAAATAATGCTTTTTACCTTTCCACCTTAACTTAATATTTGTTGACTTGTTCATTTATCACAACCCATGAGTGCTAACGCTTCCCAGAATAACGCTTCCCATTCAGGTTACTCATCTTGGTATAAAATCCTGACAATTCATATTCAGCTTAATCATTACATGTTCTGCTATGTCATGGGTTAGTAATGGGAAAAAATTCTTTTCCATGACAGAAAAGTTCTTGAATCTTGCTACATCTCTAAATTGCTCTGGTATAGAATAGAACAGAGGTTATAGTTTCCATTCCATCACATGACATACAGTCTTATAAACTGGACTTCACAATAATAATAATCAAATATGAGTAGAGCCAGTAACTTTACCCCCAGAGCTTAGTAGTAAAGGACAATTGGTTTCTAATGAGGAGTTAGAGGTCACATAGGATGGACAGCAGCTGTTACAGTTAAAGACAAAATTTTAAGTCATTTTACTGCAGATGAGGGGTTTTTTTTTAATTTTTATTAGTTTTTGATGATGTTGACAGGAAATTGAATAGTACTATTTTGCTTGAGCACATTCAGACAAGTCAGTACCAAGTTTGCAGAAAAATATTGTACTTATTTCAGAAAAATGCAACCCCCCAGTGAATTCGATCAGTTTGCCAGATTGAAGACTATATAAAAATAGTCCATAACTTTACCATACTATAGTTGCTGATGCATGGACAATACTGAGTGCAAACCAATTCACTTGAAAAACTCATGACCCTTCAAAATGTGTAAATCTTCTAGACTGAGCCATGGGTTTATACAGCTTCAGATTATGACATAAGGACAAAAGGAGAAAGGCAATGAAATTCCTTGTGGATTAAATAATAGCATGGAAATATGAAGAACTCAATAATTTCTCAAATCTTCAGAAGTCACCAAAAGAAAATTCAGAAGGGAAAGAGAGGTGGATTTTGCTGAGTTTGCAAAATTATAAACTTCTGAGGAAAGGTCAAAGGAGGGATTCCACAGCAGGGTGAGAAAGAGGGTTAATAAGAAAGCCTTGGGTATCTGGTGTTTATCCACTGTAACTAATTAAGAAATGCTGTGTCTGGTATTCCTTAAAATACGATTATGCATAATTCATGGAAACAGCTGCTTTTGGAAACAAGTCTGCTTCTCCAGTAGTGAGATGTATGCAGGGTAATGCTTATTTACTGTGCTCTAAACATTATTTTAACAGTAGCACATCTATATAATTCTGAGCTCACTAGGAGTATATCCTGACTAGGCTTTGATCCAGGCATCATAATGTTTCATAGGTAAAAATTCAGAGTCAAGCTATTTGCACTCCAGAGAGCTGTCCTTATATAATTGAGCTCTTGGCCTCAAGATGGGTTTCTCTCTTCCCCAAAATTGTTCTGTACCATTTGGATTTTATCAGCTTCCCTCTTTTCTACCAAAATAGTTATTGTCAAAACTTTTGGAGGTTCCTGTGAATTGTCAGTGCACAGTGCTGCATAAGTCCTTTTCACTAGGTTGAAACCTAGTGAAAGAGGTTGAACCTTTTCACTAGGTTCACCTCTCAACATTGCAAAATTTCTTCTTGCACTGACTCTGTGTGAGGTAGATCTTTCTTTTTGGTGGTAGTACATGAAGCTGATCATAAAAAATCAGGCTATTCCTAGTATACCAGAAGTGGGTAGTAAGTGTTTCACAAGCACAAAAACTCGTAATGATAATGATGCTCATAACTAGGTGAGAAATAAGATGACACAGTCAGGCAATTCCTTTTGCTTCCCATCAAGAGACAACTCTGCTCTGTCTGGTTCGTCCTATTCCATGTAACAGACTTTATTCCATGTTGTGCTCCGCATGAATACAGTCATGGGTTTTTTTGTGGAAATACAGTCATCTTCAGTGGAAAACAAATTGTATCTGGGAAACAGGATGAAAAAAAAAATCCAGATGCAATTACAGAAGGCATAACAATGACAAGTACTTTAAATACATATAAGTCGGATCACAATTATCATTCTAAATTGCTTTAGATCCTTTTTCATTTTATTCTCTTTCTTTTTGTCTCATTCCAACAGCAATGTAGTAACTGGAGCTAGAAAAGAGTGTTCATTCCCAGAAATATTTTGAGCCAAGTCTGTTACTTTTTCTGGCCATCTATGCTTGCCAAATGTGGTTCATGTTATTACTATAAAATGCTAACAGTCTTAAAGAGCAGGACACCAGCTGCTGAAGCTTTCAGATCCCCAAACAGGAACTGTAGGCTTATTACAGTTAACTATAGAGACACTTGCAATATTTATCAATTGTTTGGAGATGAGATTAGATTTAATACATTTCCAACTACTGTCTACACTAGCTCTCTGTGCTATCATTTTTTAAAGTAACACTCAGAACTCAATAGGATAATTTTTGTTTCTTGAACAGTCCTAGATTTATTCTGTCAAAACTATTAAAGTCTCAGATGTACAACAAAGTTACAGCAAATAAACAAGTTACTCTAAATCAGCTGAGGTGTAGTAGCTACTTGTTTTTGTATTTTGAGCTTCTTGCAAATGTCCTCACATAATTCAGCTTACTGAGTTGTGATAAATTCGACTATGTTACATTGCTGTGGGCTAAATACACATGAAAAGTTATCATAGAACTCAGCTGACACAGGGTAATGTGGTAAGCTAGCTTGACCTGATCACATAGTTGAGCCTATTTTCAGGGTGAGGGAGAAAAATAAGCTCTTTTTGTTCCCAAGTGTGCAGAATTTGCAGATGTGCAAATTTGTTATTTCTTAGCTGGAAACAAAATCCTTTTATGCTCTAAGGAACTCGATGCCATTTCAGCAGTCCTGCATTATTTTCAGAAGGATCTTAACAGGCCAAAGGAAAAATAGAATCCTCTCAGAAATCCAGCTGTGGGAGCATGGGAGAGTTCAGACAGGAGGAGTACATCCCATCTGAAAGATCTGAAAGATGTAAATGAGGCTATATTTGCTTCAAGTGTCCCAATACATGCAAATAAAGCTATTTCATGTTGGTGCTGGAGTACTGTGATTGATTATGTGAAAGACTTGCTTAGTGTGCCAAAAGCAATCCTTTCACGAATTAGCTCTTCCAGACACAAAGTACTGGAGCTACCTGTACAAATGGAAGTAAGAAATATTAAGTTTTGCAGCTTCCTTTTGATTATTCATTCTTATACATGCATTCTTAGGGAACAAACATTATAGTGATATGTGAATTATAATGGTCTGGTTCTGTTGTGTCTTACAAAATGGCAAATGCCATATTAGAATCAAATTGCTCAGAAACCCAAAGAAAACATGAAGAAAAAGCAAGCAGCAAACTTAGTTATTTATACTACCTAGTATTATTTTGCAGCAATTTTAGTGATCTTTGATTTAGTTTAATCTTTGGTGCAGGAGAGAGAAACTGTCATTTCTTGGTTTCTGTAGTCTGTTCTTCCCAAATCATCAGATTGTAGGGCTAGATTTAGCAGTTAGCATGAAGAATCCTTTTCCTATCTATCTCAGCTGTTCCCACCAGATTCTATATAAAAAAGAAATTGAAGGAAGGAATGAAGGTATGGGAATAGAATTAAGATCTTTGAATCTATAGACCAGACAACTTTTGTGCCATCAAATTATTTTCATCCTGTCAGCTGCCATCTTCACTATCATGAGTAGAAGATGTCTATAGCAGATGGAATATAAAACATATTTGGGAAGCCAAATTCTTCTTTATGCAGACCTTATTATAGAGACAAAAAAGAGACTCAGTCCCCCAGCAGTCTGATTTACCATGTACCCACTGGTTTAAAATTAGGGAGCTGCCTGTGAGACCCTGATGTCACCAGTCCCCTCTTTCCACCACTACATTAACACAACAGGGGAGACTTGGGCCATATTTTTTACAGCAAAGAGATAAGATATAAGGGCTAGAAGCTGACACAAACTTCCACATAAGATTCACAGTTGTTCACTTTTACAATAGTAAAGTGAACAAATATTTCTCAATATATTGCCTCATTCTGAACAAGGAATATCATCTTTGCCCAAAGGAAGAAATGATCAGCTGACCATCAACATAAGGAGACCATAATAGCATGGCAGCTCTAAAATACTGCCTAGGCTTTCATAAGTGTTTTTGCTGGCTCACTTATATACAGATGCTTTGTGTCTGAAGGCTCTCCAGAGAATATGTGCTGTAGGCACTAGCTACTCAGTTTTTCTAACTTGGAGAGATGTTTCCCATGTGTAGGTTTTACTCCTTTCAAGGAGCATAAGCCTCCTTCTAGATGGACAACCCACCACTAGCGGCAAAGCTGTCTTCAACCAGTAGAAGAGAGAGAAAAATCCAAGCTCTAAACTAGAAAATGTCTATACAGAAATAGCCAAATAATATCAGCCAAAATAATATCAGACAAGTAGTATATTGAAATTCTGATACGGGTATGCTAAAACCACTCATTATAGTTCTGCTCTATTGGCCTCTGCTTCCCCAAGTCGTAAACAAAATAAATTATCATCAAGAACACAGAACTTGAGATCCAACTTACTCACCACTTATATACATGCTTAAACTTTCTTACTTTATTCCATGAACATGGGTCATGTTATTTGGACATATAGCTAGACACCGTCTGAGTTCAAATGCTAAATGTGTTTTTTTTTCTCCTCTTTTAATTCTAAAAATCCTGAACTTTGTTTTTTTTGCTGTTGTTTGTTTTTGATTTTTTGATTTACAGCCTCCTCTACCAAGACAACTTATGTCAGTTACAGCAATCAGGCAAACTGAGCAGGGATGAAATTCACTGGGAAGACCTGCAGGATGGGATCTTGTAAACAAAGACATTACCACCACCAGAATTCAGTCTTGGAAATATCAGTAGACTACACTCAAATCAATAGTCAGTCTCCTAACGGACAAGGATTAAACAAGAGGCAAAAGGCAAAAAGAGACAGGGGAAGGAAAATCCAGTTTTATAACACAGAGTGTCAAGCTTCTGAACTGTTTACTCAGAAAAGGAAGCAAATCACAAAAGGAAAAAAATGTTAGCTTGTGAAAAAAAATGCTGTTGAAATAAATCATGTCCGATGTTATATTTGTAAGTACTTTTTTGTGATTGTGACAATTTCCTTTCCTGTCCTACATTGTTCAACTCGTAAAAGAAGATGAATTTGTTTCTTGTGACGGCTGACTGAATTAAGTCCTGGGTTATGCTAAAATAAATGCAATGGTCAACGCATGCTAATTTTTATACAAAATAATTTATTTCTAATAATAAAGGAATGTTTTGCAAATGTTGAGACTTGTTTTGTTGCAGTTTTAAGGAAAAAAACTCCTTACGCTGTTGTCTATTGTTTGTTTAGAATGTGCAGTAAAGGTGGGTGTACAAATAAAATAATAATCATGGCATCAGAAGAATGCAGTGTAAACTCTAAGCATGTATGTGTGTGTGTGTGTGTGTGCACATGTGCGTGTATGTACGTGCATGCCTGCATGCATGTGTGTGTGTGTACTCTGCAGTGTGTGAATTTATTTGTTCAAAGCTTTGTGACTATATTTTCTAATGGAAGGATTTTTTTCCCCCTTCTCACCCTTAAAGTATATAAGTGCATTTTATATGTTTGTAAAGTGAAGGAGTCCTGATGGTAATTATTTTATATGATTGCATTATATTTTTGAACCTCCACTAATAATTTTGATCATTTTCATTTCTGGAACTTGCAGCTTGTAAGACTTTATGACAGCTAGACTGGATTAAGCTGAAAGTCTAGTCAGCCTAGTATCCCGTCTCTGACAGGGGAATGTAGCAGATGCTTATCTCAATAAAGGTGACTTTGAAATAACAGGAGAGACATCAATGGAGAATTTGGAAAGCAGTAACCTAGTGGATATATGTACTATTGCCTTATTAACACTTAAAAATCAAAGAAATAGATGTCCATCTATAATCTTCACATCTTCTAATTCCCATATCAAATGATTGTGTGTGTGTTAGAAATGATTATGCAAAGAGAAAGAGAAATTCATATAGGTATTATTTATATTAATAAATTTATTTATTATTTATATTAATAAACCCCCTCAAAGAAGTTTAAAAAAGACAGCTAGGGACTTTCCACTTTGTTACTATACCTGTGATGTTCTTTAAAACTTTTTCACTCCGTACACTGCTTACTATTCATCAAGTCAATGGGTCTTCACAATCAGTTGGTTATTAAATGTTATTTCTCCTGAATTAGCCTGAATGGCTCCTTGTGCTTTTTTCCTCAAAGGAGCTGTATTTTTATAACATATCTTAAAGAAGCTGTGGTGGGTCCTAAATTACATGAATGAAAGTTGAAGTATCTGAAACTGAATCTCTTTCTGTTACAATGTCAACTTCTAAACTCCAGCACAGTCAGGAAAATGCATGACAGCGAATTTCCATTTTCAAAATATTTGACAAAACATAGTTAGTTTTTTCCCAGCATTTAAATGCCTGAATTATTAACTGATGATTGCTTTGGTATAGAGTGGTATTGTGTGTTTGGTATGTGTGATATATTGTATGAAAATTCCTTTTTTGACTGTGCCACAAGCACATCAATCCCAAACCTATAAACTAATAGATGCTTAATTTTAAGCATATGACTACTGCAGCTAATGCAATGAGACCTGCAAAAAAATTTCATAAAAACAGTTTTAGTTCTGTTTTGTTGGCTAATATCTCATCAGGTTGAAGTTTTTTGTGAAAATGGATTGTTTAGATCAATGTTTTAACAAGACAAGATTTCCACATCTAGGATGGATTTCCTAAGAGAGAAAGAGAGACAATCTGTTTTATCTGAAAACCAGTGTATTGGCACAGTTTCTTTTCAAGAAACCATTGAAAAGTTTAGTTTTCAATCCACAACAGAAAAAGTTCCAAATATTTGATCTGCAGTATCTATACATAATAACATAAGCATAACAATACACGTTTGAAAAAGCAGTACATAGGAATTGCTTTTGAAACACATTTCATATACATATAAACATATTTTATGTACACATAAAGATTAGTATATGATATATTAATATCTTCCAGTTTCACAATAGTCCAAAGAAAATGTTATTCTGAACAGGTTTACTGAGACCAATATACACTTTTTTTCGTTGAACAGTAGGATAAAAATGGAATGCAAATTATTCTGTGCATTTTCTATGTCATTCTGTCTGAAACATGGAGTATATTAAGCCTATGAGTCTCGCTGGTGTTAATGTAACTCATCAGAAAAATGAGCACACAGTACGAATTACAGAATGAACTGGGAGTTTTCAAAATACAACAGAACAGCACTGGTCTATAGGTTTCACTTCTATAGAGTAGTTATGTGCAGTTTATGCATTTGGATAGAATGGTGCATATCTATCTCCTGTAACTGTGATCAAAAGCACATTCTTTTCTTGTATCCCTCTAGAGCTATGGAAGAACAATGCATTTTATTTCTGAATGAAATGATGACTTTGTTCGCTTCAGCTTAGCAGACTTTTTCCTGTACAGACAATAGCAGTGCCAAAGATTTTTTTCTAGCAACCTGATTTGTGAGTTCTGCTTCCAAGACTGTGTCTTCAGGTGACTTTAAGTCCCATTTGTGCAATAGATTGTGTATCAGCTCTACAAGTCCTAACTTCTAGGTTAGGTGACCCCACTGGAGCCCTACTTGGGGGATTATTGATTAAGAGACTGCAGTCTACAGCCTCTAACCAAGACTGATGTACCTTTTTGAGCATCATCGTTGAACACAAACAGTTCAGATGAAGGAATTAAATATTTTTCAACGTTTGATTCTAATTAGGTTGAGTGGCCTTTTTTTTCAGCTTATTGGGGCTTTGTCTCCAGTTTACTTATTATAATAAAAAGCAACCTCCTAAAAAAAAAGAATTACTATAAAGTAAGAACCAGAGAATTGTATAGTACAGTTGAAGGAAAAATTGCTATAATTTTGCAACATAGGTATGAAAAAGGATGAACTTCAGAAAAATTGCTTCCACTGTTCTTTACTTTTTACGTTACATGGTCCATTTTTACGTGAAGATTGGGGGAATTCAGTCAGCAACAAGAGAGATCCCCGCAGAGTCTGTTATTATTGTGTCTTTGAATACTTATACAGCTGTTGCATTTTTCTTTTCTTTCTATGAAATAGCCATCACTTACTTATTCTTTCTATACAGAAAACTCACTGTTTGGGGCTTTTTTTAGTTGTTTTTTTTTTTTTTTTAACAACCTCTGTTTCTACCTTGATCTGCTCTTTATCTTATAGCATTGACATTCATGAAGCTACAGTTAAACCATTATCAACATTTCCATTATGAATGATATTATCTAACACACACAAAGATTCTGCAGGTTGAAACTTGGCATGTATTATCTTAGAGTATATGCAAAAGAATGTAAACTGAAAAATAGAATTATTTAGGTAAGTTAAAATGAAAAGCTTACAAACAAAATAAAGTCCTGAGGTAGATGTAATCAGAAGGTGGTAACAATTTAAAAACTGAGATTTGGCCAATGATCATAATACAGTATGTTCTAGTTACATACAATACAATTAGAAAAATTTAAGGAAAAATTATAGGAAAGAACCATACAAAAATATAAATGTTCAGTATCCATTTTCACATACCTTTTCACTTTCTTCCCTTCAAAGTATATTTTGAGGGCCTGTGGCCCTAATGTAAAAACCATTCAAGTTAATGAAGGTCTTACCTTTAATTTGGCAGATTTGAGATCAGGCATCAGATGATTTATCATTAAATTTTTTAAACTATTAGCTTTGAATAAATAGCTGTCACTGAAAACTACATTACTTATATATAAATTTTTAACTATATTTCTATTGATAATTACAACCCTTAAAATGCTTTATGCATACAAGTAACTATGGTGTATAAATCACTCACATATTTATAAAAAAATCTGTGCAAATTAGGTTTTATGAATTAAATGGTGTTATGGGACTGCAAAGCTAGATCTTCTGTTGGCCTGACTTTGGGACACGGGGCACTCTTAAATCACCTAGTCTTCATTGGTATCTGAAAGTGTGCACCAACTAGAGCTACAGAGGATCATTTTAACCTGACCTAAAACAAATGATTGTTGAGGGGAAAAGAACCAAACAGTGAAATCATTAGAGGAATATAGACTAAGATAGATAACTCTCTTTAGGCCTGATTGAAGTTAAACACCTCAGTACCTAAAAGGATCTAGATCTTGGAGCTTTCCATTTATAAGCAAGGAATTGGTGAAGGTCTTGAACTGACCTGCAACCTGAGTTCTGCAAACTTTCATTGCCTCACTTCACAAATATGAGCAGTTCATTGTAGAAAAATTAAAATGCATACAGATCAAAGCCTGGGTTGGTGCCTCTAGCTTGCAGACAGGTGACAGGGTGAAATCCCCTGTCAATGGTACTGTCTTCCAATAGAAAAGCTGTACCAACATATAAATCTAGTGCATACTAGTTTTAGTATACTTCGGCAGGATTTACTCTCTCCTATTCACCATACACTTCCATAGACCCCAAAGATATAATGTATGCTTAAGATTTGATCCAAAGTCAAGTGAAGTTCACAGGAGTCTTTTAGTAGACTTACTTAGAACCACCCAGAGGGACTGGATGATTCTACTTATTTCTAGTCCAGACTGTAACCTGAAACCATCCAATGACTTATAAATCAGATGGGCAATACACAATGTCAAAATACATTTCAATCTAATTTTTATCGAGAAGAAACTACTGTTGTTATGAATGAGGTCCCAGTAGCAAGACCAAAAGATGTTTGCTAAAAGCATGGTAACTGAAGTATTATACTAATGAAAACCTGCAGGGTATGGCTTATGCATGTTAGTGAGACAGTGTCTGAAAATGTGATTATCCAAGTTTTGTTGAACAAGGGGTTTGCCTCAAGTATTTTCAGTCCACTCAGATTTCACAGTAATTCAGTGGCTGAGATCTTGAAGTTTAATAACTAAACTTTTGTGTAGGCACAGTAACATTTTTTTCATCTAAAATTATAAAAAATCTTTAATATACAAACTTGGGGTTTAGTTCCAATCATGGAGAAGCAGACTACAGTTTTAAAATTGTTATTACTGGTCATTTATGTGTGAGTACGCCGAAGCAACTCCATCAGGACACACAACTTTGTTTTACTGAGATCAGGAACAAGTCCTTAATGTTGTTTTGTGACTACAGGATAGATACAATGAGATCTGAATGACTCTATGTATCAGGTCAATGAACCAGAAATTAAATGGAATTTATAGACAATACTTTAACTGTTCTATAGAAAGAGTAATGGACCACTTCATCAAAAATCCCCTTTTCAAGATATGCCTAAATAGCAATTTCCACAGCAAGGTTTTTAACTAATAGTACTAGCTCTCTTCCAATGAATAGATAATGTTTATTACTAACCAAGGAAAGAAATGAAGGAAAGCATTCCTAACAGATCTAGTTTGTAAATGTATTGTATTGGAATACAACTTCCTCATTTATGCATCTACTTAAAGGCAGAATATGAAAGCAGAAGACGTAGCATGGTGGATGGATAAAAAGAAAATGTCTCTCTTGCAGCATTCTTTTATAATGCTTTGGTTTGAAAATGCACATGAATGATCCAGCATATTTCACCATCACATCAGCCATTAAATAAAATGATAGCTTATCACTGTGCTTTTAAATAGCTTATGTGACATCTGGTATAATTAAGAAATTGCATATGGATCTACATATTCTTGTTAAATTTTAAAGAGCAAAATTTAATGACAGAAGAGGTAAACATTAACTTTTCCTAGTTTCAGTGGTATCTAATCTAATGGCACCTTTAGCACTTGTGGTACTGCAATTGTTTGCATCCAGAAAACACCATTTCATATTTTACATGCATGTTTCACTTGCTGTGAATGATTACCTCCTGCAATCTAATTGTGAAATGGTTTTTTTTCTCAGCAAGAAGTAATTTCTTTCTGATTTTCTCCTGAAATTTCAGTAGCTAATAGGAGAGGAAAATATATGTGTCACTAATCCTTATTATGTTTCCTTGGAAAGTAAATGGTTGTGAATAATGGGATACAGCAAATAAAAGCAGGAATAGACCTTATCTGTGGGCTGCATCCTATACTTGTAAATATATGTAAGTTGTATTGTCTCCTTTTAGCTTCTTACTTGGCTTAAATTTACCAGTAAAATCATGAGAACTACAAAATATATTTGGTGGAAATAATCTGTTGCATCTATGCAATGAAAACAAGTTGGCTGATGTGAAAGACATATTCAGCTGGAATAATTTTGGTTATGATAACTTAAAGGAAATTGGAAAACTCAATACTGATACTATTAAAAATTTTTTGTCAGGAAATGAACTACAAATTAGGGCTGTGTTAAACTTGTTTCAGTAGTAGTCTTATGAAGATTTTCAAAGTTTGTCTGTAAAAGGTCACTGTAGAATCCTTTGTACATTTCATGAATGTTGATAACTCTGTAAATTCTTCCATCACATTGAAACACTAAACTAATGGAGAGCAACAGTTTTTCTTGTTTGGCATTAGAGTATGACAGCAGGGGGTTAGCTCCCAGGAACTTACTATTTTCAATGGTACAGCAGCAGGGAAGAGAATAGAAAACAGCAGTGTCCCCCAGAGCTAAAACAATGTTAGAAGTACAGTAAGATGCACAATATCCCGAACGGCAAACAAAGCTTTTGTTTATATTACACAAATGACTTGTCTCTCGGTAGAAGTGGAGCAATATGACATGCAAAGGAGTATGGACGTGAAAGAAAAAAAGAACAGTGACAGAACTACAGTACCTATAACCCTACTGGAAGCAGCAGAAAATGTTGGAGAGTTCCGCTGTCAAAGAACTGTGTCAGCTCCAAAGAGTCCATGCTGACCTCTGTCAAGGGGACACACCATCCCCAGAGTGTGTGTTAATCTTACACACTCCACAGAATTGCAGTGAGCAAACATAACAAAATAATTGACGGGAGCCATCAGAGGTAATATTGGATGAGGCAGCAAATAAGAACATAGACTCATTTTTCTTTAAAATTCAAGAAAATTTTTCTGCAAGATTGATGTAATTAAAAATTGCTATATGCAATGCTAGTTTCAAATCCTTATTGCTTCCTGTTTACCTGATACAGCATATACTGTGTTTCTGGGAGGCTACTCTACTTCCTAAGTTAGCTGCAGTGTCTTTACTGTCTTTGTGATCATTGACTGTCAATATTAAATAAGTATGACCTTTTAGAAAATAAACTGGTTTTATTTAATTTACAAATTTTCTTTTTCCTAGTCTTGCTAGAGTGTTGATGAACTTTGTAATAGATATATTTTGATTTATGACTGATCACCGTCTTCAATGCAGCTTCTGGTAGTTCTCTTGCACTTGCTTTAGAGCTTTTTATCCAAGTACTGGCTTTAGTGTCATGGAAGGAAACATATCAGTGGAGTAAATCACGGCAACAACAGTCAAATATAAGGAATAACAGGGTGAAAAGTGCTTAAAGAAGGTAAAACAACTCCAGAAAACATTCCTGGTTAGAGAGATGACGGATTGTTTTCTTCTGAGCAACTGAAGAATCACACCTAAAGACAGTTTCCACAGGCTGCTGCTGGAAGTCTGCCTCAGCGACTTACTGTTTTCTTAGAAAATCTCAGCAACTGGATTAGCCTTTGAATGCTACCCATATTCTTTTTTTTTTTTTTTGATAGAATTTTAATAAAATCTCAAAAAGATAAAGCAAGAGAGAGTACACAGGTGAAAATGAATGTTGGAGATGCATATGATATATTCAACTGCCTTAATAAAATCTCAAAAAAATAAAGTAAGAGAGAGTGCACACAGGTGAAAATGAATGTTGGAGATGCATATGATACATTGAACTGCCAAACTTTTGTGGACTCGCCTGTTACAAGAATATGAAATCTTCATCGGAGATAAACCTATCCATACTTCTATTTACTTATCTATTTCTTTACATATCTCACATATTGCAGACTGTAAAGCGTAAACCTCAATATTGTTTGCCTGCTGTGTTTAACTCAAATGTGCAGTTCTTGCTGTGTGCATAATTTAGAGATGATACAGAGTTGTAAATGTAACTGTATCCATATATTCTGCTCCAGCTCCCCATAGTTTTTCATCTCAAGTGATAGACCTTTCTAAAAACAATATGCTGTTTATTTCTTCATTTCTATAGTTCATACACTTAGCTGAAAATGCAGAACAAGTTGCAATCATTTTGATATACAGAGGTTATAATTTCTTGTGAGAGTTTTCATCTGTTCCTACCGTCTCCAGTGTGATACCGAACAAGGAATGACAGAAAGATTAGTTTTATATGAAATTCAAGGTATTTTTCACTGAATGACAGCTATGAAATGCACAATTTGCAAGATAAAATAACAAAAATGTGATTATTTCAAATGCCAGACTGATGGTACTTTATAAATTATTGCCTAAAACATTGAAACTTTAGGACAGATGCCTTGAAAATGTGTTCTAGAGAGAGTTTCAAATGATGATGTTTCAGAACCTGTTTCTTCACTTAAGAAAAATGAACTGTTACTTCAAGAAACAGACCACATATAAAACCAGAATAAAGAGAAACAACAGCATAAATATTACAGGTGAAAGAAAGGAACCATTTGTTTTCTCAGAAAGTCTGATTAATTCAGTGCATTTTATAGTATATTACGTATATTGCTTTGCCAAGAAAACAGAAATGAGACAGTACAGGTAATATGCTCACAAAAGAGTAATCACACCATGCTTTCTGGTTGTTCCACATACAGAGCAGTGCTACACATACTTAAAGTCTCTAGTATGATACTGTGACTTCCTCCAGTTTTTTTTTTCTTGAAAGAATCATGTTCACGTCCCCCTTGTAATAAGCGTCCTTAAAACACATCATGCTTTGCTTTCAAGAACAGAGAGTATCAGCCGTTCATAGGCAGAGGCCTCTTTTTAATGTATCCTATGTGTCCATTTAAGGAAAGTAATACTGTCCTAGGCAGGTGCTTGCACATTTTCCACCACTGGATCCTACGGTATACCTCTTAGCGCCAAGGCACCTGACACGGCTCCTGACCTACGTTTGATGAGGTTGCGCTTGAAAGCCAGGCTTTCCCTAAGCAGCACTAATGACAGCAGAATGTTTTTTGTGGTAGGGAAACATCACCTGAACTATTTCCCGTCTGGCTAAACTTCCCATAGATCTGAAGTCAGGGATCAAAGCAAGGCCTTTTCTGGAGAGCAGAAGCGTGATGTCAGCTTTCCTGCCTGGTACGGCAGGGTTGAGCTGCCAGCTGCCAGGGCCAAAGGCCTGGTGTGCTGTTGATGCAGATGAGACTCACAGCTCTCTGGTGTGGGGAAGCAATACAACTCATCCAAAAAACATTTGCGTAGCATGGGACTTGCAACACATCCTGATCTAGGATGTAGATGTTACTGTTTATCCAGTGAAGTGACAGTAACAGGTAGATCGTGGGTTTTGTTTCTTTCCGTTAGATTGTGAAATTTCCAATAGATAAAGCCCCTCCAACCGCATGGGGGGGTTTATGAAGTTAATTTTACAATATATGAACTCACAGTTGCTTGGAGATGCTGAACTGAAGAGACTGGTATCAGATCATTTTCAAGGATCCACAATGTCTTTACTTATACCTGTTTTCCACTGAAAGCTAAATTTGATACCGATCGGATATGTAATATACAGCCAACATTACAAATTTTACATTGCCTTTTGGGTAAACCGAGTCAGACTCTCAGACAGAAAGAAAGACAGAAAAGGAGGTTGATTGCCATACCAGGTATCCCTGTTTTCTATTCATATATAAAATGCAAGTAGCAATGTACTGACATGTAAAGAGATCAGAGTATTCAGTCAGCCAGATCTTTGCTGAGCAATTAAATGAGTCTATAGAGGTACTATTCCTGCGCCAAAAGAAGTGGAAAATCTCCTGCATTAAGATAAAACAAATTAGCCAATATTCTGTGAAAATATATAATTAGAATATCCTACAAAACATTGCTGGATGTTGACATTTTGTACATGATAATTGCCATATTTCAATTAAAATACTCTGAACCTGATGAATATTTTAATCACAATAAAATAACCACATTTTTTTCTACTATAGTTCTACTCCTTATTCACAAATTTTTAGCTTATGACAGTTAGTGGCACTACTGACTGACACTAACAGAAGCCCAGGACATGGGCAGAAGTGGATTCAGGTGAAGCTAACAAACTTTAGGCAGATACTTCTCTGTATGTAAGGATCAAGTTAAATCAGCATGTGCAAGTGAGCTCTCAGAGACCCACAACAAAAGATGAGTTTAGGAATATCAGAAGCTGGTGCTTGCTTTCTATATGAGAGCCTCCATCAGCACTTCAAAATGTCTGGTTCTGGCATCAAATCCCCATCTGCATGCTCAGAAGCTGGCCAAAGAATATAAATCCATATGATCTGTTCTACAAAATACAGTCTATGAGGAGAAGTTTAAAAGGTGCATCGAATACAGCATGCACTGTTCATACCATTTAAATACAATGTCATTTATCTTTTTGACCAAGGTGCTCATGGAACCTGTGGTCACTGTAACAGGATGATATATTCTAATTATTACTGTTTAAGAATTTGCAAGCTGTGTAAGAACATTAATCTGTATTTCATCAGCAGTATCTGAAGAAGGTACTTGGGCTCACAGAAAGTATATCTAGAGGATATACTTCCAGCTGACAAGTTTGGAATTTTACTTGTTTTTGGAAACATTCTTCCATTCTCCAAACTCCTGGTTAAACCACTAGCCTGCAACTGGACACACCCAGTTTGAAAAGGTCCCTGTGTGTGTAATTCACAGAAAACAGGAAGTGATTGGCATACATCAGCTCCATTCTGTAACACTGCTATCCATTTAGCTTGCCTGTGATCGGAAATGATGAGAGAACCCAAGACTAAAGAATTTCTCAAATGAAATACTATACTGTTGGTCTAGAGCTGAATATAATTTTCTTTCTTTTAAAACACTTGAAAGATGCTGACTGGAAGCCCCCAGCGGAATGAAAAACTGAAAATGTAAAAAGTTGCCATAGGACAGAATTGATATTCCCTCATACAGCACATGTGCAAAAAAATTGTTGGTACCTTATACAGGCCAAATAATTTTGTTGCATGGTTTCTCTTTAATCTCTCCCCGACAGAATTAGCAGGTTACTTGAACAGTTAAAATGACAAGTCTTGCAGCCTGGTAATTTTTTGACTGAAATGTGTAGGTGAAATTGTGGGAATGATTTGGCTAGCAGGCTTCAAGTGTCAGTAATTGCTTGTCAATGTTAACGATATGGCTCTGAGTGGCTATACAGTTTCAACAAAGTCACGTTATGGGCAAAATGAGTTTGGTTCTCTTTCTTCCTCTCATAGGACTGCTTTGCATTAGCAGCATCTCTGTGGATGGTGATCTTAGGGGTATATCAGCTTACTATGAAATCTGTATCATTTCCCTCTGACTAGGCAGCAAATTTAGACACTTATGTTAGGAGTTTTCTTAACTAGAAACATAGCACTGAAGTGCAAATTAGGGGCACTTAACACTCTGATATGTGGACTGGATCCCTCTGAATAGGAATCATATTTCTGTTTGTAGCAGCATTTCAGTCTCTAAACACATGATTATTCTTAATGTCACTTTAACCAGCAGGACCAAAAAGCACTACACTGGCCTTTTCAAGATATTAATATTTCATTTATATTCCATTAGCAGAATTTAATAAAATTAAATTGTGGTGCCATTTCCACACACTTAATGTATTCTGAACAGTTTTTGCAGTGACAGATTCCTTGATGGGTTTATGTCCTTCGCTTGATAAGTTTCTTTCAATAGATCTACATGATAGGATTCTGTACTATAATGCTATAGGTTCTGCCTTTGTTAAACTTTCGTTACTGTAGTAGTACTGCTATGTTTAGTGTTAGAAGTGCATAGCAATCTGAATAAAATGACTTAAAAAAAAAAAAAGAGAAGCAATATGGCATAAGTTAAATGGATAACAAACAGATAAAACAAGACTGAAAAGAGGGAAGAATTACAACAACAGATATCCAGTAAACAATAAAAAGGAAATACTGACCTTAGAGGACGTATATGCATGTAATCTACTATGCTTTCTCCTTATACATACAATATCTAATAACTGATGCATCACTTTGAAAAAGAGAATTTGAAGATGATGTCTCTCAAAAAGAATCCAGTATAATACAGATATTTGGAAGACGCTTATTATGGTATTAAGTTGAATAGATAATTAATTTAGGGACCTACACTCTGTGTGTCTGTCTGTCTGTCTGCCTGTCTGCCTGTTTATTTAAAACAACACAAACTTGTCAGGCCGGGGTGATCTAACTGCAGCAGGCATTTATTAATTGACCTTTTCATAGTAGCCTGTGCTTTGATGATGTGGGAGTGATTTGGCTCCCATTCTCTCTATAGTATGCATCTCAGATCTGTAGTCAATACAGTCAAAGTCTAACAGATAGGAAGCTTAGGGACTGAAGGCTTTTCAACCTACCAGAACTTATTTCTCCTTCAGAGCTCCAGTCCCCCCAGGAAGTCATCTAATGTAATTGTTTTTTGAATGGCTTCAGTAATTTTGCTTTAATGATAATGCCCACTAGGCTGCTCCATGCACTTCTAATCTTTTCCATAAAAAAGTTCTTCCTGGCGTCTGCTTGGAGTTTGTTTTTTGTTAATTTCCTGTTATTTCTAGAAGGTAAAAAAATCAAAACTTTTGTTTCTATGTATATGCCACTTCATGTGTACCATGTGGCTCAGCGTCATACTTAAAGCTGATGAGCTAATGCCCATAGTTTAGTGTAGAAGCCAATATGACATTATTTGCTAATGCCTGTACATGTCTATCTATATACAATGTGTGGGTGATAGTAATTGTTGATTATGATTTACTGTGAAGTCTTCAACAGATAGGCATGTGTTTTCCACAGTGAAACTAGCTTTATCATTTATGAACAACCATAAGCACTAAATTCTTCTCACTGTGAAGTTAATCCAAGGTTTTCTGTAAGATACTGGTGTGTCCTGAGAGTTGAGGGCATCCAGTTCTCCTTGAAACGTTGGATGCTTTCTCTGTGTGTATATGTATTTCTGTGCACATATGGATTCACCAAGGGCTGAAGGTGAGTCTTCCTACATTTCCCACCTGCCTTCATTCCTCATTCTCTGCTTCAGAGGCCTGTCCCCAGCCTCAGCCTAGGGCTGCAGTTTCTCTCTAGTTCATCAATCCTGAATAATAGCCACAGGGAGAGGGGTAGAAGGAAATGGACTGGGCCAAATGGTGCCCAGTGTCTGCACTGAAGAGGAGTTGAAAGCTAATTTGCTCTATTGTAGAACTCCTTGCATTTTTAATTGTAGGACTTTCCAGTTGAACTGGTTTGAAGGAGTTCAAAGTTAATGAATCAGCTAATGAGCCATCGATTACCTGAAATGAAAATAAATGGTAGCAAGTTCAGGTACATGTGCATCTGTACAAGAACTGAACTCAAAAACAATCTCAGGCCTATCTCTTGGCTTAGCTTGAAGACACCCTGCTGTATTGTGTAATGCACCCTCCGAGGACCAGACACCCAAGTTTCCAAACACTGTCCTGGATTCACACAATGCTGAGCTGATGAGGAATAGATCACAAACCCTTTTCAACCTCGGGACCTAATCATACAAACCAGATCTGGTTTCTTTGATAAAAAACAAAGAAGAAAAATGTATGATATTCTAACTGTTCAACATGAGTCAAATGATCTGGGATGTGGAAATCCAATATTCTAAACAGGTGAATCTTGTCCACATAAGGTGTTTGACACTCCTTGGAATGGCATCTCAGCATCTCTCACTGAGATGTCTTCAAGACAGCATTTTATGGCAGTTTTGAATACTTTTCATACTAATGGTTAGCAAATATTTATTTATTCTTAAACAGAAGTGGCTGAATCTAGTAATAACTAGATTTACCACACCATAGCAGGAGATAGATTGGGTGGAAGAAAACAACAGTGAGCAGAGCGGGAAAGTGGAGAAGCAAAAACATATTATATGAGCAATAGGTCTGACACTATTGAATGGAATGACTGAAGAAGTTAATGTATGTTCTTTATTTGTTTCAAGTTCTGTAACTCGTAATTACCTTTGTATGAAAGGAGTTTCCAGAAAAATAAATGGATATTTACTTATTTAGAGGGATTTAAATGCTGAAAATGTAGCTGTCTGGAGAGTTTATATGATTCTAGGATTAGCTAAGTGGAAATTTACAGAATCCATTTTTGGATGAAGCTAAGGTCTTTTGTGGATAAATGCCCAAAGGCATTTTAGTTAGACAAGCCTCTCTTCTGCGAAGTACCTGCAGCTGTGTAGCAAAATTTTGTCATTTAGGACCAGCAAGTACAGAAAGAACATGGAAGCATGCATCTCCAAAGCTGTTGACATGTTCCTTAAGAAAACCCTTCTGTCAAGCAAAGATTTGCATAGAAATTCCTTTAACAACTCTGAGTTTTTAATATGTAAAAAATGAACTTGTTCTGCAATGCAAATCTTACAGAGAAGCTATAAAATAGAGTGTTTCAGTTAACTCTCCAATACTCGCATTTTTTCAGTTACACTGACAAAACTGAAATATCTTTCGTTCAGTAAAAATAGATACTTGTAGACTGAGGTGCATCCAGAGAGCAAACCTTTTGGAGAAGACGACAGATATTTCCACTGTGAGCACAGTTATCTTTAATTTATATATAACTTGTCTGGAAAAAAAATTCTCTTTGGAACAGAATAAAATATTCTTTCAGTAATGGAGTACACTAAGGATAAGGAAATGATATTAGAATTAAGCTGAATGATGAAATGATGGCTAAGAATCTATAGCTTGAAAAACATAGCTAAGAAAGTCTTAAACTTGACAAGCATTTTGATCATTATAAAACAAAAATCCAAAGATTGATTCCATTAGCAGTCCTACAATGTATGTTGAAGTATCCCAACCATGTTTACAATGAGTAATTAAAATTACCATTAGAGGTAAAAATTATGCAAAATGCATAAATGACAAAAACGCGTAATGAATTAAAAAATAAAAAACCTTAGAATCTACTGTGTATAGAGATTTTCTTCATTAAGGAGATTGTCTGCAACTATATCTGAAATCTCTCAGCTATTACAGAGTGGATTGCCCACCTTCTCAAAAAGCAAACTCTTTAGGTTGATAGAATTTTGTTTAAAATATTAATAAAAAAATCTGTCTAAAAATTTCTTTTACAATAATGAAGACAAAACCTCGGAAAAAACAATGATAATTAAAATAGCAGAACCACAAACTTATTAGTAACCAAAATTTACTTAGAGATATTTGCTGCTAAATATTTTCTTAAAAGCTTAGTTTTAACATATATTTCTCTTCTGTTATTTTAAAATGGATAGTAAAATGGAATACCCTATTTATTTTCCAATATAGTGTAACCAACCTTTCTCAATAATCTGTCAAACCTGGGGACCTAGGAGTCCTGGTGGGCACCAAGGTGAACATGAGGCAGCAATGTATCCTTGCTGCAAAGAAGGCAAATTATATCCTTGTCTGCATTAGACAAAGTATTGCCAGCAGGTCTAAGGAGGTGGTCCTTCCCCTCTGTTCAGCACTGGTGAGGCCATACCTGGAGCAGTGTGTCCATTTCTGGGCTCCTCAGTACAAGAGGGCCATGGATATACTGGAGAGAATCCAATGAAGGGTCACTACAGTGATTAAGGGATTGGAGCATCTCTTACATAAGGAAAGGCTGAGAGAGATGGGACTGTTTAGCCTAGAGAAGAGAGGGCTCAGGAGGGATCACATCAATGTATATAAATACTTGAAGGGAGGGTGCAAAGAGGACGGAACCAGGCTCTTTTCAGTGGTGTCCAGTGACAGGAGCAGAGGCAACGAGCACAAACTGAAACACAGCAGGTTCACTCTGACCATCAGGAAACACTTTTTTACTGTGAGGGTGACCAAGCACTGGCACAAGTTGCCCAGGGAGGTTGCGAAGCCTCCCTCCTTAAAGATATTTAAAAGCTGTTTGGACATGATCCTGGGCAACTGGCCAAGGATGGCCTTGCTTGAGCAGGGGAGTGAACCAGGTGGTCTCCAGAGGTCCCTTCCAACCTCAACCATTCTATGATTCTGTGATTCTGTGAAACATCACCCATTAAATTTGTACAAACCTGTTTGTACACCAAAACAACAATTTGAAAGCCAAACAACTGACTACAGAAACATCTACTTGGAAAAATCAATGTAGTTTTGCATGTACGAATGCAAAGGGTTTATTCTTGGAAGAAGATCATGTAAATATCTTTAAAGCTTAGAAAAGGTGTTTTGAAATCTTGACAAGTTTTCTGTTAAAGCCTCATTTTTCCTCTGACTAGTATAAACAGATATACAGACACCTGCCAGCTTAAGTGTGGTCTCAGTCCCCAGACTTCACCATAGTTAGTTTTTACTTCAAGATTTTACTAGAGAATGTTGTGAGGAAAGCATAAATTGGGGTATGGAAGGGAATTTTACTTATAAAATAGGTATCTGTCCTGGTTTTGGCTGGGATAGAGTTAATTTTCTTCCTAGTAGCTGGTATAGTGCTGTGTTTTGGATTTATTTTTGGATAAGAATAATGTTATTAACACACTGATGTTTTAGTTTTTGAGCAGTGCTTACACTAAGTCAAGGACTTTTCAGCTTCTCATACTGCCCTGCCAGCCAGGAGGCTGGAGGTGCACAAGAAGTTGGGAGGCAACACAGCCAGGACAGCTGACCCAAACTGGTCAAAGGGATATTCCATACCATAGGACATCATGCTGAACAAAAAACTGGGGAGAGTTGGCTGCGGGGGCGTGCGGCCGCTGCTCGGGAACTGGCTGGGCATCGGTCAGCGGGTGGTGAGCAATTACATTGTGCATCACTTGTTTTGTATATTCTTTTATCATTATTATTATTTTCCCTTCCTTTTCTGTCCTATTAAACTTTCTTTATCTCAACCCACAAATTTTATCTTTTTTCTGATTCTCTCCCCCATCCCACTGGGGGGGAGTGAGTGAACGGCTGTGTTGTATTTAGCTGCCTGCTGGGTTAAACCACGACGATATGAAAGAAGAATATGAATTATTTCTTGATGTAATCTGCAGGATTTCCTGTTCAGCAATGATCTATCTAATTTTACTAAAAACCAATATTAAACTCCCACCAAAAAAAAAACATATCAGCAATATTTTAGGCAGTGGTTAAGCATAGAAGCACAAGATTAAATAGACTTAATATCAGTAATGGGCAGACTTCAAATGGTTCAGGTCAAAAACTTGGATTGTGATAGCCCTGGAATCTTTGGGATTTTACAAAAAAAGTGGATTACCCAATGCAACTTCCTTTGTTTCTTCTTCACAGGACAATTTTATTTATTTATCTATCTTAAGTAACTAGAAAATGTTCAGAAACCTTCAAGGATCACCATCTGAATATCTTTCACATATAGAAGAAAAGCCGTTAAGAATGAAATCAGCTAATTGGCTGATTGTGGATAAGAGTGACTATACACAGGGATAAACACTTTAAGGAAAAAAAAAATAGTAGTGTCAACTAGTTAAATCTATATACATAACTTTAAGGAGGTGAGTTGGTCCACTGAACTCATTAGGAGTTACACATTTACCCATATGCTTGCACATTTTCCTGGAGCACACAAAGGAATGCCTTAGCAAGAACAGACTCATGCATTTTATATGTCCACAATGCCAAAGGGAAGCAAGTCACAGTGTGGTTGGATCTTGGAGATACCACAGAGATTAGAATACTACCATGGGTCTTTAAAGACTATACTAACTTCTTTGCTTTATTGAAGGTACCTTCAATTTTAAAGGCCTAGAAATCCTTGTGGAACTACCTGCTACAATTTGTTACCATAGAATGGAGATAGTCATATTTCCTTATTCTACACTGATGTAACCAAGGTAAACATATAAAGTCTGTAAGACATTCTAATACTATAGCAAGTGGGGCCATATAAATATACTTCTGACTGGTTGAGGAAATCAACCTAAAAGAGGCAGCAGAATTATTTCTCTGTTGGGTACAATAGCTGAAGTCATAAGTTTGCCCAAAACAGGAGAAATTGCATTATGTCTTCCAGTACTATAGAAGAGATATGCTTGAGTACTCAAATGATGTGTGAAAGCCTGAACTTGACTGAAATTAAATTATTTATTGCAGATTCTTTATTATGTTGGTTGGATTGATAATACTTATTTTATTTCTCTTCTGATAGAGCAATCCCCCTCTTCTTCCTCTTCTGGGAAGGCATGTATTCATGATTTCTCCTTAGTGATGGAAAATGGGTCTGTTTTATTTCTAAGCTTTTTAACATGTGTGTATGAACTTTCAAGAAGAAGGTGTTGCCTAGTATATACCTGATGTTTTCAAACTAAGTAAAATCGTTGTGTTCATTAAAAAAAAAAACAACGCTTATTGCCTGCCTAGCTGGCATAAAATGTACAGTTACATTTGCACATTTTAATGTCTCAAACGCTTTGCACTCAAAAGTATTGAAGATAACATAAATTCAAATGAGAAATAATAATAAATGTACCATCTGGTTTAAAATACCTAGGTTAAAATCTTATATAAAACAATTTCCATAGACTTCAAGACTATTGAGTTGGTATAACTCTAGCTTGCTCTATGTTCTGTAATATGTCACCTTCTAATTTTTCAGTTCCTAATTCAGTTCTCGTTCTGGCAGATGAGCTGAACATCTGGGAATACAAGAGATTTCTTTTTCTTGTAAACTTAACAAGCTGTCAGTGAGAGCATACTGATACCAAAAGGGTACAGGAGATAATTTATCCAAAGAAACCACCAATAAAATATCCATGTAGAATCTTATTCCATGGACAAGATATTACATAATCTTGATGGTGATCACAGCTAGGAAATAAAGGCAGAAAAAACACACTATAATTTGCAATGGGCTGTATTCATGCAACTGCGTAAGCATTGACGAATCATACAGTGAAATGGTATATAACAGGAGTTACAGTGTATTCAATTAGAAACGAACCAGGGAGAATAAGACTCAAATTCACAAGGGGATTGCATGTGGCAGTACCTAAGCTTTAGGTTTTTGACCCTGCAGAAGAATCCACAGACCTAAATCAGCCACACAGATTCCCCAAAACCAGAACTGGGAGAGTGCCTCTGAATGGGCTCTGCAAAAGCCAGGGTCCTGTGGGGGAACATGACTAAATTATCTAGTAGGATATGCAGAAGACAAGAGGGTCCCCAAAATCCTTATCATGGCAGCATTGGACCTTTCGGGGTTTACATCTCTGGGCTCTCTTCAGGGACAGATGCACTTTGTTTAGGAGTCCAAGGCGTGGAAATCTAGGTAACATTAATCTTTCTGGGAGACATGAGAGGAAGATGTCAGTACTGAGGCACTCACACTTACTAGTGAAGTAAGGATCCTGTCTTTGCTTGGGAGTATTCCATTCCATGATGTTTGTCTCTCACGGTGTAGCAACTGCCAGGTTATAAAGAGTTATGAACATGAGCATGACATGAGGGTAGGGAGGAGAGAGAAAGGATGATCAGCCTCTGAAGTGGATTCACTCTAAAGAAAATAACAATAGGTTTGTTGGGTTTCAGAGAAGAAGAGGGATGAGTACATTTCTGGATCTCTTCCTGACTGTGAGGGAGGAAGCTTGGGCATATTTACATTAAATAGCTGTAGGATAAAGCACATAAGCAACTCTTGGTCTATGTAGATTAATTCCACCTTAACACTGACCTCAAGGGCTCAAATATTTGTTGTACAAGACCTACTCCCAATATGGCCCAGATGCATAACCCTAGCTCATGCTCCTGAGGAAACAGTTTAGTTGTGAGAAGTATCTGTCAGAATGGGGAGCAGAATGAAGCCCCCATAATCCAGGGGGAAATAGTTAGCAACCTGCTACACCACTTAGACACACGCAACCCTATGGGCCCCCATGGGATCCACCCAAGGGTACTGAGGGAGCTGGCGGAAGTGCTCACCAAGCCACTTTCCATCATTTATCAGCAGTTCTGGCTAACCGGGGAGGTCCCAGTGGACTGGAGGTTAGCAAACGTGACGCCCATCTACAAGAAGGGCTGGAAGGAAGATCCGGGGAACTACAGGCCTGCCAGTCTGACCTCAGTGGCAGGGAAGGTTATGGAGCAGATCATCTTGAGTGCCATCACACAGCATGTACAGGACAACCAGGTGATCAGGCCCAGTCAGCATGGGTTTATGAAAGGTAGGTCCTGCTTGACTAACCTGATCTCCTTCTAGGGCAAGGTGACCCTCCTAGTGGATGAGGGAAAGGTTGTGGATGTTGTTTACGTGGACTTTAGTAAAGCCTTTGACACTGTTTCCCACAGCATTCTCCTGGAGAAACTGGCTCCTCATGGCTTGGACAGGCATACTCTTTGCTGGGAAAAAACTGACTGTAGTTCCCCGGATCCTCCTTCCGGCCCTTCTTGTAGATGGGCGTCACATTGGCGAGCCTCCAGTCGTCCCGGACTCCCCCTGTTAACCAGGACTGCTGGTAAATGATGGAGAGCGGCTCAGCAAGCTCCTCTGCCAGCTCCCTCAGTACCCTCGGGTGGATCCCATCCGGCCCCATAGACTTGTGAGCGTCCAGGTGGCATAGCAGGTCATTAACTTCTTCCTCTTGGGTTATGGGGGGTTTATCCTGCTCGTCATCCCTGTTTTCCAGCTCAGGGGGCTGAGTACCCTGAGGATAACCACTCTGACTACTAAAGACTGAGGCAAAGAAGGCGTTGAGTACCTCAGCCTTTTCCTCATCCTTGGTGGCAACGTTCCCCCCCGCATCCAAAAGAGGATGGAGATTCTCCTTGTCTCTCCTTTTGTCATTAACATACTTATAAAAGCATTTTTTGTTGTCTCTCACGACAGTGGCCAGGTTGAGTTCTAGCCGGGCTTTTGCCTTTCTAATTTCCTCTCTGCATGACCTAACGCGATCCCTGTACTCTTCCTGAGTTGCCTGCCCCTTCTTCCACAAGTGATAAACTCTCCTTTTTTTCCTGAGTCCCAGCCAGAGCTCCCCGTTCAGCCAGGCCGGTCGCCTTCCCCACCCGTTCTTCTTGCGGCACATGGGGACATGCGCCTTTAAGACTTCCTTCTTGAAGAACGTCCAGCCTTCCTGGACCCCTTTGCCCTTCAGGACTGTCTCTCAAGGGACCCTCTCGACCAGTGACCTGAGCAGGCCAAAGTCCGGCCTCCAGAAGTCCATGGTAGTGGTTTTGCTGCCCCCCCTCCTTACTTCACCAAGTATCGAGAATTCTACCATTTCATGGTCGCTAAGCCCAAGCCGGCCTCCGACCACCACATCTCCCACCAGTCCTTCTCTGTTCGTGAACAGCAGGTCAAGCGAGGCATCTCCCTTGGTGGGCTCACTTACCAGCTGCGTCAGGAAGTTATCCTCCACACACTCCAGGAACCTCCTCTGTGGAGGTTTCTGTTTCCTCTCTGCTGTGTGGTATTTCCAGCAGACGTCCGGAAAGTTGAAGTCCCCCACGAGAACAAGGGCTAGCGACTGGGAGACTTCTGCCAGCCTCTTGTAGAATATTTCGTCTACCTCCTCATCCTGGCTAGGTGGTCTATAACAGACTCCCAGCAGGACATCTGCCTTGTTGGCCTTCCCCCTCATCCTTACCCACAAGCACTTGACCTCGTCATCGCTACCATTGAGCTCTAGACAGTCGAAGCACCCCCTAACATACAGGGCTACCCCACCGCCTCTCGTTCCTCACCTGTCCCTTCTGAAGAGCTTATAGCCATCCATTGCAGCACTCCAATCGTGCGACTCATCCCACCGTGTTTCCGTGATGGCGACTAAGTCATAGCTACCCCGCTGCACAATGGCTTCCAGCTCCTCCTGTTTGCCGCCCATGCTGCATGCATTGGTATAGATGCACTTGAGCTGGGCTGCCGATTTCTCCCCCGACATTGGCGTGCCGCCCCTAGGCTCTTCTCTAGTGAGCCTGGTTTTATCCCCTTCCCCCTTCGAATCTAGTTTAAAGCCATCTCGATGAGCCCGGCCAACTCATACGCGAGAATCCTTTTCCCCCTGCGAGACAGCTGAACTCCATCCATCGCCAGCAGGCCCGGTGCCGTGTAAACCTCCCCGTGGTCAAAGAAGCCAAAATTCTGCCGATGGCACCAGCCCCTGAGCCACGTGTTGATCCCATGAGTTTTCCTGTTCCTTTCAGTGTTCCACCCTGCCACTAAAGGGATCGAGGAAAACACTACCTGTGCTCCCGATCCTCCCACCAGTCGCCCCAGCGCCCTGAAGTCCCTTTTGATCCCTTCGGGACTTCTCTCTGCAACCTCCTCACTGCCAGCCTGTATAACCAGTAGCGGGTAGTAATCGGAGGCCTGCACGAGACTAGGGAGCTTCCTAGTAATGTCCTTCACCCGGGCCCCAGGGAGGCAGCAGACTTCCCTGTGGGATGGGTCTGGCCGACAAATTGGGCCCTCGGTCCCCCTCAGAAGGGAATCACCAATGACAATTACCCTCCTTTTTTTCTTAGCAGAGGCAGTCGTAATTTGTGGGGCTGGCTGCCTCGCCTCGGGCAACCCCCTGGATGGGCCTTCATCTTCATCCTCGTTCGTCTGGCCCTCAAGTTCCAAAGCCCCACATCTGTTGTGTAGGGGCAACTGGGAAGGTTGAGGTGAGGAAGGCTGGCCGGGGGTTCGCCTGGCACCCCAAGCAGGGACCTGTGTCCATTCCCCTCTGTCACCTGGGTCTCCTCCTTCTGCCTGGTGGCAAGAAGGCAGGGGTTCCTCTGGTTCTTGCGGAGCCTTCGTGTGCTGCCCTTGCCTCAGGGATGGCAGGGTGCGGCTCCACCAATCTATCTCCCTCTCACACTCCCTGATACTCCTTAGCCTCTCCACTTCTTCTTTCAGCTCTGCCACCAGGCTGAGCAGATCATCCACCTGGTCACAGCGCACACAGGCGTCATCTCTGCTGCCCTCCTGTACAAGGGACAGCCTCAGGCACTCCCTGCAGCTGGAGGCCTGGACAGATGTGTGTTTGTGTGGGGGCTCCGTCTGGGTCGCCACGTTTCTCCTGGCGATGGCTTTTGGCCGAGTGGAAACCATGGCCAGGTCCTCTTCTGGGAGGGCAACGACCACGAGCTGAGCTAGCCTCTGGAGCCTGGAGGGAGGCTGCGCCCTGCTCGCACGCCCTGCCGGTGCGAACTGCCGCGCAAACTGCTGCACCACGCCCTGGTCGCCGCGCTCCAGGTCGCTCGTGCTCCCTGGGGGCTGCTCTTGTACCTGAGGGGGTTTGGCCGCCGTCCCTCCTGTCCCCGCCCGCGCTGGGCCAGAGCCGCCACTCGTCAGGAGCTCGCTCCTCCGGCTCGGGGGAGGGGGGCTGGGGCACTCTCTCGCTCCCTGCGCTTTTGCCTTCGCGGTTTTTGCCATGGTTTTGCCCCTTCAGGAAGGGTCCCCCGGCGCAATCCTCCGCTCCGGAGCCCTTCGCCTCAGTGGCTTCGAACACATGACCTTTCCCACTCACTCTTTACAACCAACCTACTTAGGTTGAGGTGCTCAAATCAAAACCTGTTGTCATTCTTTCTGATAAACCATGTATCACATTTATTTCAAATGGCTGACATGTTTCCAAAAACCTTTTAGCCCATACTAGTAATTCTCCATAACCATTTCATGCTCAAAATGTTTAAATTGTTACAGAATCAGATGTACTTATAGAATGTAAGAGAGGCAACTGAGTCTACTTTGATAAGTAGAACTTCTTTAGAAAGAAAGGATTTTGTGTTTGGTGACTGGGATGCTTTCATTCTAAATAAAGATATAGAATTTGATGTAATCTACTTTAAAACCCTCCATAAAAAAAATGAGTAACTCATCCTTTCTTTCTGTCCATCCTTTGAAATACAGGGGTAGCTATCACTGCAGCTTATGTAAAAACTGACAAATGATACAGTACCTCACACATTCAAGGATTAATAGCTTGAGCTTCTTGAGAAAAATGGGCTAATGAAAACCAAATATATATGAATACAAAATAGACATAAGCTAAACGCTCAGCTGATTGGCTTTGTCAGGTTTGAAGTCACTTTTGAGCTAGAAACAAAACAATGGAAGCTAAAATGTTTTCATATCAAGATATGGATACCTGTAGATTTTAGACCTTTTTACAGATTTGTTTAAACTATGGTTTAAAGACGATGAAAAAATTGGACTTAGGTGCTTAAGTTGTGCCTACATTTAACTTTATACATCTATTTTCTTGGATTATCCAGCCCTAAATGACTACTCAGTGTCAGAAAGAGTAGCAGAATCTGGCCTATAAGTAGGAATTAAACATTTTTCAATGATGACAAGTTAACACGGCAGCTATCCATAGTAAGTGGAATTGCTATCTTTTAAAAAAATATATTTTAATACATGACAGTTTAATTTAATAAAAAAAAAGAATCCACCAAGACCTGAAAATATTGGTGGAAATAATTTCAAAGTAAAGTCTAACTCAATAATGGTATAAGTCTTCTTATCTGGTAACAGATGGAAGGAGATGTTTCTTAACACATCACATAAACCAGCTGTGAATTCTTTGCCTAAAACTGTATAGTTTTGAAAAATAGCTTGACAGTCTCATGGAAGAAATATCCATGAAGGGATATTAACTGCAAAGACACCACTTCTTAATCAAAAGGCTGTGCAGCTAAAGCTTGGCCAGGGTTCTTCTGGAGAGGTATCATTATATGCATGCTCTGTTCTAACACTTCTTAAACATCTGTTACCAGTGACAGTCAGAGACAGAGTAATGGGAAATGAAGACCAGTGCTTTCACACAGTGGAACGTTGAAAGTATAAATTTTTATCCTCTCAAAATAACTTTTCTCAATATATCCCATATTGTCTTCTGTTTCATATTCAGTTTATTAAGTGGTTTGGGATAGAGAATCTTTGTTCTGCACTTGCCCAGTACCTACCATATTTAACATTTTAGTTCACAGGTTCAGTCCCTCAGTACTATTTCCATACCAATAATGGATAATATTAGGTCATAAAACCCTACAATATCTTTGTCTCCTTCTTGCAGAACTAGTATTGGAACACAGACGAAGGCCAAGCCACAGCCATTTGAATTGGCATCAATCCAAAATCAATATGGGAAGCAAACCAAGACATAGCACTGATCCAAAATACATCCAACGAGAAGTATATATCAAGGGAAAGAAAGAATGTAGTCTGTAATATGGATAGCATCATTCTTCGTTGAAATACAATACAAACCATTGGAACATCAGCCTCACAAGAGAAATCTATTTAAGATGTGCATATGAGGAAAAAAAAGGTTTACTCTAATGTGAAAAGGGTAGTCAGGTGTCCTGGTTTTGGCTGGGATGGAGTTGATTTTCTTCCTATTAACTGGTATAGTGCTGTGTTTTGGATGTAGTGTGAGAATAATGTTGATGACACGCTGATGTTTTGGTTGTTGCTAGGTATTGTTTACGCTAGTCAAGGACTTTTCATCTTCCCATGCCTTGCCAGATGTGCAGGGGGCTGGGAGGGAGTGTGGCCAGGGCGGCTGGCCCAGCTGGCCAATAGGCTATTCCATACCATATGACGTCATGCTCAGCATATAAGGCTGGGTGAAGAAGAAGGAGGGGGGGCGTTCGGAGTGATGGCGTGTGTCTTCCCAAGTAACCGTTACGCGTGATGGAGCCCTGCTTTCCTGGCGATGGCTGAACACCTGCCTGCCGATGGGAAGTGGTGAATGAATTCCTTGTTTTACTTTGCTTGCGTGCGCGGCTTTTGCTTTCCCTATTAAACTGTCTTTATCTCAACCCACGAGGTTTTCTCACTCTTACCCTTCCGATTCTCTCCCCGTCCCGCTGGGGGTGGGGGGAGTGAGTGAGCGGCTGCGTGGTATTTGGCTGCTGCCAGGTTAAACCACGACAGTCCTTTTTGGCGCCCAACGTGGGGCTCGAAGGATTCGGGATAACGACAGGTTTGATTGGAATGTGCTAGATTGAATTTATAGCTGTTACTGCTGTTTAGCTATTAATTCGCAGGCTCTTGTGCTTGCCACGGGGCTTGCTTGCCTTAATGTGTATTAGAGTCTTGTGCTCGTTAGTGGCTGCTTTTCTGCTCTCGCTGCTTGCTGTACTGCTGCACTGCTGATCGTCTTACTGTGCTGTGCCTGGGAACGTTCTGATAACAGCAATGGGGATGCGCCTGGGCTGGCAGATGGCCAGGGCATCGCTGCTGCTTCTGTGCTGCTGTGCTGGACAGGCTGGAACTGCAGCGTGAACTCGAATTGAAGGGACTGTGACCTGTGGCTGAGTCCATGCGGGACAGGAAACCCCGAGGCGTCTGTGACTGTGGATAAGCCCATGCCCAAGCAGGTACATCTTGAAGCGTCTGTGGCCGTGATTATGTCCGTGCCGCAGCAGGTATACCTCTGAAGGGATTGTGGCCTAAGGATAAGTCCACGCTGGAGAAGGTACACCTCGAAGCATCTGTGGCTGTGGATAAGTCCATGCTGCAGCAGGTACACCTTGAAGTGTCAGTGGCTGTGCATGAGGCCATGCTGGAGCACCTCAAAGCGAGTGGCCGTGGATAAGCCCATGACAGGGGAGGTACACCCCTGGAGAGATTGCAGCCATGGGTAAGGCCATGTTAGAGCAGGTTTACTTCTGAAGGGACTGTGGCCCATGGAGCAGGCCACACTGGAACTGGTGCACCTCGAAGCGACTGTGGCTGTGGACAAGCCTGTGCCGCAGCAGGTATACCTCTGGAGAGACTGTGGCTCATAGGTAAGGCTCCACTTGGAGCAGGTACACCCTAAGGGACTGCAGTCTGTGGATAAATCCAAGCCGGAGCAGGGGCAAGGGGAGGAGTTCATTGCAATGTTAAACCCTATGATCTGGCCCAAAGGGACCAGGGGTGGAGATTGTAATGGATATACCTTTAAATTGTTGTAACCCATGATTTGAGTTGCATGTTATAGGAATTACTATAGCAGGAACCACCTGAACCAACGGAGGACAAACTTTACAAGAAGCAGCGCAAGTGCAGCAGTGACCCGACCTGAGCTGGCTTTGGTGCCCAGTAACTCCATGCAACACACCACCTCTGCTGACCTGAGTGACCACCATAACAGATGGAGCCCGAAGTCATGGACTAAATGAACGCAGTGGACATTTTGTGGACATTTATGGATATTTTATGGATATTTTACAGGGGTGGTCCATAGACTAAGGGAATGATACCTGTGTATTATATCAAAGGATGGGAAGGGGGATGGTGGGTAATGAGAATGTATTGGATAGTGTGGGACCTGAGCATGATGTAAATGGTATGGAATAAGGGGTGGATACTGTCCTGGTTTTGGCTGGGATGGAGTTGATTTTCTTCCTATTAACTGGTATAGTGCTGTGTTTTGGATGTAGTGTGAGAATAATGTTGATGACACGCTGATGTTTTGGTTGTTGCTAGGTATTGTTTACGCTAGTCAAGGACTTTTCATCTTCCCATGCCCTGCCAGATGTGCAGGGGGCTGGGAGGGAGTGTGGCCAGGGTGGCTGGCCCAGCTGGCCAATAGGCTATTCCATACCATATGACGTCATGCTCAGCATATAAGGCTGGGTGAAGAAGAAGGAGGGGGGGCGTTCGGAGTGATGGCGTTTGTCTTCCCAAGTAACCGTTACGCGTGATGGAGCCCTGCTTTCCTGGCGATGGCTGAACACCTGCCTGCCGATGGGAAGTGGTGAATGAATTCCTTGTTTTACTTTGCTTGCGTGCGCGGCTTTTGCTTTCCCTATTAAACTGTCTTTATCTCAACCCACGAGGTTTTCTCACTCTTACCCTTCCGATTCTCTCCCCGTCCCGCTGGGGGTGGGGGGAGTGAGTGAGCGGCTGCGTGGTATTTGGCTGCTGCCAGGTTAAACCACGACATCAGGCCATGAAATATGTTAATATCCATACCCAGCAGATTATGCTTAGTCAGAATTATAGAGAAATATATTAATCAAAAAAGATGTAATTTTAATCAGCAGTGTGCTGGTTTTAGCTGGGGTAGAGTTAATTTTCTTCATAGTAGCTAGGATGGGGCTATGTTTTGGATTTGTGCTGAAAACAGTGTTGATAATTCAGGGATGTTTTAGTTACTGCTGAGCGGTGCTGACACAGAGTTAAGGCCTTTTCTGCTTCTCACACCACCCCACCAGCGAATAGGCCGGGGGTGCACAAGATGTTGGGAGGGGACACAGCTGGGACAGCTGACCCCAACTGGCCAAAGGGATATTCCATACAGTAGGACGTCATGCTCAGCATATAAAGCTGGGGGGAGAAGAAGGAAGGGGGTGATGTTCAGAGTGATGGCGTTTGTCTTCCCAAGTCACTGTTAAGCATGATGGAGCCCTGCTTTCCTGGAGATGGCTGAACACCTGCCTGCCCATGGGAAGTAGTGAATGAATTCCTTGTTTTGCTTTGCTCGTGCGCGCGGCTTTTGCTTTACTTATTAAACTGTCTTTAACTCAACCCACAAGTTTTCTCACTTTTACTCTTCTGATTCTCTCCCCCATCCCACTGGTGGGGAGTGAGCAAGTGGCTGTGTGGGGCTTAGCTGGCTGCTGGGTTAAACCACGACAGCAGCTTACATAATGTGCATCTCAATCTGTCAGACTGATAACTGTGAAAAATCTGGGAGTGGTGTGGTAATAAGACATGATATTATACACAGAAAAAAAAGAAGGTCTATCATAAATCCAAAACAATTTAAAATGATATTTCTTTTTCATAATAAAACAATTGACAGAAATACTGTCACTGAAAATCAATCAGAAACTGAAGGAATGTATATACACTGAATCTCCATTAAAGAAATCCCCCTTGCTGCGGTTATCTGAGTAGAACATTGTGAAGTAGCAGAAGCAAATATCAAAACCCAGTCACTCCATCCTGATTTCTAAAGAGTCAAGTCTGATTGCTATATTTATAAAAGAAACTGAAGGAGGTTTTCAAATAATCCAGACAAACCTTCTTACTATTTTCCCTGAGACCTGTAAATGGCAAAGCTGATCTATTTTGTTGAGAAAATGGCAAATCCATGTGCAGAATGGTAATTCATATAGAATGTCCTTCATATAGAGTGTTATGAGACATTGGAGAGGAAAACAAACAGCTGTGCAAAGAGATTTCTGAAACACTAAATTTTTGGAGTCACAACAAGTTAGGATATGAAAGAAAGTTGGAGGATAACAATATCTCAATATCAGTTCAATATACGCCTTTCTAAGTCAAATAAACTAAACTTTTTATGTTTGTTTGTTTTTTTTTTCCTACTGTAAACTCAGACATGTTGTTTTCTTAACTATTCTCCCTGAAGGAGATGAGAGAAGTTATGGGTAAAGACAAATATACATGCAAACTAAGAGTTTATTTTCATGTGCCAGATTAAGTAGCAATCTGATGTTGACATCAATTCTTCTGTTTCTATGTGATAGGATGATTTTGAACCTTGCAGGAACAATTTGAAATTACCAAGTTGGGAGGAAAATGTGAAGGGAAAAGAAAATATGGATTCTAGGCGTTATAGAGTAGATCCACACAGAAGTATTTAAAAGGGATCTATTGAATGGAAAATATAACTAGTACAGTAGAGAATACTGAGGCCAGAAACCTGAACTGGAAGAGGGAAATATGCTGAAGCTGATCTGTAGAGACAATTGAGATAAAAATCACAGTAAAACAAAATAGAAATTTAATTTTGTAATTATATCACAAATCTTATGAACAGTACAGAAATAAATATGGGTTATCAGTATGAACAACAGAACTGGGATGCTCCTATTTTTGTGGGTTATACAATGAAAAGAGATGGCTGGTCAGTCCAACATGAAGAATTTTTGTGATTAAAATTAAGTGACATTCTATAAACATGTCTGAATGTTATAGAGGGTGTATCCTGTTAACAGGACAAATGGCTGGTTGAATTCTACCATCAGCATAATTTTCTGTTATATTAATAGATTCATAGATTACCCATCAAGAAAGGGTCATGTAGTCTGACTTTCTGTAAAGGAAAGAACTTTCTTAAATTAATTCCTGTTTGAACTAGAACAAGTCTTCTGGAAAAATAAAATAAAATCTTGTCTCAATTTAAAAAATCTATGTGATGATGAATCAACCACTCCTCTTGGTAATATATTCCAAAGGTTAATATCTTCACTATTAAAAAAACTGTGTTTTTTTTTTCCTCACCTGAATATATCTATAATCCACTTTCTGCTTAGATGTACTAGCACACTAAGATCTCTGGTCTCCTTGTAACTACTCGTAGGCTGTAATGAGGTTGCCTTTTGACCTCCTTCTTGTTAAGCTAAAGAGGTAGAGTTTCTGGACTCTTTCACAGTGTGACTTTTTTAGTTAATCTTTTAATCATTCTTGCCACTCTGCTGTGAACAAAGTATCGTCATCTTTCTTGAACGGAAGCATCAGTTACAGACAGAAACTGTGGAAGTCATTGGCTCAGTGACAAATGCACAGACTATACTTATACTGCTAAAAGACGTGCTGCCTGGGAGTGATTCCAGGCCTCCAAGCCAAGAGCTGCAGAAGCTCCTGTGTCTGTGCTAATGATGATCCCTTCTCCATGGACTGCTGTTACACTGCACTGTATTTGACAAAAGTATCTTCTAGATTCCCTGTGATATACCCTTGACCAAGGTGCAGTGCTTGAAAATGAGGATTGTTTCATAGGCTTTCAAAAATGTTATTTTTGTAGCATAACATTAAGTATCTGTTGTGAAGGTATAGTATTAAGCATATGTAGCATAACATTAAGTATCTGTTTTCCTTTCCATGAAGGAAAATGGACCTGAGGCAACCTGAAGAATCAAGGTTACAGGCTAAAGTAGGGTGAAGGAAGCAAAATTTTGTGCAATTTCATTCCTTTTCCCTGTACAGAAAAGTCCCTGGAGCAAAGTAATCTGAGATTTACATCTAGATTTTATCCAGGAGCAACCAGTTGGTTTGCTTCAAAAAAGAGTCTGGGAATGAACCAAATTACATATAGAGTGGATCAGGGAATCAGACCCTAGGGAATTAAGTTATTTGCAAGGAAAACTTATGTCCAATCTAGTATCATCCATGTCAGTTCTTACGCATGCAAGAACTGTGTTCGTCTACTTGCCTAGAGAGAAGCTCCACTAGAAGCTTAAAATATCTATTGCTTCCCAAACTATCATCTCTCATACTGTCAGTATACCCTGGAGAACAGTTTACAGTCTTGTACCGGGAAAACTGTTTTTCTCTGTTAAATCCTATAGCTATTTGTTTAATGCGAAAATTGGTCTAGAACATTTTCCAGCTGTTGTTAATTAGATGAGCTGAGAGTGGTGGCCTTGTTTGTTTTAAAGTAAGCTAAAATAGAAGAGCAGCTGCGTTATACTTTTGCTCATTTTTCCCAATAATAAGCACAAGTGTTATTTCTGAGCTGCAAACTATCTACCTCATTCAGATTTCATATTCTGAAGCCTTTCTGTTCCAAGGTAGAGCACGCTAAAAGTGGAGTGAAATCCTTGAGACAGGTATATTTTAAGAATATATAATAACAACAATTATTTAGCCTTTATCACAGAAGGTCTAGATGTATCTGATTGTCATTTAGCAAAACATTTTCAGCCTTCTAAGCAGTTCAGACATGTTATTAGGTCTTCTGGTAAGTTACCAGGTACTCAAAGCTAGAAGAGTCTATTGGAGAGGAAGAGGACTTTTGAGCTAATCCATCTCATCTTAAAGAACATACCTCAAAAGGGTTAGATGGTTAGTCTCCTTTGACTGTGAAAGAATCTACGTGATTAGCTTCAGTGTACATGTTCACACTGTGACACAAGTCCCACTCTGAGGGTAAGACCGTTCTTTAAAAAAGTGAGACGGGGTCATGATTTGGTTTCAAAGCAAAAGAAGATAAACTGTGCTTCTCTCCCCTCTTTACCCACAGGTTCTTTCTATGGTCATACAACATACAGTTCAGCTAGTGTTTGATGATTTGCAGGGGAATGTTCAGAACGCAGCCTTCTGGATGAGCTCTGAGAGTGTGCTCACAGTGAGTAAGGAAGTAAAGTGCTTCATAGTGCGTGATTCAGCATCTACTTCCATACTGTTTGACAGGGCACTGTATCACATATTATTTCTAAATTTATCATACCAGTAACTTTCATTATAAGGTAAGAACAATACTATGCAAAATATTTTAATACTTTCAGTTTTTAAATGCTCACACATCTTTATATCCAGCTTCTTGGTAGATTGTCTTACAAAATGGCTCAGAGGTAATATGCTTTGCAGATCTGTGGGCTAAAGTCAAGTGGTTGGAGAATCATACTTGTAATAATGACTTATGTGAAAAGTGTCTTGGGTGATGGGGAACAGGTGCATCTCCTGTTTGCAAGAACATTGACCTCTTTAATTTGTTTCTTTGTAGGTATTTGTAAAAGGCAAGTTCATTGCTACCTCAAGGCTGTTTTTAAAACCCTTCCAGACTTTTTGCTCCAGTTGAAATCTATTCATTTCACTATTAAGCAAGGCAATGTGACTGACACAACCTGATGTGACACTTCACAGGGTGACTCATTGCTCAGGAAATACAAAACGACAAGAGCTCCGTCACTTTGGTGAAAGAATATGCTCTTTGGAACAGAAACGAAAAACTTATAACAGGATATCCTGTTATCCTGTCCCCTATCCCCCTATAACGATAAATAAAAAAACCAAACACAGAAAATTAGGTACTTATTTATCAATTTTGTCGTAGTAAAATACTCTAGCCATTTGAGGATTGAAGCGTATGGGTTTTTTTTGTCAACTTATGTGACAACAGCTGAAGTATATGTCAAGGATGCCATAAGCCAGCTCTACTGGCTTCATAGAAGACAAGAATTACTACCTGATGAATCTTCTATCCACCTCCTACCCGATCAACTCGGAAGAGAAGCATTCAGAGGAGGTCTTGTCTCTCAAGCAAAGACATAAATGACACCAGCCTGTCCCTACCATAGCTGCAGGAATTTGGGTTGCAAGAAAGCCAGTGACTATGCATGCCAAAGAAAATAACGTCATCATTTGCACATATGGAATGAAATTACCTCCAGCATGACTGGCTGTCCTCCAGGGCAAGGCTTTTTCCTTTCTGCAGGATCTTTTGTGTATTCCCTCACCTGTTCAAAATGTAAGTGCATGTCTGAGGTTTGTTTTTGGTTTTAGACACACTAAAGATGTCTACTAGTTCACTTTTAAACCTGATATTCATCACTTTAGTATGACTTGCCTCATCAGCCTATTTACTATTGCTTTTTAATTTTGCTCACTGAAATAACTGGGCTCTCAGTTTCAATGACTTCTGCATTATCAGCAGATTTGATTTGTTTCCTGTAGTGCTGCTCTGTAGGTTGTTTGTGTTATTTGAAGGCAACACAGACCCAAACAGTTACACCTGGCAAGTTCAATTACCACTAAACTCAGTTAGACACAATTTCTGGTGTTCACCTTGTTTGCATTTTCTATCCTGTACCTTCAAGCCATCTTTCTAGTCTGTCTGTGCCTTGCCACAGATGAACAGTGGAACTGTGATACTGTTAAATTCTCAGAAAATGATGCATCAGAAGAATTTACCTGCTGGAGAAGGAAAAACTTTACCCATATATTTCAGATTATTGTATAATAAAAAGTGATAAAAGGCAGAAATATAATATTTTTGATGTGATCAGTTTAGTAGGTTGCCTTCCCTTACAGTTACTAGTAATCATCTACCATGATCTAATAGGGTGTTATTTGCCTCAAGGCTTGAAAAATAAATATTTTGAAGTATTTTACTCTTTCTGATATTAAATTCTCCATTTTTAGTAATTTTATATATCTTTAGCATTTGATTTCAATATTTTAAAGGTCTTTTCTTGTTTTGAACACTTGGCTAGAAAGTATTGATGTTTCAGAACATCAGCTGCCTGCTCTCATACTCTTTGATGAAAATATGTCAGAAGGCAGCTCCTATGCTCATATGGTAAGAATGGAATATTTGCAGCCAATTTTTTATTCTTGTTTTTCTCTTCTTGCACTACTTATGCTGCATACATTATGTCCTTCAATGTGATTTAGTAAAAGCCCTCTCCGTTAAACTTATTGTTTAAGTAAGTGCTATGTAAGATATACACATACCTATAGATGAGGGTCAACATGCAATTTCATAATGCAATATTATCTGGTATGGATGCTTTATTGCTTACTTGACTTCCTGAGGGGCTGATCAGGAGCTTTACAGCAGAAAAATACAGGTGTTGTACCCAAATGTTCCACCTGGACTCTAAGGTAAATATCTATAAAATCCTATCTCAAAGGAGCTGTTTCTTCCTCTGCCTTATCCCTCTGTTAAAACATGTCTCCCCACTATCCCTTAATTTTTTTTTTCTTTAAACAGAAAAAGACAGCTCTGCTTGGCAAGACTATTTAAATAAAAGGTTTTAAGACAAATCTACTCACTGTGTTTTGGCAGAGTGAGGTCTTCACTGCAATCTTCCTAGCTTAGAAGTAAATTTACCCAGTCATACATAGGTCTCTAGAACAAATGTTTTTCTTTCACTTTAAAGACTGTCCAAAACTTTGCTACCTACCAAAAGCTTTATTTTTTTACATCCTAGGGTCAGTTTTCCTTGCTTGTACTCTCCTTTCTGCTCTGCCTGATGCCCCCTGCACACCATCTTCCTTTACCGAGCACATCTCCCTTTACTGAGCACATCCATTTGCTTTGAAGGATGATACAGTCTTTCCTGCCCTCCAGAGATTTCTACTGGTTAATTAATGCAAATACTGATCAATGCTCCCTGTTACCTGGCTACATACTTCTTTGATAGGATGCACAAAATACGACACCATCCATCCCATCAAGGAATCCAGAGTGGTGTATAGGGCACTACATCCATATTCAGGCCAACCTCTCGTACCTCCTTGGTTGACCTCTGCTCCTTGAGCCCAGCCACCTCCAGGCGCTCGCTGTCACAGCACGATGGCATGGGGCTGAAAGAGGTGCCTCATCCTCCCTGATGGTGCCAGCTGCCTGTACATGGCGATTCATGGCTCTTGCACGCAGACCAGGGAGCTGCTTAGGCCCAGCCAGAGGGAAACAACTGGCACAAGGGTGTGACCTGAGCAAACACCTCCTCTGCTTCAGCAGCCTAGTCAGCACCCACTCTATCCTAGTTGCAGTGCAAAATCTTTTCTTGGGGTAAACATAGCTCTTAGTGAATAAAAGTGGTGGGGTTTTTTACAGTAGCTTAAAGGTTAGTACACACTCCAATTTTGAAGTGTTTAAATACAAAGCAATAAGGTAACACAAGAGGGAGCAAGTTTCCATTCCACCTGTTGTGATAAGGATACAGATGTTTCAGAGCCCCGGAGAGCAGGCAAGAGGAACCTACTATTTGCCAGATGACAAGAACACTGCTATTGTTATAAAGTGATCAGTTATAGGCTATATACTGTTGCCTACTGCATACCCAAACTCCATACTCCATATGAAGTATATTAATGATGGGAAAGTGATTTTTAAAAGTGAACTGAAAATTCTACAACTGCTTTTCCTAAGAACCTTTCTGAGAACATGCTCTGTATGTCTATGGGAGCTATGTGTATAATGCAATTCTCATGCTCATTAAGGAGAAATTACCAAACATATTCATCTGAGAGAACAAATACGTTCTTCATTGTCTACCAATGTTCTTGCTACAATAGCATAAACAGAGTGTTGTCTCTAATTTTCTTCTGTTTTACATACCACAATAAATCTGATTTTTAAGAGGCATTTTATTTTTTAACATCTATAGTTTTACAAGATTTCTGTGGCAAATTAGTCACTTGAATTGACCTAATCTTACATACAATACAGCTGAGCCTGGTAATTAACCCTATGAAAATACTAACAACAGAAAGATGGAAAAAAATCTCATAAATCATGTTCTGACGTATCTAGCACCGTGGGGGTAGGTTTGCTGTTGTACATTCTCTCATTATAACAATTAATCTCAGCTTCTGTCAAAAAGGCACGCTGGTAAAAATTTCCTACCCTAAAATCTATCCTAATCAAACAGCAAGGCGAGAGAGCTGATGTCAGTGAGCCACTACTAGATGTACAAAGGCTGGAAGCCCTGCCAGAAGTCTCCCCCTGCTTGAGCAGCACTAGGGGTGCTCATCAGTCAGAGCAGCCAGCTGAGGGAAGGGGTGCTGCCTGCTCACCAGTCGGTTCTTGCAGACTGCCAGCGGCAAGGGAACCGTATGGTGGCAGCAAAACCTTCTCCCGCTTCCCATGGCACTTCAATGTATAGAGCAAATAGAACAACAGACTGTACTATCGGTCACTTACAGTGTGACTGACATGTGACTGTGTGAAATATCAGCAGCTACAGGACATGTTAAATTAATTCTACATCTGCCCAGGTGAACTTACAATTAGGCGTGATCTGATCTTACAGACTGACATCCCAAGTGCTTTTGGGATTCCTTGTTGTTCACATGTCAGCATCATCTTCTGTTTTCCTCTCTACTCCTGTACTTCCATCAGTCACTCAAGGTGCCATGTAAAACTAATTTTTCCATCATTCAGAGACTTTATCATGTCCACCTGGGACAGCCAACATTCACTTCCATTTTGCCCTACTTCTTGCAGCCTTCCCACTGCCCCTGTGTGGTTTATATCATCACTTGGGTTAAATGAAACAGTCTTTGTTACAAGGTCAGTTTTTCACTCTTCTATGTCTGGCTGTCCTGTGGCCTGGTTGTTTCAGATCCTACAATACAGTCTGAATAATAAAATTTCCAACTGATTAGGTAACACGCACAACAGCTTGTGATGTTCTGCAAAGGCTCTGGGAACATGTGTCTACAAGCAGAATCTCAGGAAAACTGATAAGCAGCATGAAGATGTTGGACTGAGCAGAAGTTAATGGTGTGTAGGGGAACCTATAATGGTTGCAGAATCGCTACCTCACACAAAACATTCAGCGGGAGTGGTCAATAGGGCCTATAAACACCTTTTGAACTCATAGTCAGTGCACTATGTTAGGCAAATAAAGCCTAATACCCTTCGCCGTTCCCTGCAAGTAAGGAAATTGAATCTGCTGATTGAATATCCTGTTTCCTGAGGGTTATAATAGCCGAGGTACCATATGAAAACAAGAATGCAGACAGATAACTCTAGATTTTTTTTTCTGCAAGTGGGAATGGCTTGCTCTGAGGTGGACAACAGAGTTGTATCTTTACCCGTTTGCCTGCGAAATAGCTCTAGAATTGCCACAGTTAAGGTAAACTGGAATTTAGTTCATGAGTTCAGGGATTAGGAAAAGTGGAGTTTCTAAGGTCAGATTGGTGCAGCATACCAATCTTGCATTTTGGTTTATTTTAAAACACTCGGCTATAAACTTCTTAGCAGACATTCATCTGTTTCATGGGCAGCTCTGCCAGTAGAAGAAGAGGAAGGAATAGACAGAGATGAGTTGCAGTCTGGTCAGTCTTCAAAAAGTAAACTTTCATTCTCGTGAGGTGAAGCTCTAGCTTTCCTCATGGGCACTACTGGAAGCCAGGAGATCCCATTGTACTTCAGGGCCAGTGTGGCTTTGAGGCATATAACTTTTAAGTTTTTAAGTTCCTCAGTGGCTCTGACCTTGAGAATACTACAATTTCTAATTACAGTTGATTCCTTTTCAGGTACCCTTGTCCTTTTTTATATGGTGCAAATTGCTCTGATATGAGTGACTGCATGGAACTGTTACACAATTATGATCGGGGTCCCAATGTAAATTAATACACATAAAATAATAAAAATACTGCCCTTTATTAGTTTTGCTCACCTCTAATTACATCTTGACTAGCTCTACTTTATGAAAGAAAACTCAAATATTTTCTTTATTTTCTTCTTAATGAATTTTGTGAATTGTATGTATTTTAGGAGGGTATATAAAGCCTCAGCTTCTTATGCTTCTTCATTGTTATGAATGCTAGCTTTTACCCATTTCATAAGGCACCAAAATGTTTGCAGCGTGAATGATTTGTTCTTGTCAGAAGGTTCAGAACACAATAGATCCCATGGTTCTTCAAATTTTTTTTCCCCGTTCACATTTTGAAGGATAGTGCTAATGATATTTTTACTTTGAATATGAATAGTTCCTAAACAAACACAAAAGTTGCTAAAGACTACAAACAAGAAATAAATAGGAGAGGATGTGCAGAGTCAATTTAAAAGTACACATAGAAATGTTTACAATGATTTCAGTAAAAGTTTCGAATGTTTTAGATTATACAGGGAACTGAGGTTGTAACATTGTCTGAGATGGCTGAGAGTATTTGGAATATGCATTCCTAACTATGCATTTTATTTCATCACAGTAGCTAACCATTGCATTCTACCAGATACTTAGTTCATGTGAGATAACATACTGTAAGTCACTGTTAATTTCATTATAGTAATTGATTAACAATTTATTGTAATCGCACATACATTTCGTTTTTTCAAGTATATTTGTGCCCATTGAATCCGGAAGCAGGGTAGCATATAAAAATTTGCTTTTTAGTTGAACTTTCATTGTTTTTCATTTTGATGAAAAGGGACTTTTTAACCTGGAAAAGAGATGTATTAGAGTTCGCAGGAGAAAATAAAAAAAAGTACTTTTGATCACTGACCTCAATTTTTGTATCAAAAAAATTGCTTGCATGTTTTTTGTTGGATGTTTCTTATGAGGAAATAGACTATCCAGTCAGCTAGAAACATGATTGCTTCTGAGCTGTATCTGGAAATGCCAGTGACAATGCTCATCGTCCCGAGTGACCAGATGTAGTCCCTGACCAGGGAAACAATGGGATGGGGGAATAACCTGAAGGCTCCACCTCCAAGAGCTCTCCTCTTCCCTGTGTGTCAGCAGCAAAGACATTCTCCGGCATCAAAGGTCAGTGTTTTTAAAGGAGAAACCAGACAGTTCTGAAAAGGTGAACAGATTATGGAAGACAACTATTTGTGAAACTAGAATTGTCTTAATGGGACAAAGAGGCTAAAGCTTGCTTTCCCCCCTGTACTTCTCTTCAGGATAATTACTGTTGCCTGGAACTCAGTGAGCTCATATCTGTTGCACTGCTAACTGTGGAGCCAAAATACCTCCGAGTGTAAAATATCGAAGGATAGGAGGTTGGAGGAGTTCATTAAATTACCTCTTAGTTCATCATCTGCTCTACAGCTCTGTGAGGCAGTTTAGATTCTTTGACAGTCTGACCTTTCTGTTTAAATAGGTTGGTCTTCTGGGGCTTTTGAGGCCAGAGATATTTTGTGCTTAGTAAGACACTTTAAGTTAAAACTTCCATTTGTACTCATTCAGATTACTTTTAGCTGTCATTCACCTCTTGCACTTATCCTTGCTTATCCAGCCTTGCTGATTTCTTTCCTGATTTTTTAATGTGTTTCTTGCCCAGATAACTTCTAGAAGAAAAATCAGGATCAGGCATAGAAAAGTGCAATGCCTTTAGGCAATGTCTCCTTTTTACTTCTTTTCCCAGTTATCTAAGAATCAGTCAAGATGTGAACGCCCTCCCTACCCTGCCAACAGAGCACTCAGTAACACCTCCAGTATCCTTCCCAAGAGGTTAATTCACCCTTCCCAAACTTGAAAATAAGATCTTACATTTAAGAACTGGTATGCCATTTTCTATTGGTGCTATTGTATAATTTATATCTGGTTTCTGAGAGATAAACATATATATATATATAATTTTAAAATTTTTTTAAAGGCTCCACCTAATAGAAATATTGAGCTGAGCATTGGGGAATATGTATATAGGGTTTTGGTTAGTTGGTTGGTTGGTTGGTTTTTTAAACTTGACAAATGCTTTTGTTCTATGCTGCATCTTTAGAACAAGCTACTTCACCAGGAAAGGCAGGGAAGAAAAAAAAAAAGCTTGCAAAATAAGCAATACACAGTACAGCACATACCAAACAGGAGCAACATTAACGAATTAATTAAAATGTGGGCCACGTCATTCCTAACTGCATCAAGTGTCAGAAATAGCAAGTACTCCAATCACATTTAGAAATAATTAATGGAAATACTGTAGTAAATTAACATAATAAATGACATTATAATTACAGGAATGATACATACAAATACTAAGAAACAATCATCATTAACAAGAGAGCTTTGTTACTGCATTTATGTTTACATAATTCACAGTTGTACTACTCACTGAAGATTATCCCAAGACAAATGGCAGCTAACCAGTATTAAAAAATAGCAAATCAGTATTCTTGGGATATTGGGTAACCACAGTGGAGTTGGAGGATTTGTTTTTTCTTAGTGAATGGTTAATTCACCCAAAAATCCCCCATCAAACACAGAGTTTTGGTTGTCCAGAGTTTTTGATTGAAGCAGTAATATTTCATGCTTCTCATCCAGCAATTCAGAAGGCAGAGCACTTTGAATGAACAAGGGTTAAATTTTTAATTAATACTTGAGCCTACCTTACCTGCCTCATCCAAATACATTTCACCATGTCTTGCTCTTTTTTTTTCAGTAGAGGGGTTGGGTAAGTGGCTGTAATAATTTCTGTGGATCTATGAATGCATTGCTTTTCTGCCCTATGTAAATAATTTGAATGTGTAAATACTGGAAGTCAGCTCTTCTACCTTAACATTCTAATCTCCAGGATAGTCCAGTGCTCCCTCCATGTGAGACATCTCACACGTACCTAATTTGAAATTTTCTAAAAGGAAGGATAGTTAAGCCATTCATCTGAAGTGAAGGATCTAAGTTCAAATCTCTTCTTCCTCTAATGCAGAGGAGGGAGCAGAATCTATCTTTTCTTACATTCTCCACATTCTAGTAAACTGAGTGGACTATTATGAGACATAATACCCTTAATTATCTCCTCTTGGAGTTTTGTCAGTCTATGGGAAATACTTAAATAGTCATTCTGATCTCTGTGGAAAGCTGGGGCTTTTATATATTACTAGCATTTCAGTAAAATTCTCATTTCCCATCACTTAACAATTTATTTACTCAGAGGAAAAACAAGCATTACACAAAAAATCCTAACTATATTACAGTACATTATTAACTTACGTTCCTTCAATTTTCAGTCAGTTCTCTAGTTATGTTGCAATTGTTATGCTTTCAAGACACTAACTATCAAAAAACATACTGGCATTCAGTAAGGGCAAACACAGGATCAGTTGTAGGCTGTTTACTTCTTCTATCTGAAATGAGGTTCTGAAGATGCATGCCAAAAGCTGTAAAAGCAAGATTAGGTTTTCAGTTCATTCTGCATTTTACTTTTTAATTAAAATGTTGTCCACATTTTCCATTCATTTGTAATGAAAGAGTTGGGATTAAGAAGAAATAAAATAGTTACTTCCATGGAAACACATCAGGGTTCTGTGTGTTCTATACATAACACAGTATCCCTATGGTCAACTCTGAATTTTCACACAGGAGAACCTATATAAAACCTGAAATAAACTAGACGTGGACAAGGAGTGTAAAGTAGGTGTTGATGGAATTGAAAATGAGCTTTCTCACTTTTAGAGGAAGTCAAAACATTCTTTCAGTAATGTTTTTGGGTAATATAATGCTGGTGTTCCTTAATAATTAAATCACATATCAAAAATCACCATGCTATGCTGCATTGCTTTGCCCACAATTGGAAATTCTCAAATGGTTTCTATTGTTACAATAGCAGTCTCATATTCTTACATAATAGTTAACAATAAATGTTACAGGGTCTATTGACATTGTCCAACTTTCAATACATGCTTTAGCTAAGTAAAGTAACCAGCCAGGCTCCCTGTACTGGAAAGAAAAACACTCCTCCACAGAGTAGTTCAGAGCACCTCAGTCAGGATCCTCTGAACCACCCTCTGGAGGAACCTACCCCAACCTGCTGATGATAAAGGCAACATACAGAGACTGCCTAGGCAACAGGATAATTTGGATGGCCAAAACTGAGTGGTGTCAATGCTTATCCCTATTTCAACACCCAACATGAGCACACTGGCTCTGAATACAATGAATGTTAAGTAACCTTTTGAAATAACCTTGAGTTTCTGGTGTCTGTTTTTTCCTTGTTTTCCACTTCCTTTCCCTCACAGTTTGCTAGAGATGTAGAACAAGATTTTAAAAGTCATTTAGGTGCATAAGTTGGCAAACTGGTATCTAATGAGATTTTCAAAAGTGCTTAACTGCAGTTGGAGTCAGGTACAAAATAGAAGACTGTCAAAGGAATCTGGGAAGAGAATTTTCCTTTAAATCAACGAAAATCAGAGAATTTTTGGAAACCCCATGTATCATCCATCTGCTTTTTAGGTACCTAAACACCTCTACAAGTCTGCTCTAGAGCCCTGTTCAAGGATTCTCCTTCACACTGCCGTATTGATGTTTTCCACAAATTTAGCCAGAAAACTCCAAAGGTGTGTAAACTCCCCAAGATTATTTTTAAACTCAAAGCTGTGTTTTCTATGATTGCTGTAGCAGCATGGTGTGTTTCGCTATATTTTTGAGCAGCAGGATTAGAGAGAGACAAAAAAGAGGTCATCAAAAGGGGCTAAGGGGGGTTATTTCCTCCTCAACATGATAATGAAGTAGAGCTGTGTACACATCTGATAACTCAGAAATAAATCAAAAGCCCACTAAAAAGTAAAGTTGGAGCTTATGTTTTGACTTTTCCAGGACTTTATGCTGTATTTTGCATTAGAACAAAACCCAGTCTGTTGTTTTTTTTTTTTTTTTCCAAACCAAATCGGCACGGTAGATCGAGTACCTCCTTTCATGTGCTGCAATCCTTCATTTGGCATTTCTTCTTGTATTTGCTACCATAAAGAACTCCGTGGGGGATTACTCCTGGTTATGCAGGGATGTAATCATGAGCAAAGTGATAAATTATAAGCTGCTAGGCAGCAGAAAACCAGTTCTATAGCAAAGCCTATCAGTTCTGCTGGTTTTAAACCATAGCTATTTAGGTTTGACTCTGGAGTAATATGGAAATCCACAACAGTTTCTGGAGAGGAGTCTTTCCTGTCTCTGTAAAGAACTTGAGAAGGGTGTCTTTTGTAAATATAGGGCACTTCACCCACTCACCCTACTTTGTTTCTGATATTGTTAATCCTGTTGTTGTGGCATTTTGTCAATTAGCTTTGCAAAGAATAATCTGTCATCTCTTCTGTGGAGCAGGTTTGAGAGCTTGGACTTAGTTTCTGCCTATGAAAATTAATTACTGTAGTAAACCCCCTAGGTATGAATTGTCTTTCCTAGGAGATTTAAGCCTTCATTATCTCCAAGGACTTGGGTTACACCAACTCTGGTTTTCTTGCTAAACTGCTTACTGTTGCCTGTCTATGCTCCAAAATATTACTGGCAGGCCAGCATATTTTATTTATGTTCTTAGGGGAAGAACCACTTATGGATGCACTACTAGAGACATGCATCTTCTGGTTGTATATCACTAAGAATACTTGCCCACAAAAGAAAATAAAGTGTGTTTTAATAATGACTAAAGCACGGTAATTGTAAGAGAAATCTACTGACTTGCCTAGTTCCCTGAGTACAGCATCTTGTGGTTAACTTGCAGAGCCTAGTTGGCACTCAGACATGAGGGAAGGCAACCACTCAGGTCAGAGGGAGAATCTTAACAGAGACAGAACAGGTGCTGCAAATAGCAAGAAAACACTCAAGACAGGTATATATTAGATTTACTTTGTCCAAGTTCAATTTAAAACAAATTGCTGCTGTATAGAAATAATAGGAGGTAGAAGGGAAGGATGAGGTTTTAGAAGGATTGGAAGTATGATTTAAAAATAGTAAACAATAGTTTGACTTTCATTAAGTTAAAGGTGATGTGTATGCTGCTACTTAGGGCTTGCTATTTATACCGTTAATCCATCACCGCAAAAACTCACAGCTGTCTGCTTTTCTGTATTATGTTGAACACAGGAGTGGGAGATTGACACTCTTTCCCTTTACCCTCTAGCTCCAAACTCCTTTCTGAAGAGGCTGGAAACACATCAAAAGCCTATGTGTCTTGAACTCAGAAGAATGTCCAGCAGCTCAGGACAGTATGAAGAGCTAATATTAACTAGATAAACTACAAGAAGTAGATCCCAAGGGTAAGTGATGCAGATGAAAAGAGACAGGTATATTTTCCTGCCCAGCTCACCCACCAGCTTCAGAAGAGGCAAATTGTTTCTTTTCCTCAGAATTAATTAAAAAATAGGGGGGAAAAAAAAAGTACTGATTAAATAAATACTGCAAGAGTTATTAAAGGGAAAAAAAAATATTCACAGAATATTATTTCATTGCTGGAATTCAAAGGAGCAGATGAATTCAGGATTCCCAATAAGTCCTTGTCCAGTAGTTGCTGGAGAAACTACCAGACCGAGAAAATAGGCTTTGGGAGGCTACTTCATTGTTTTCTGTAACTTGCTCAGACAAAGCACAGAGAAACCAACCGTTGGGAGAATTATTCCAAAGGACTTCTGCTGCTGCCATCACCTTACAAGCTCCAAATAAGAGCACAAAAAAAGCATGTTTCTTTTTTTAAGGATGGACTAGTGGATATGTGTCCTCGCAGACTGGGAGACTCAAGGAGATGTAATGAGTCCTAGAGGTCCTCTGCTGATTGTGCACCATCTAGTTCTATACAACTAACACAGAGTTTGGGGAAAATACATAAAAGGAAAATTTTGTTCCTGTGGCTGAGTTCTGTTGTTATCAACTAACTAACATCACTCTTTGAGTTCTGTTTTTTTCTTTTTCTTTTTCTCTCTCCTCTCTCAGGTTATGACTTGTTTTATAGCTGGTTAGCTAAAGTCAACTCTTCCTTGCAATTACTTCAGTATGAAAACCCAGATATTTTCTATTTTTTTTCTTAGTTCTGCTTTTTGAACTGTGCAGAAGTGCTTAGTCTGATCGCTGAAAATAACATCTTTACTTCACAATATAATTATAATAGATAAACAAGCTTGTTTCACCATGTCCGACATACAAAGCTTTCACTCAGGGTGGAAAACAATTATCAGTGATGGATTCTTGTTAAAGGTAGTCTATTCTGCTAGCAATATTAAAAGATTTGTTAATTAAATTCTTTGCATTCCTGTGTTCTTTCTGAGCTCAAAACAACCTGAAGTTATGTGTGTTTAGAGCAGGTTTGCAGATTTCTGTAGGCCTCTATTATGCTAATTGTATTAAGCCGTCTGTTGGTAAATCATTTGGAGGAAACAGACGGGGTGGGAGTAAGGATCAAAAATAATAACAAGGGAGTAGAAAAATGTAAGGTTGATACAAGTCTCAAAATTTCTGCATCAGGCAAGGTATGGAAATACCTGTTCTGTTGTCATTTCAAGAAAAGCTAGTGTGGAAATCCTTGCTTTGGAGTAGCTATTTTGATAGAATTCCAGCAAACATTAGACTAAAGAGTGAGAGAACGCTCAGTTGCATTTTAGGAGCATTGCATCTGTTCTCATTTTGACCATGGTGAGCGGACTAAGTACAACAGATATGGGCACTTAAAAGCCCCAGGTACTAACAGGACTGGCTCAACAGTTACAGATGTAACAGTCCTGCTATATCTGTTTAGACCAATAATGAGATCAAGCATATGTAGCACAGAAATACCGCAAAGGAGACACTAAAATGGTTCATGATATAAAATAAAGAAGTCCAAAAGCCTTTAAAATATTATTATTCCACTCAATGTAGATTCTGATTGATACAAGGATCTTGCATACTCTTCTACAATCATAAAATGAACCAGCACTTTCTTTGTTAAAATTATATTCTTTTCATGACTTTGGGTCAGCTTGAGCTTACTCAATATGCCTAGTAAGGGAACAAAGAGGATTGCAAATTTATGTTTCAGTGTACATATATTATGTTTGTTTGTATAAAAAGTTAATGCATTTTTTATTAAATAAAAATAGAATCAGAGGTTACAAAAAGCACGAGTCATTCTTAGGAGTGGGGAATAGAACATAGTTCATCCTCCTATTGGTTAAATGCTTTTATCACTGGGTCAGAGAATCGATTGCCCTTATGCTTGTTCTTTCTTCCTCTGCTTCCAGTTAATCCTCTAGTATTCCAAGCAAAGATGAACAACTGTTTTATCTCTTTTTTAAAATATAATATAGCTTAATGGTTTCAGACTGACCTTAGTGAGTCAAAGATGTGAATTTAATTCAGGAATAGAAAGGATTTGAACACAGGCATACCACTACCTATCTAAATCTCCTAACTGCTGAACTGTTGGCTAAAATCACTTGGCCTTGATTTGAAGGAAATACTTGACCTCTTCTTTTGTCAGAGAGGACCTAGGCTGCGTCCTTTACAGGAAGCCTGATTGCCATAAGTGCTGAGCAAAGTGCAGTGGTTCCTTACAGCTCAGAAATGCCTTGAGAGGGGTAGGATTCATGCAGTCTCATCAGCCAAGAAAGCTAGCTTGCAACTCCCTTGTGGGACCCCAGCTTCTCCTTTCAAATGGATGCAACAGAATTTGGTAGAGTTCTGACCGCCCAGCAATGCAGATGGGGAGGATAAGGCATTTAGCTGTTGGGGGAGCGAGGGCAGATTTCCTTTGCTCCTCTGCAGGAAGGCAGAGTGGAATCATCCTGGCAGAAAAATTGTCAGGCTCCAGCTCAAGCCACCAGCTGGACCATGTTAGTAAAACACATTCCCAAGCACAGTAGTCCTTGTTCACTATGTTGACTTTGCTGGATCTTTTTTCTGAAATAGCTGATTCTTCCTCTGTATTGTGTAAAGCATGTAGCTCAGGGCTATGGATTTTGCTTTGGTTCCACCTGTCTCATTTCCTTTTTAAATCTAAATTTTGGGGTTTTTTTCAAAAACAATGGAAGTTGGGCTTTTAAATGCTACTAAAACCTGATCGTCAATTGCGCAGCAGTGTGTTACCTATAACGAAAGCGAAGATGCCATGAGCACCTTTGAAGAGCAAGTACCAATGCAATTTCTTCTGTGGTATATAAGGCACAAACAAACAGATAGTGATTCTGCATGTTACCCAAGTCTGATGGTAACTTACATATTCTACTGTTATGATTGATCAATGAATCTATACTAGCACTTTCTAATTTTATATTTTGATATACTAGCCAGTGATTTAAATCTCTAGACAACTGGAAAAAACCATAATTTCTTCCTTTCCCTCAGATTCCTTACACAGTTTCAAATGAGCCTTTTTTGTTTAATATATTATTGTTAATGAAACCATGCTAAAAATATTAACATCTCATTTTCTTGGAAATTTCTTCCCATAACTTAGCATTTCTCTTACGCCTGTTTAAACTCTGAGTGGTTTTTGATGTTCAAGAAATTGTGTTTTCCCAGTTCACAACTTGTAAAAGTGAACACACCATTGTCTGCACAAATCTCTTGTAATATCATAATGCATATGTTAAAAAATTAGTGGTAGCTAGCATACATAGAAATACTTAATGTTATCTTCTACAACACAGAGAAGTCTTAACACTAAAATTTACTTGTTTGTTACCTATGAATTTTTTACCTATAAAATGTGCCATTTCACAAATAAAGAACAAAAAGTCTGTTCTTAAATATCTACATTCATGCCATGTGTCCTCAGCCATTTCTAAATCAGTGGAAGTCTTGAATATGGAAAGTCTACAGTTCCTACTGAATTTTAAAATGTTAAATCAGTGCTATTTCCATATTGGTCTTGCCTGAAACATTTACTGTAACATGTTATTTTCTCTGCCAGAAATCAAATGTATTCCATATAGTATAATGAAGGACTAAAGTGTGTTTATTTCAAACTTAAAAGAAAATGTTCTGCTCAACACTTTGAAATATTATTTTGTATGTATGAACCAGCAGAATATAGTATGGATAAACAAAACACTATCTTTGCCAGAAGATAATCACAAGCTTTGAAACAGCACAGCAATAACTCTTTCCAGGATGTTGTGATTAGAGATCTCCTAAATACTCATGGAAAAGAAAAAAGGGATTACAGTTTAGATGATAAATAATAATAGGTTCAATCTAGTATTGCTAAAAAGAAATAACCTTTTTATTTCTCAATACATATTTTAAATATTATGCAGTCGATGTTTATTCAGCTATACCAAAGCAAATACTACTATTGCAGTTCCTTTATAACTAAAAATATGCCTTCAGTAAAAAACAAGCTCTTGTTTTGTTTAAGAATTGTGGAGGGAGAAAAAGATCCAAACTGTGTTGCAAAGCTACAGTCCCACAGACACACTTTATGCAGCAGATCATTATTATATGTGGGATGGACTGGGAGCTTTGCCAAACTGCTCTCGTTTCTTTCCTTGCCTTTTTTAAATGATTTGAACTCTTGGAAATACTCATTTTAAATGTATAGGAAGGGCATGGAGATGTTCAGGACAATGGTCTAAAGTGTCGCTTCATGAAATTTGTACCAAGCTTTTCACTTGTGGATTTTTTATTGATTTTTAGGGGGTACATGCTGATGGAAGGTATACATACAGAAAAACAACTACCTTTGAAATATTTTTGTCATTGACAGAAGAGCAACATAGATAAATGTTGATTAATTTGTGTCATCTACACATATGTAGTTAGGGAAAGTTCTCTGACTCCAAAATTACATAAAAGTATAAATTCATAATCATAAATTCTATAGTCCTGGCTACATTATATACATTCTGTGTAACTACTAAGGATGCCATAACAGATGCAATATTTACTAAAATGTCTTTATACTGGGTAACAGAGCACTCTTTCTTTTAAGCAGTCCAAATCATATGTGAAAAAGTACATTTTGTAAAATGGTTTCCTATGAGAAATTAGTTTTGTGTTATCAAAGCTTTTCGTGTTCCAAACTTGCTCTGTCATAAATCAAGTCCTGAAAATAGATAAATATTAAATGCATGATATATATTAAACTATTGAATATTCAGAAACATCTTATTGTTGTTATAGGTTTATAAAATAACTCCACCCTGTATTCATAAGGAAAAAGTGCCATCATATTCTGCAGGTGGGCTACAACACATCAAGATAATTTGTTTTGGTATCATTCAAACTGTAGATGAAAAAGGAGGATGGATATCATTGTACTTTAAGCACAACATTGGGTGGCCATGCAAACATGTGGGAATAGTCCCCACCTGAGAAAATTGAGAAAATGCTTGTGTAAGGTTGTGTGGACTGTGAGACCATCTGCTTCAGTAAGACTGTCAGACCAAGGAACTTTTATTTCAAAGGAGATAATAAGCAAAAGGGAAAGTGATAAACAAAACTCACAGAGACACAAACCTGATACACCACAATAGAGACCATGACAAAGAGTGAAACTCTTCAGCCACTAACTGATGGGGCATATAGTCTTGGAGAGGGCCAGCCTGGACTTTATAACTAGATAAGACCCTGGGCTTTATAACTGGTAAGAAGGCAGAAACAAGATGAACACAAAGATTTTGGATATTTGAGGGGGTCCTGTGGGACTATGCAAAACTTACTGAGGAGTGTTGAGGGAGCAGGAACTGGTGAGGAACAGCAGAGAGAAGCAAGTATTAAAGGAGCTGGTCACATGTAAACAGTTGCCAATCGGTATGCCTGATCACTGCAGCCATCTTATCTTCTTATTAAATCCTTTCTTGTCTTTCTATGTAATCTCACTCTTCAACCCATGTGTAAGTACTGCAAGGTGTAGGAGCCAGCAACTAGTGTGGTTGACAAGTACCAGTGACAGGAGTGGGACCCTGAAGACAACAGCCCATGCATTCATGGTGCCAGCAACTGGAAGGACTGAGGGGCTCAGAGTCAGCAGCTGGGAGGCACCTGGGTCATAGGGACCTGTGTGTTTGGTCTGGAGCAGCTGGGGGGCTGCAGAGACAGATGCAAGTGCCAGCAGCTGCAGCAAGTGAGGGTCCCAGCACCAGCTGGAGTGGGGATAGGGCCCGTGCCCCTGCGTGCCAGCAGCCATGGGGACCACTGCCTTCATATCTTCCCTTAACCTGGTGTGTGTGGGTGTGGACCAAGTGGCAAGTAGGTGGCCCCAGGTCCACGCAGAGGGTCCATGCTGGTCCCTCCCCAATACTGGGGGGCACAAGTGAGTGTGGAGTGTGTGTGAGACAGGTGTGAGAGTTCGTGTGTGTTTGCTAGAGACCACCAAGCTGGATCAGCCAGCCAGTGGGAGACCAGTGGAGCAGGTAAGAGTGCCTGGGATGTGGGCAAGGGTAGCAGTCAGACAGAGGTCGCTGATGCTCGAGGGATCTGCAAATGTGTGTGTGTGTGTAAATCCAGAGAGCCGGGGCATTTGTGTGAACTTCAGGCCTGATTGGCTGAAGGAGAACAGGACGTGGTTATCTGTGGTTATGTGTTACATCAGTTCTGGTAGCTGACGAACACCCAGTACATGTGGGTGTTGTTAAATGCCACTAGTGCCCTGGCTGTGGCAGTCATGTAGACAGCTGTGGCAGTGTCCTCTGTGTGTGTCTGCATGTGTCCGAGATGCATGCTCAGCTTTGCTGCTGGTTGGACTTGTAAACAGGAAAGCAGCAGCCATGCCCATCATCCTGGGATGGATAACCCTGGGCCTCGGGGCACCCCAGGCTGGACACTGGCAGCCAGGCAGGAGGAACCCCCTGGTCCTTGAGCACACCAGAGGTAGTGGCCCTTAGGAGCTTTAATGTCCACAGAGGGGCAGATGGTCTGTTAATAAGCATAATAGCCACTTTCTGATCAAAGCACCTCCTCTGTCAATTTTGCAAGAGATTCCACTGTCATGAGGAGCAGAAGCTGAGCCCAGACCAGCATTTGCAAAAGCACTCACTAGACAAAATACTGACATAGGTTCATGTTATGGATTATTACAGACTTGAAGGTGTCAAATTGGTTACACCAGATGTTGAAAATGCCTACTGTTTTATTATACATCTCCATAGCAATAGCCAAGAAAGTTTCTGTATCTGCCTGTCCAGACTGACATCAAAGTGACCATATTGTTTTGGCCCTTGTTGTATACTTGCAAAATTGAAGCTTATTCTGACATTAGTGAAAACAGTCTTTGTGCTTTACAGAGGAAGCCAGTTTTACCAAATATATTACAAAATGAAATAATTACATTTGCTTTCTTCGTCGCTGAGGAATTTGATGAGGTTGACAAAACTAGCTAACAGTTAATTTTTTAAAGGCAGAAAGTGTAGGCCAGCCAAGTTGGAGTCATTTGTGTTTAAAATACAGAAGATGGTCTTTTAGCGTATATACCAGATGACAAGAGTGGATGGGAAAATTAACTTACACCACTGAATAGGAAGTACTTTATTTCACTTTTAAAGTAAACATACATGGAGAGTAGTGATGGATATGTTCAATCTCATGACACAAAGCACCTTACTACAGCTTGCTTTCTGAAAAGCAAAAAGCTTGGCTACTTGAAGCATTATTTTAAATTGGTTGAATATTATACTATTGGAAAATTGATTAAGCAAAGAAGAAGAATGCCAATTTATAGGTCTACTGTATCAAGATCAATAAAAAAGTACTGATATGCCAATAAAACATTTAAACAGTCTGAGAGCAGGGTTTTTTTGTGGCTTGAGCCATGCAATATGAGATTCAGACTATCACAGAAATAAGTGTGAAGATTTCATTTGAGATATTAAAAGAATAGCTCTCTGTATTATGACACCCGGTTGTGAACTTTATTAAAATGCTAACAATAGCCTGCAGTTACTATACAATGGAATGTAATGATAAATTTCTTCTGTGTGTGGAATTGGAAGACTGATAGAGAGACTTTTAAAATGCATTTGTATAAAACTGCTTTGTTTTCATTGCTTTTTAGAACAGGTAACATGAGTGCAAAATATTGTACCTAATGGAAGGAACATTATACCTCAGAATTAAGCGTAACACTATGGATCTTCTCTGCATATCTTTTTTCAAATAAAAGAGTTGGTTTGGGCAAAATCTGTCATGCCTTCATAAAAATTAAAATATATGAAAGCTCAGATCTATAAAGAAATACCATAAACAGTTTTAATACTCTTTGGAGATAGGCATACTTATAGGAAACTACCTAAATAACATGATGCGTGTATATAGTTTATTGCAATGACACCTGTAACAAGCTGCAATATCTAAAACTGCTCATACACGTGTTGTATCTGTAACTGTGCATCAGAAAATAAAAAATGAAACCTAGAGTAGCATTTCCATTGAGAAACTAGGCATTTGAAATAGGATAGAGAGCTTTGTTTACTTTGATATTACTGGGTTTAGAGGGTTTTTAACTGTTTATGAGATCTATTTTCTTCAAGTAAATACAATTTCCTCCAAATGTTGAGTCTTCATTTAATTTATTAATGCTGTAATGAACATACCTGATGTGCAATAATATTTTCAGGTGCCTTCATAGTGTTATTCAAAATAGTACTTGCTGTGTCACAGATCTCTGATATAGGTGAAAGAGGAGAAAAGAAAAACCTTGGATACAACAAATCAATAAATGATTTACAGTACTGGCAGCTAGGTGACTCACTAGGGTCAAGCTCAGAAAAAAAAGCTTTACTGTAGGCATTCTAGCTTCTAATCAGTTGCTGACACTTTTTTTTTTTCAAGCTGTCCTTTTGTCTGAGGTATAGCTAGAGCATGGACACTTGTCACCACATGGTCTATTTTCTCTGACAATTACAACAGTATATATGAAGTAGAAAAGAAAAGAAAGTTCACTGTACCACAGTTCGAGGTCACTTGTGAGGGATTAACAATTCTTTGCTATTTGATGATCATTTTGGAGAAAAAACAAGCAGACAAACGAAAAGAAACCCCAAACAACCAAAGGAAAAAACCTATTTGTTCTAATTTATGACAAGTAGTAGATCATTATATGCTATAAACTTTAATTAAATCTTCTTACTGTTACAAGGAAAGTAAAAAATGTTGTTCTAGTCATTTTGAGTACTATCCAGGACTGAGCATGATTTGAAGTTTAAGGGTAACTTTAAAAGTTTAAGGGATCTTCAGAAAAACTCTTAGTTGTGGTAGCTCTGTGTTAGTGACATCTGTGCTGCCTAATTTTGCACCCAATGCATTCTGTGGGAGTTGTGTTACTGACTTCAAACACAAGACAGACAGGTCAGGAGTTCATGTTTCTGAATATATTTCAGGCACATATATAATACTGACTTGTGTGACTTTAAAGGAAAAATAATAAAACAGAGAGGTGAAACTAGGCAGAGGTGAAGAAAAAATGCAGCCAGATTAGGCCACATTAAATATGGTGAATTAACCCCTGTCCTGTCCAAGAAAAAGATTTTGTGAAATATAATATAATATAAATATTTAAAATAATAATATAAATTATTATAATATTAAAAGACAATAGACATGCCTGGTTCCTAAAGCAGAGATATTTATAGTTTTATTGTTCAGAACTGTGGCCGTGGCTACATTATGCAGCAGGAATGGACTTGAAATCTTGGTGTGCTCTGAGCATATTCCAAGTCCACGGTGGGAGCAGGCCGCCCTGAGCATCACGTCGTCGTGCCCCTGAGTTTTCTTCCAAAGGAAACTGAGAATGGCAGTAAGGAGGAAGAGATGGTGCGGTCTGGCATGTCTCCTAGCGTGGACAAGGGTTGGGGACTATAATTCAGGGGTACTGAATTATAGTCAAGCAGGACAACACACAGTACTCATCAATGGATCCAGCATGGATTCAGTCCGGGGGATGTGATTTCTGGGTTTTTTGGGTTTTTTGTGTGTGTGCGGTGTTGTTTTGTTTTGTTTTGTTTTTTTCTTACTGATTGTTTATGAACACTCAATACATTAGAAAAAAATATTTTTTCAAAAATGTCTACCTTCTTTTTTAACTCCTTCAGATTATTACAGTAAACTAATTACTGTCATCAAGAAAAATTACTGTCAGCACTGCCTACAAGAAAAAAAACAACAGCAGAATTCTCTGCCACAGAAAACTGGGTTGATAATAATGCAAATAACAAAATGGCACAACAGCAACATTGAAGAAAACATTTTTCTGCATTGCAGAAAGCAACAGATGCATTTGCTTTAAGTTCTTTAAAAGCATGCTATATGTTGCCTGCTTACTTTGCATTTTCAGAATTCTGTATCCATGTTAACTAATGAAAGGGTTGTAGGGCTTGACCGCAGACGTGTTATGTTGCTCCCTATCCTGTCACTATGAGACCAGAAGAGAGTGAACTTCCACGTTTTACACAGAAACCAAATACATAGGAAACCTTACAAACAAAGAGCTTTGATTCTACCTTTAACCAAAGGGGCTTGTTCAGACAAGCACACAGATAGATAGATACCGTGTTCTTGGTTAGAATAACTGTCATCTTCCCTGGAGCTCATGTGACCCAATTCCTTCTGAAGCTCCCATAAGGTTAAATACATCTGTATCTTCTCTAATGTGGGTTTATGATTCTCCACTACACATGCCATGAAATTTGACATGCATTTTATGCAGCGTACCAAATTCAATTTTAAGAGTTACTTCCATGTATATTCAAAGAATCTTTAACTTGGACTTTCTGATTTGGTTCTATTTTTTCTGATTACTTAGTGATCTGTAGATGGTGAGGACATGATATCTTCTGCATTTGTAAAGCTTTCATAAATAAATACCATTGCCTGCATACTGCATTTATAGAGGTAAACTTGACTGCAGTTTCATGATTTACTAACAGGCCAACCTCATTACATGGGTAGGGGCAGAAATCAGATTTCATAACCCATTCAGAGAGTGGCTTCTAGTTAGGTATCCCAAGCAAAAAGGATAATTCCCTCTCCAATGATTGTATGGGGAACTTAGATATTCTACAGAACTGAATCTAGTCATAAAATATTTAAAATTGATTTAGGAGGGACCATTTTCTAACCCATTTTTTAAATGTCGTGCTTTGGAACAGTAGAATTTCTTCAATTAAACATAAGGCTGTTGATTTACAAGATCTAGGCTCTAAGAATGGTTTTGACTATTTCATAGAGTTAAAGCATAGAACACCTGGATATTTTAATCATAATTTCTTGTATATCACTGGCTATAAAGTGATGCAGGTTTTACCTTGATTAAAGCCTGTCAAGACTCAGCTTTTAGATTGCAACATAGACAGAGAAAATCAGAGACCATGAAATCACCATTTGGAATAAGATACAGCAAACAATCAAAGCAAATGATCCAAGTCTTTGCCACTGAAAAGGGATTGATCTGTCAATGTGAATTTAATGAAAAACTGTTTTCAATCCCAGATTGGGATCTCAATGTGATCATAACATGCTGAGTCAGTCAGGGGAATGAAATGCTTGAGATAGGATTGTCTACTCTCTTTGTGAGCTTTAGAATAGTTTATTTGGTCTCAAATCTATAATATTTCAAAGGGAGAAGAAAAGAAAGAAAGAAGGGAAAGAAAACCTGATTACTTTAAGTCAGTTCTGCAGGAAAAGAAGGAAAAAATAGTCCTGACTTCTACAAGAAACTAGCTGAAACCATGAAACATAAGATTTGATTATACCCATCATCCAGATGCAGAGCTGTGAATGTTATAAGTTCACTGGCAACACGGGTGATCATATACTGCCTGGGGCCTACGTAGAGAAGCGCTAAGAGGAATACTCACCCATTCACAGAGGGAAATGATAGAAAGGACTACCAGGAGTACAAAAAACAATTCCAATCCCACATACTGGACAAATATTTTAAGTCAAAATTAGAGTCCTCTACTTCTTGGGGGAAAAAAAAAAGTATAAAGATAGTTTTAAATAGCTCACAGTGGAATGCCTTTCCATCCACTTCAGTGAGAGGCAATATAAATCTACACCAAGAACGAGTTATGATTTTAGGAAGGATAAAAGTAATAATAAGCTGCTGCTACATTTCTACTTTCCAACTATTCCACAAATGTCAGTGAAGCCAATGATCACCCAGTATGCATTAGTAACTTGTCCTTCTCAATATTTGTTATCCTGTTGTCAATATGTAATTTTGAAATTCTTCCAATGAAGATTTTCTATATTTATTGAGATCAGAACAGGAAGTACTAAAAAGCGCAGGTACCAAAAATTATGTGGGGCAAAGGACTATGGAGCACAAATAGGACATCTATGTCAGATGGGTATTGTACAGCATATGTTAGTGCAGCTCTTTTAAATATCACAAATAATCACCACTGAAGAGAAAACTAGATTTTTTAAATTTAACCACTGAAAATAACTATATATCTATATATAAAAATGAATAATATTACGTAATACTAACTTGAAGAAGGTATGCATAGGGCTTGATGTGGTGTTTTAAAATATTTTTAATATTTTGAAATGCAATGTATTTTCATATAACGTCAACTTGTATTAACCAAATCAACAACAAAAAAAAAGAAACCAAAAAAAATGTGTTGTTTGATTTGTCTCAACTCAATCAATGAGTTTTATGTTTTGCAGCATGAAGATTCTCATTCATTCAGGCATCTTTTCAAGCATACTTGGTAGTATAATTTTCTGTTCCTGAAGGGCTTTGGGGCCTTCAACAAGTTTTATGCCATCTGTTGCATATGATATGATGTTCCTGACTAAATCCTTCTTGTTACTTATTTATTGTTTGAAACTACTATTTATGAACATATTAAATTTATTCTCTAAAACTAGGATTATTATATAAAATGTGTAGAATAATAAATAAAAATGAAATTATAAGTATAACAACACTTTTGATTTGTGATACTAAGAGCAGAAGGTGAAAATGAAAAATAAATGTGGACAATGTATCATATGTATTTTAGTTTTATAATATAAAAAGAACATCAGATTCAGATTATTTTTATAATTGCAATAGCATTTATTATTTTGCACTACTGAAGGACTACAAAATGATTTCAACATGTCTTGGAGGGATCAAATTTTCTTTTACTTTTGTATGTCTCTAAATAAACAGGTAATAATACTTCTTCATTTGTAACTCAATATACTTTAAAACATTTGGGAAAGAGGTGGGATTCATGTAAACAGCTTCAGGTCTTGGTTGATTAACAGAGGAAACTGAGCAGTAACAGTAACAGTGGAACGACCTTTTTTATTGCCTGCTTTTAGCTTCCTGTTGAAAGAAAATGTATCAAGCCATAGAAGTAAAACTGGGAGTCTAGACTTCAGATGCTAAAGGGCATTTAGATAGTGAAGGATAAATATGAGGGCCTCAGATTCAGCTTCTAACACCTATGGCTTAATTTGGTTCTGTAGTAAGAATTAAGAAAAAAAGGTCTGTTATTAGTGTAATAGATTTAACTGACTGACAATGAATAAAATACTGTATTTGTTACCTGTTCTTCATTTAACTTCCCATTTTGTTCAAATAAGGTTATGATATCTGTGTGTATCGAGTTACAGAAGTCATAGCAAATCAAGATTTCATCTAAATCAAAGTATAGTACACTGCTCTCTGCAGAGCATGTTCACTCTTCTATCAATACAAATCATACTGTGCCCTCCGCTTTCCAGTGTCATGTCCGTGAGTAAACTTAATTAAATGTGACTTATGCAAAGCTCTATAATACAGATGTAAAACTTGATACAAATTTTTAAGACCATTAACCATAACAACAACATTATCCTGCTGTATCAGCAAAAAGATTAAATGAAGAATAGATTCAGAAGTCTTCTGTATATCAACAAATGCATATGAAGTTGGTTACCTAATGTTGATTAGATATAGGCAGATAATGAATCTATTATTCTTAATTCAACTCGTCTATCTGACTCATGGAGATACATACCATAATTATTAATTAGCAAGCGTAAAAATCATTAATTGCCTTCACCTCCACAATTTAGAAAACACGACTTAGAGCCAGACTGACTAGTGCATTTTAGGATCGTGTAACGAGGAGATCAAATCTGTCACATTATCGTCCCAGCTCCGGTGTCTGTGCAGTGATAAGTAGCCTGTAGTGTCCAGTAGTGTTGCACTAAATTCTAGACCTGTCTGTATGCTTGTTGGCCACTTTCTGCATATGAAAATATAATAGTGGGATACAGGTATCTAATGATAGAATCAAATCTTTTGTGTATCCCAAGAACATGGAGTAGAAAGAGATGGAAAGCCCACTAGCAGATCCTTACCAGTGATTATTGCATTGAGGGAAGCCTGAATAAAAACATGTAAAGACTTTGAGACTTGTGATAGTACCTAAAGAAGTACTCCATCAACTCATGGGAAAGAAAAAAAAGAAAAAAAAAGAAGCTTATAATATGTTTTATCATTCAAATATAAATATTTTTGCAGTGCCATGGAGCTCAGCTCAGTTTATATGACAAGCTGGTGTAATTCATTTTTCAAGTGATCAAAATCACAGTTTCTACCATGACGAAAAAGGATACTTAAGAGCTACTTTGAAGTAGCTGTGTATAATTTGCAAAGAAATTTTACTGAGTATCTTTATAGCTAGTTACCCTTTTAATCTTAAAATAGATTAATATTCCATTATCTGAATCACATTTAAAAATGAGAAACTTCATACCATTCTATGAAGCTGTTAGCTTCAATTGTTAGATGTTTTATCAAAAATAATCACCTTACTTGATTTTATTTTAAATACAATATAGCACATTCAAAATATGTCTTTTTAGTGTCATCAGTTTGAAGAACAAAAGTGACTACAGGACTTATGAAATCAGCTCTGCTTTCTTTACTCGGACAAAATTTGATTGATTTTTAAAGGAGAACTGCAGAGGAAGGAATGCTGGTTTAGGCTAAGCAGAACGTGTTACATAATCAGACATATTAGGGCAGGTACATACATTGCTTCGGTCATTACTAGGAGGAACTAATATGCAGCTATGTCTGGAGTGATGAAAAACCCTTATGCAACTAGTGTTTTCTGTCATGGCATTGCTGAACAGAGACATTTGTTCTGCATCTTTCCTTCTTTGGTGTTCCCATCTAGATTCTATTCCAGTTTGTATACCAATCCCAGCTGAACTATCCATTATTATTCCTATAAGGACATAAGAAATACATTTTGGAAGAGCTTTAGAGTTAATTAAAAATATTTCTCTATTGTCCCTTTCAGATAATTTTATTAATCCTTTCACACGTACTGAATTTCATGCAAATAGTTCCATGCAGGTAGAGATACCTGTGAAAACCAATCCCAAGCTATCTCCTCAAGGTGGATTTCCCAGTACCTTACTTAATTAAGGATGTTATCCTAAGTGATTCTAATGCTATTAGTGCATCTAAAATTTCCTGCTTAGAGGACATTAATTAAGTAATTCTGATGTTTAAGCAATAAAGCATCAATGAGACAGGCAGAGGACAGAAAGTGGTTTTGTGGTGGTTCCTTTATCATAGCGTTGCAGGACGCATCAGTATAGGCATGTGTCTGTGAATTTCTGTAGGACTTCGCTTGCTGTTTTTCAAGGACATCTGTGTTGACAGTGAGAGCTGAAACAGGGGTCTAGTATTTGGGGTGTAGAACCCAGGATAATCTCTGTAACTGTCTGTACTAGAAAAACTGGAGGTAGACGTGTATTATGAGTAACTTTTCCAAAATGATTGCCGAAATCAAAATTGTATTCTCTATTGCCATTATTTACTTAGAAACTGGAGAAAACCCATCACCGGTATCAAGTTGAATTTTTTTGTATTTAAACATATGAAAAGGTTACACCTATTGAACTAGCAAATGGAGTTACCAATGAGCATCCTTCTAAACAGGTAAGACATGTATAACCCATATGGCTTCAGAAGGTCCAAGAAGAATGTAGCGTCAGAGAAACTTTATTTTGTGTTACATGTCAATTTTGAAAATACACAGTATTAAGTAAAGTGTGATCAGCTCAGTTTCAGTATACACTAGTAGACATCAAACCTTAAGTCAAGAGACATGCAAACTGCAGATGCAATCAAACAAAAAATAAGAGCAAGAATGAAAAGACATGTCTTGCAATAATCTTATACTACTTGATTACTGGGAGAACTTCAAGTTTCTCATTTCAAATTAGAAAATGCAAGCAGGACACATGCTGTGTGGTTGTTCCCAATAAGATTTCAAAGACATCTTTAGCATGAGTCGTATGGAACCTCCACCAGATCTTCTCCTGCTACATCAACAACATATGTGAGCCTCAGAAAGGGAATTTTTATTTCTCCTTATGCTGTGGAACCAATAAACCTTTACTAATATTTAGAAACTGGATTATACAATTTTTATTCATATTGTAATAAAACACAGTTCAGTATATTTGCTAGAACTATATGTGTGTATCAAAATGGCATCATATCACCATAGATATATGACTTTTTTCAAAAGTCATTCAGGTTCTTAAGTACCCCAGTTTTTGGATGCTTAGTCTCATATAGAAACATAATTGTCATAAAATGCTTTGCACCATAAGTTCTCCATCCTTCACCTGACCTGTCTCATAAAGACACAAAAGAGTTTTAGGCTTGCACGTGCAAAACTTAGTTGGAGCAATTGTTGTTAATATCCTGTATTAATTAATGAACTACATTTCACAGTGTTATCAACAGTGGTCTGAGGAGAAATAGCTAAAATAAAGATATTACAACAGTCAGAACACAGGGAATAAATTACCTTTAGGCCAGTAATTAATGCTTTGTTATTGAAATTAAAATAAAAAATTGACATGTTAATAGTAATACAGATGAGATCAAAAGTGATAATGTTCTTAATATTTAAATTTAAGAGATTCATCCCACTTATGATTAGAAGAGCCAAAGCAGTCCCTGGCTGTGATGAGAAAAAAAGTTACACACTTGAAGAAAAAATTGTTCCACTCTTTCAGAGTCTCAGAGTTCAAAAAGAGAAACAGAAGGAGAACAGAGAAGCTGTTATGGAAGACAGGGAGGAATTAAATTAAACAGTAAAATTATTTTGCCTGTGCCAGTTCAAACAACAGGTGGATAAACTGAAAATTCAGTAGGAAAATCTGAATTACTTTTAGATGGCAAATAAAAGAAACATGAAAAACAGAACATAGAAATATCTAGATGCATAGAAAACACAGAACAAATCTCCTTGTCAATAATGTGTATTTGTTTATAAAATATGTCTCTTTGTATAGCTGCAGCGCTCAAGACTTATAAATTCTCTTCTCCTATTTGCAGGATCTCTGGACTGTTTAATAGAATTCACTATGTGTGATGAAATTCCCTGTTACACAGGTAATACTTTTAGGCTCTCTAATTGTACAATCTGTGGAGTGAATTTCTAGCTCCTCTGAAGAGAATGGAAGAACTCCCTCTGGGTGAGCTTAATTGGTGCAGGCTTCAACTTTCTGAGTGTAGACCTTCCATTTAATTCCCTCTCTTTCTGTTGATATTTTTTGAAAAGTTATCAATACAATATTTTACTTACCATAGGAACATAGGAATGGCTGGTGTGAATAGTATTGTAGTGGTTTAACCTAGCAGACAGCCAAACACCACACAGACACTTGCTCACTCCCCCCCCCCCCCACCCCACCCCGCAGTGAGATGGAGGAGAGAATCGGGGAAAAAAAAAATTCGTGGATTGAGATAAAGACAGTTTAATAGAACAGAAAAGGAAGGGATAATAATGATAATGATAATGATAATGATAATAATAATAATAATAATAATAATAATAATGATAGAATATACAAAATGAGTGATGCACAATGCAACTGCTCATCACCCGCCGATCTAAACAGCGATTGCTACTTCCTGGACCACAACTCCTGGACCCCAACTCAACTTATATACTGAGCATGATGTCATACGGTATGGAATACCTCATTGGACAGTTGGGCTAGCTGTCCTGGCTATGCTCCCTCCCAGCTTCTTGTGCACTTGGCAGAGCATGGAAAGCTGAAAAGTCCTTGACTATCAAGCACTACTTAGCAACAACTAAAACATCAGTGTGTTATCAACATTCTTCTCATACTGAATCCAAAACACACCACTAGGAAGAAATTTAACTCTCTCCCAGCCGAAACCAGGACAACGATATTGTTCTAGAAACAGTTGCCAAAGACATGGTGTCACAGAGATCCTGCTACAGAAAGAAGTTCTTCCTTCTTTCCCTTTGCCTTCAAAAAAGGAAAAAAAAAAATGTTCCCCCTGTAGAAGACACTCTTGCTGTTCTTGCTTTGCAGACACATGTGGGGAGAAGAAACAGAAAAAAGTTATCTTACTCCCTCCTATCCTTCTCAAGATGATTTCCCTCCAAACCTCTTGTAGGAGATGTGTCTCAAGGTTATGGAAAAATTCTAAAATGTTGACCCTAAAATGTTTTGTCAGTGAATCATAGGGCTTATTGTCCTGCTTCAGAGGTACAAATACAGAATTTATCTTAAGAGAATTATAAAATGTTTCCAGTGTTCCTTGTTGTTTGCATGATTTTGCAAGACTGGAACTTTAAAATGCAATTCTCATACGTAGTCAGGTTTGAATGGAATACTACAATAGGACTATTCTGTGTAAATACCATTATCAGAATTAAGCTTCAATATAGAATGAAAGTTCTGAATCAGACTCCACTATTGCTGATTATTTCGACTCATGAGTTGTGTTAGCTGATGTAATATCTAGCAGCATTTTACTGGTCTGATATCTCATCATTAGGGTTAATTGAATACAAACGTTTTTTGTAAAGTCTGAAGTCAAGTGTTTGTATTGTGGCAAAACTAATAACACTTCACCTTCATTATACTGGTGTGGCCTTAGGAGATAAGTGTTTAGAATGCACCTATAAATATGTGTTGTTATAATAAGGATAATTACCAGGAGAATTAACATGAATGGAAGTGAGTTATAGAGCCATCAGAAGAACATACTGCAACTGTTCGATTAATTAGTATAATTATTTCTAGAGTAGAAGGAGTATTAAATATGTGGGTTTGTTTTCCTTCTGCAGTCCCAAATAACAAGGTAAAAATAACTATTTGAGAATCATACACATTACCATTCTAAAAGGTTCCTTTCTTGGTTTTAGTCATCTGTTTATGTAGAAAATACAACAAATTAATTTCTGGCACTTTTTAAATTTTTTAGTTCTATATATTAATAATATATTCTATATATAGTATAATGTATTCTAGATATATTCTATATTCTACATGTATTCTATATACATGTTTAGTTAATGTCTGGAAAACACTTTCATACCTCACAGGCACAACCTACTCATAAGGGCAATAGGCAGTTACATAAATATTTCTAAACCTTTTCTTCATTGATGTTTATAATTTGCCAAGCTGCAGGTATTTATAATTAATAATTAATCTTCTTTATGTTACCTGTCTGCTAAGTGATCATTATGTTACTAAAGTTACCAAGTTATCAAAGATGCAGTGGTAAGGAATTAAGCACTAGAGTGACAAATGTGCAAGCCATTCATACTAGCATACTAGCAGTCTTGTATTTGCCCTATCTTTGCTATTTCTTTATAGCCAGACTTCATTTAGCACCTGTAGAGAATTATTCAGGCATTCACTTTTTTCCTTAAAGGTACATCACAATTAGATTTAACCAATGGGTATTCCTTGTCTTTGTATTACAGTATGGTTATCAGTATGCCCTCTCTGAATTTTTCTTTGTGGGATAAGGAGTGTTCAACCTCAATAGCATAAAACTTTTTTCTGCTTTCTATGCTTATACACAAGTGCCTTTTCTCTTCTCTTCTGTCTTACCTGAGTCTTTTTCTAGCTATTCTGCTCAAAACCATAGCTTCTGCATTTCTTGTTTTCAGCTCTCTTCCTCTTCTCATTCAAATCTACCTGGATAATTTCTGGTGCCATCTTGCCAAAGAATAGAAACAGTAACAACCAACAGATTTTTGGATCTTGTCGGCAGAAATACAATCTTTACATATAATGACTGGCTCGATGCCGCTATAATCAATAACAGAATCCTTGGTCCTATTGCAATACAAATGACAGTAAAAAATGGGAATAACATTATTAAATTATTAAGGGGTTGTAAATAGCAAAATTCTCACATGAATAACTGAATGATATACACTAATGTTTGTTTAATAATCCTTGTCTTTTTTTTCATTTCATTTTGTTTCATTTATGATTCTCAAGTGTAGTGACAAATTCCTGTCTGATCACATTTAAAATCAATTTCTGTTTGAATAAGTAAAATACTATGTCCCATGAATACATAGTTCAGTGACAGAGAAGCACAGATCCTACTGCTGCTCTTTATTACTGCTGCTAATTGCTACTGGCTAGGTAAATGGGGGGAGAGCAGTGGATATTGTCTCTCACGGCTTCAGTGAGGGTTTTGACACTGTCTCCCATAACATCCTTGAAGAGAAGCTGATGAAATATGGGCTGGATGAGCAGACAGTGAGATGAATTGAAAAGCAGCTGAACAGCCAGGCCCAGAAGGTGGTGATCAGTGGCACAAAATGTAGTTGGAGGCCAGTAACCAGTGTTACGGAAATACCTAGGAGAGACGTGGGCTACTGGAGAGAGTCCAGCAAAGGGTCACCAAGATGAGTAAGGGACTGGAGCACCTCATATGAGGAAAAGATGAGAGAGGTGGGACTGTTCAGCCTAGAGAAGAGAAGGCTTGAGGGGGGATCTTATCAATGTATATAAATACCTGACGGCAAGGTGCAAAGAAGACAGAGCCAAGCTCTTTTCAGTAGTGTCCAGTGACAGGACAGTCCCAATCTGATGGACAGAAGCACTCAGGGGATTCCTCCCTCTTGGCCTTTTACATCACAATAGTGATGCTAAGCACATTTTCCCAGTAGGCACACGCATGTGCATGAGCACACTCATAGAGTTATTTTTCATGTCCAGCAATTTCTTTTCTTCTGTGCAGTAGTTTCTTATGTTCTGCTCAATTAACGTAACCTCCAGCCACATCTAGTTGTTTGCTTGCAGCCTTAACACTCAGCACGTTGCCTTATGCTGAGCTGGCACAATGTGCACTGCAGTTTTGAGTGTTAGTGCAGGATTCTAAGGAATTAATATTGGCGTTTTGTACTCTGACATTATATAATCATTCTTGGAGATGGAAGGCTGCACTTTCAGCAGCTTCTGATACCTTTCTGATCATTCGTGCATATCCTGCTCAACTTCTTCTCTAGAACAGGAGTCTGTATTTGCTCTACCTGAAAAGATGCCCAACTAAGATGCTACAATACCTGAACAGTGCATGTCAGGCCCGCAGAGAGATTCAGATTTCCTTCCTCATCTTCTCAGGCTCCTCTACAGCCAAGAAAGGTGACTATTGACTTCCAAAGGCTCCTTTTGCTTCTGTTTTCAGCAAAACTCTTACTTTGGTTTGGCAAGGTCAAGGACGTTCAGCTTTCTTCCAGTGCACAGCCTTTAACTTTGGTCACTCAAAGATCTTGATCTTTGAATTTTATTGGAATTTAAGTATACACAGGCTTGAATTAGGACACTTCTGAGCAGAGATCAGAGCCTGTGTTTTGTTGTTTAGAACACTTTTCACACTAAAGTAAAAACAGTTGTTTAACTCTGGTTAAATTCCTAGGATGTGGAAATTCATGATACGAAGTTTTGTGTATCGCATTCTTCCAGTTAGAAGCTGTTGTTGTCTACCTCTACTTTTTGCATCCTAACAGAGGTTTTAAACATGCCTCTCATTACTTTTGACTGTGACACGTTTCCAAATCCTGTTTTTTTGAATGAGTAGAAGAGGAACTAACTACACCAAAGGCTGTACATGAGGCAGATATTCACTTCTGCTATCATCTGATCCAATAGATTTCAATTAACAAAACCTTTACCCTAAAGTCCTCCGGTATCTGCCCTCGATACACTTGATCCCTTATGTCTGCTCAAACTCTTTTTCCCCCACTTAACCACTCAAGACTTTTTTTCTTGTCTTTGTTATTAATTAGACACCCATCTGTGATTTCTTAAATCTTTTACAAAACTTATTTTATTTGAACCAATGAAGCACAATTCTCCTTCTATTCAATCAGTTGTTTTTAATTGATCTAACCAGATGCAAGTTCCTAGCCAGTTAACTAATTTCTTCAATTAATGAAGCCAGCTGTCTCACAGTCATGTTATTGATCATTTTCAGGGCTAAGCATCTGTTATTCCAAGCATCTTAATGGTCATTTCCAATTGCCTCAGATACCATTACACACAATCATTACACTGTCTTTTTATTAATCTCATTAATCCGAGACATTTTAACTTCTCTTATCACTCTAACACTCCAACCTGTTCTTCTTTAAAAAGAAGCACTCTTCTATAGCTAGGAAATGTAAAAATATTGCTTCTTGTTTCTCAAATCTTTTTTTTTTTTTTTTTCCAGAACACATCGCTGGCATAATGCCTAAAAAACCCTTTGCTTAGTAGGGAACTACTGCATTTCTGTGTTAAACCAATGCTTCACTCATTTTTCCTTCCAACCATATATGGCTTTATTTATTAAACTATTAATTTTTGGGGGATAGACACTCTCCCAGTAATAAATTTGAGAAACAACAAGTATTCTTTGATTACTACTAAGGTCCAAAATAATTTAGAGGAATAATATTCTACTAGCTGGAACACCCCTGAATTTAAGAGACAAGAATACAGACACCTTCTGCTCATGAAGCTCAATTATTCTGATCACTGGGCCATAAAAGAAGATAGAAAAATTAAGTTTATATTTAATATCTTTCAGCAGTTTGAGACCTACTAAGTAAACCTGTCAGTGCTCTCTTATCCAAAGAATGAAAAAAAGAAAAATACAGAAGGTACTGCAAGAGTAGGTGAAATTGTTATGAATACTCAACCTCACCTACAAAGTCAAAAGGATAAAATAGAGGAATGGATTGCTGAGTGAATCTCGTATCTTGCATAGAGTTGTTTTTCAGCATTGCAGTCCAGCATCTTGCTCTTTTGAATGTGCAGGATTAATCAAAGATTAAAGTTACAGATTAAATTTAAACTTTATATGTTACTTAAGATCACATAACATTTTAATTACCTGAATAATCCTTTTAAACTGCATGGGACTGCAAAGGAACTAGAATTAAACACATTCACTAACTACCATCTAACTAATCAGAACTTGAGAGCAGTGTCCTGCGAACAGCGTGGAGTACTGCATAATTTTATTTAACCGACCACTGGTTATCCAGAATTTCCAAAACAGATCACCAGATTCTTTCCATCTGGTAGCCAAATCTATAATTACCTATATAATGGCTTATTTCATGCCATCCAAGTCTTTCAAATAACAGAGGATATAATGGAAAAAAAAAAAGACCCAATTCTTTTCTCATTAAGAAATATGTAACAAAGAAGTAGCTTTGCTGCATTTGTTGGTAGAAGAATTATGCTGCAAATGCCTTAATTCTATCAAAGAAACACAGCAGAGATTCCCAGAATCAAAAATAACCTCTATTTTCTTCTTCGAGAAAGAGCAAAATGCTCTATTTAACAGCTATTGGCTAGTGCTTAGTGCTGGAGACAGTGTATGTGCTAGATCAGCTGTGGATTAGTAATGCTTTTTTTCATCCTATTTAATCTTCCTTTCCGTAGGGATAATCCAGCAAGGTGCTGAGTAATCTTTAGCATGTGGAGCTGAGTGCTCCAAGCATTAGCACAGTACAAATGGATCCTTTCTTCCACAGCTCTTTGCAGATTTGAGCCTTTGCACTTGTGGACATCCCAAGGCACATCAATGACATTGTACCCTTCATTACAGCCTTTAAAAGAGTCCCTGCCAGGCATTGCCCTCCTGCGAGACATCAAAATGACCAATGAACTCACAACTTCGGTAACAAAATATAAACACAATCTATTTATATTAACTTTGCCACACAATCAAGAAAACATTACAGCCATTTGCTATGCATTCTTTCTCATAAGATGGAGGGGAAAAGAGGGAAAATAAGTGAAAATATTAGTTGTGCTTAGTTTTCAAAATTCCAGTTTTCCTTTCTTTCATTCTTCTTTTTGTTGATTTCCCATTTTCATGGATTTGAATATAAATTTTAGCTCTGAAAAACTGGAAAGTATTAAAATGCATTTCTTTTTTTTTTTAAATCCTCCTTTCTCTGAGCATATGCTAAAAAGTATGTGCCTGTGTATGAAAGTTGGCACTGTGATACTCGGTCTGAAATGTTAAACTAAAAGACTTCTTCAACTGAAAACAAAAATGGAAAGTGATAATAAAAATATGTGTATCATTCTCCTTGTAAACTGCAATTTCAAATGAGATGTGCCAAGCATTAAAACATTAATGTAATGATTTGTCAGAAAGCCTGTGCATAAAAGAAATTGTGAACACTTTAGCAAAATCCTGTTGTTCAATCACTGTTGTGAATGCCTAATGCTGATGCTTTAATAAATGGCTGATTGCAATGTAACATCCTCTAGGTATAAGCTAATACTGTACTTCCAGTTTCATAGTTGCAGTTGACTCTATTAAAGAGCTGTTAATGATTAATTCTCTCTATCAGCATTTGTTGCTGTTAAAGATGATGAGCGTGATTCTATGAAATGAATGTGTCAATAGCATGCAACCTTCAGCATGGTACATAAATAAACACTTCATAAGGTAAACACATTATTAAAATACAGACGAGGATTAAACCAGAGACTGATTTTATGAGTTGATTAATACAGAAGTACCCAATAACTCTTAAAATAAATATGTCATAACCCAAATAATACTGAATATATTCATACATTAAATTTCACAGATATGTTCAACAAAGGGAATAGACAGCAGAACATTTCTCTAGGTAAGAGTGGCAGAAGAATGTAGTTATAAAATATGTAAAATGTGTTCAGTGTTCAGTGTTGCTATTTACAACACATACCTGTTTCTGTTTCACATGTTAGCCTCTATATTGTGTCCTTCAGTGAATCCAAATGCCTTCTGAAGCAAAAGACATTTGTATTACAGATTTTAAATTCCTGGTGTATAGGTCACTCATGTTAACCAATGTTATTTTCTTACTGTTTAAGTCACTTGTCTGCCATTCCAAATTGGCAGTCAGTATTGCCTTGGGTAGAAAGCTTTTCAATATTTGATGGTATATAATAGCAAACACAACATTAGATAACAAACTTGTTAAAAACCTTGTGGTTAACCTTTCCTGTTAAAAGCAATACTGTAAAGCCTCTATGGCCACAAGAATTGCGTAGCCTTTGCTGACACTAAAACAGGCCATGGTTATTGCTGAAGGCATCTGACCCAACAAAGTTTCATTGGAAATAACAGAACAACTAGGATCCTGAAGAAAAAAACATGTTTAATATTGTTTTATGGTGGATATTATATCCAAAAGGTCTTAGCAGTCTGTGAGAGTGTACCCTATTTTGTTTTATTTCTTCTTGCGTCAGTTTCAGTATTCTCAAATATAAATAATTCCCTGGCTCAGTGTTTGAAAACTTTTTGCATTGCATCCTATTTAATAAAATATTAAACAGAAAAGTAACAACAAATGCAAAATTTGTGCCCACCTCCAAAACAAGGAAAAAATCAAAACACTGATATACTTTTCAATGAAGTAGTCTCATCACTGTTTAAGAGAATAATATTTTTTTTATTAGTTACTAGTGTTTAATTTTTCTGAGCATTAGCAAAAGAACAAAATATGCCAACATAAAAACAAAAAACTGCTATATTTTTCCTCACAGGAAAGACTTTATAATTTACAAAGAAAAGACTAAAAAATAAAAAAGTGATTCAAAGTTGACTAATAACTGTTGTGTAACTTTCAAAATGCATTGTTCACAAAATCTAATAAAACAAATACATACTTACAGAAATTCAAATATTAATTTGTATTTTTTAAATAATTTGGTTGTGTCATTTGTAAACTGCTTTGTGTTTCCTTTCAGAAATTTTCCAATTATTTTTTTTGCTGGAAAATGTTCACAGAGTGAATTTAAAACAGTTGCAATTGTTTGTGGAAACTGAATTTTGAACATTAAAGTAGAAAATATGTGCAGTCGAATAATTTGTATGCTATATAATCATGTGTCATGGTTTAACCCCTGGTTTAGCCAGCAACTAAGCACCACACAGCCGCTCACTCACTCCCCACCAGTGGGATGGGGGAGAGAATCAGAAGGGTAAAAGTGAGAAAACTTGTGGGTTGAGATAAAGGCAGTTTAATAGGGAAAGCAAAAGCTGCGCACACAAGCAAAGCAAAACAAGGAATTAATTCACTACTTCCCATGGACAGGCAGGTGTTCAGCCACCACCAGGAAAGCAGGGCTCCATCACGCGTAACAGTTACTTAGGAAGACAAACGCCATCACTCCGAATGTCCCCCCCTTCCTTCTTCTTCCCCCAGCTTTATATGCTGAGCATGACGTCATATGGTACAGAATACCCCATTGGGCAGTTTGGGTCAGCTGTCCTGGCTATGCTCCCTCCCAGCTTCTTGTGCACCTGGCAGAGCATGGGAAGCTGAAAAGTCCTTGACTTCTGTAAGCACTATGACTACTCAGCAACAACTAAAACATCAGTGTGTTATCAACATTATTCTCGTACTAGATCCAAAACACAGCACTATACCAGCTACTGGGAAGAAAATTAACTCTATCCCAGCTGAAACCAGAACATCATGAAAAAGGAAAAAGGTATGTTGTTTATGTACTGTAATGACACTATATAAATGTGATGCTTATTATTTCACAAAACAAAACATTAAGGAAGAACAAAACAAAGTCAAATAATTTATCCTGATTTCACAGATATTTCACAGATGGAGATGAGGTTGGTAAATTTTTTAATAATTAATCAAAATTTATGTTTGCCTTTCATTTAAAAAAAATAAAATCAGCTATTCATGGTTGAATCTAATGGCTATTTATTTCAGAATATTCACCCAAACGCACAGGAAAGCTCTTCACAGCAAGACAGCCAGCAGTTTCTTATATTGACCTAGAGAACAAGAACATTTTTACAAGCTTCTGAGTTTTCATTCCTTTTTCCTTTTTCCTTTTCTTATTTTCAACATTTCTTCCTAAAGTCAATAAATCATGTTGTCCTAGAAAACATATGGTTTGTCTTTCTGAATATAACATAAGCACATTTATACTCTAGTCTCACAGAGCTTGTAGAAACACTGCAAGAAGCTCTCTTTTTTCATTTTGGGGAAAAAAGCATGAAAGTTGATATAAAAACACCAGTGTAAGATTTCCAAATCTTTTTCTTTCTGCTTGCTTTGATTTTTGATAACTTTCTGTCCTCATTAAGATCACAGAAAATTATGGCTAGGGATTTCAGAACATTTTTAAGAAAAAAGTAAATTTTGAAGAGTACTTATTTCCTTAATTTGGAAAAATGGCACAAATTAAACATTTTTGTTTGTTTGTTTTTTTATTTAATGTTAATTCCAATTAGTGTTTGTCTGAATAGCCCAATGGGAAGTGTATTAATGAAAAAATGTATAGAGCAGTTACTCACCTAAATGTCTCAGTTATTCATCTCATGGTACAAGCAATTTCATGTTGTTTTAAGCTTTGAATTACTAATATGAAGACTAATGTTAACTATGTTAGTTTTCTGAAGAATTTATTGCTCATATAATACCTATGAGGCATTTTCATGAATTCTAAGAAGCAAATTCCACTCAGTTTTTGTCTTTTCAAAGTGTTATAACTGGATGTACTTATCCAAATTATTATTCTGTTTGTAAATTCTGATGGGCATGGGATCCCTGGTATGGGTGTAATTCACCAGTTTTTCAGACTGTTGAGTGACTCACCATTAGTTTAAGTGTCTTCAGATCTAGTAATGACGTACTTATAATTGCTGGCACTAAATATATTGTAGGCTGGAATTTTCATCTATTCTCTTCACTTTTTAATGACTGGCTGAAGCTTTGTTGCATACATCTAAGTAAAGCATAAAGAAATTGATCATACTGTTGGTGTTTCAGTTTAGTAAAACTATACTAAACCACATGCATGTGTGGGAAGACAAAATCCATATTCAAAGTTAAATGTCTTAACCTGTTTGTTTAGGAAATTTAGTAATTAAATCTTCAAGGGCTAGGACTGACAAAAGAAGGAGAGGGACTTCAGGGACCTAGGGCTAATCCTGTAATCTTGAAAATGTCTACTGACTTAATGCCTAACAGTGGAGGTGCATAAACTCCACAACATCTGTGACATTTTAAGTACCCAAGGTGCTAAAAGGTTCTTCTCTGTCTGCACGGCACTGATTTCATGCTGACAAGATTAGGAAACTTCTATTTGTCTCAAACCAGACTCTGTTCTCTATGTAGAAAGATGTCCCATTAGGACTCAAGTTCAAGTAAACATTTTCTGAAATTGCCTGATACATGCTTTTAAGACAGACACATAAAGGAAGCACCTCTGATCATGTGTTCTCTTGAAGTGAGTAGTTACTCAATGGTATCAGAGACATACAAGACTTTCAAATATTAGTCTCTGTTATTAGTTTCTGTTATAATCTAAAGCAGAGTGAAAAGAAAAACAAACAACCAAAGCCCAAACAAAACAAGTGCCTTTGTTTCAAATACTCTTGAAATATTTGACTATTCAAAATCCAGTGGTCTGCATCTGCTATTTCTCGTAATAAATGACAGTTTTATGTGGCTGGGATTGGTTTAATGAAGAACTCTCATGCTAACATGCTGCATGACCATCAGGTATCTTGTCTGACTCTGTTGAAGTATATGTGAAACAAAGCAACATTTCTTTACAGCTCTTTAGCTTTCTTTGGGGATTCATTGTTTGTTTCTTTGGTTTTTGTCCACACAAACTTCTTTCAACTTTTGACATTTCTATTTACTGTCCCATTTTGTCCAAGGCAAAGGATCTTTACAGTATGCTTAGCTTCCTTTTTTGTTTCTCTTTTGCACAATATAACCTCCAGTTATTTCTAATTAAAAGAAAAAGCCATTGCTGTCTCATCTATGCATGGTTTTATTTCTTCTGTTGTTATACTTCATCTTATATTCAGTTGGTGTAATTTTTCTGTTTTAGCTGCTTTGGTTACTTTATTTTCAGGATAGCTCTGTTAAACTAATCTATCCACCTATAAAATTCATTGAAGGAGACTGTCTTTCTAAGATGAAAGTCAGTTTTTAATAGTAATTAAAAAACTCATTTAGAGTTTACAGATGTCTTAATTGGAAAATAAATGTGCTACAAAAGTAGTGGAATCCCTCATGAAACTGCATTTGAAAATGCTGAAAGTTCAGTGGATTAGAGATGTCATTTTCGAGATTCATTTGGAAGACCTGCATTTCATGCTTTTTTGCTTGTCTGACTAGCAGGAGCTGGGGGATTTTCATAAGTTAACCAAAAAACTTTGTTGGTAGCCTTGGAAAGGAGTTCAGCCCATTATTCTGTGCCAGAAGAATAGAAATTATCACAGGAAACCCTAATGTGTATGTAAAGCAGGGAAATAAGGTTTTCTGGTAGTGATGCACAGATGCAAAAGGAGTTTCTTGAGGAAAATCAATGTGCGTGTTTGCCTGCATGTATCTGCTTTAAATGAAAAGAAACAAACAAAACCCCAAAGAACAATTCTCAGGCCAGTTTTAGGTGGCAATTTTGAAAACAAATCTGAAGAAACTTGTGTACTGTGAGACTAGACAAATAAGCTTGAATATATGATGATGACCTTTCTAAGCTATAAATTTCTTCAGAGGAACAGTGATTTGGTTTATTTGGTTTCTTTAGATATGCTCCTTAAAACTGGCAAATTTGTAAATTGTTATTAAAGCTCTAATCACAAACAGAAGCATAAAAAGTTGAAGTTAATGTGTTTTTTTAAAAGGATTTTTACTCCACAGTGAAGGATTGTTGGTCACAGTTACGTGGACATGGATGCAGTTGAAATAGATATGTTGAATATGTTAGACAGCTTTCTCCTGCTTCTTCCATAGTTCTACTTAGTCACCCTGGGCAACTTCAACATATTTGCGCATCAGCTCTTCACCAATGAAATGTTGCACTTCTTTTAAATACTGTGGAGTGGAAATGTACCCTATCAGTTATATCCATAAATCACAAGGTACCATGCAGTACTTAGATACTTAAAGTATGGTTGTGGAGGAATAAAGATATTTGAATCCAAGAAAGTGATCTGTCAGTCACTTCTTAACCGCAGACATCTTGTTTCAGTGCAGAAAACTGCTTGATGTTCTATTCCTGAAAGCAGTTAAAAGGTGAGTGTCCCTTAATCTTTTCCCATTGCAGCTTCTTTCATATTTTGTCAATAGTGTAGGGGCTGCTCCACTCCTTATTGGAAATTAGCCAATGAAATAAGAAAATATTAGAAGCAAACTAAAGGATATTTTAACTTGGTTTCTCTCTCCTTTTTCTATTGAAACAAAAAGTGCAGAAAGATAATTAGCTTTGCAGTCTCCACTCCTTTTTAAAATCTGGCTAAAATAAACCAGTTATTTATTATAATAACTGGTATCGTAACAAACCAGGTACTCACATACACACACACACACGCACATGCACACAGACCTAGAGACAGTGTTGATATGTATGGGCAGCTATGACTTTGTTCCCGTAACACTGGATTATGGGCTAGGGTAGGGATGTAAATGAGGGTTGCACGTGGTCCTTGACTCTCCACAGAACGATACCTTCATTAGGGATTCTTCATACAGGGAGGAAACCGGGTTTCCCATGCTAGGGAAACCACAAGAGCGACCTGGGAATATATGGCTTCCTATTTCTACATCAGAAAACTGGAGATGTGAGTGAATGCAATCGGTAAAGGCAGGTAATCTCCTGATAAATACATGCTAGCACGTGCATATGGGAAAGATCACACAAGCCTTATTTTCGTAAGAACTGAAACTAAAACCAAAGTCTGTAGAAGAAGATTTGCCACTCAGCTTTTCCATAGTAATCCTGGAGAGTGTCCAACTTCATAATTATAAATATAGACTTCCCTTGCTTATTTTTCTGTTTTATTTTCATGAATGCTACGTTACTTTGTACACAGAAATGCACTTTCAATAAAAGAGATGGAGAGCAGCCCTCTTTCCTCTAGTCAATAATCTGGTGCTTTGACCCTTTCTTACAAAGCAAGGATGTTCATGTAAACTTTTGTCATTGAAAAGTGCCTATACTGCCAATCAACTTTAGGAAAAGGGTGCCTTCTCTTTCCCTTTCCAACAGGCAGTGAAAGGAGACTTGTGCAGCCCTGCATCAATCTTGTGATAGCTTCCCTTCTGGCAAGCTCTGGGCAGTACCCTCCTTAGCATATAGGGGAACGGAATAACGTTTTCTGAATTACCTAAAAAACTCCCTTCAGTCAGTAGAGAAAACTCCCTTCAGTCAGCAATATAAACTAAGCACCTCATTTAGAAAATCTGAATCACCCTCCTGCAGCTAAATCCTTACCCTACAGAGTAGAGCATCTATGATAGATACTTTAAAAAGGTGGATTGAATCTTGACTGGTTTGTTCCAATAACCAACAAAATAAATCTTTCTCCTTAGAGTAACTGAGGTCTTTTTACTGAAAGTAGTCTTCTGATACTAAAGACTGGAATTTAATCCCATTTAAATAAAATGATAATCTATTTTTTTGAAATGGTATCACAGTCTACAAAGTGAGTAAAGTCTGCACATCTTGGCACAAGTATCCTGTATTCACTAAAATAATGTATCTGTTATCTACAGCTAAGCAAGAGCTTGCTGTACAATGTCATCCACTAGTTAGTTGTTTTATTAATCAATTTAGACTATGTACACATTAATTAATTTAGATCATGTAACATATATTTCTCAGGAACTTTTGTCTTTCCTGATTAACTATACAATTATTGATAATCAGGGAGCTGCAAGTGGAGAATAAAGGCAATATACAGTAGTAAGTGTAAAACTTTAATAATTATTTTTGCCATATTAAAAACTAATATTGAGCTTATTACCCTGCAAACTGTATATGATCTTATAATATTTATACTGATCTTTTGCAGTAAACAGCTGAAAGAGAACTATTTATTTTGCATGGCTAATTCTTTTAACTTTTCTTAATACAAAACAACACCTGCAAATGATAGCAGGAACTTTTTTCAGAGCATGGCCACCAAACAAACCCAGTTTTTATTTGAGATAAATAGTATTCTGAAGTTTACTAAAATTAAATTGCGTATAGTTTTAAACACACAAGAGCTTTGCATTACTGTTTGAAGCTTCTTTCCTGCCTTTAAGACTTCTTAGCCTTTGTTTTCATTTACCATAACAGTAATCTAGGTAGTGATTTCTTTCCATATTCTCAGACTAGTTTTAAACCCTGCCAGTGAATACATAAAACCTCTGAATGCATTAGGGCTTAATTTTAATTTGTTCTGGAATTCCCATCTTTCTGGAAATTTCAGTGTTTTTTCCACTTCAAATAATAGACAAAATTTACTTTTCTTGAAAACATTGACTTCTGAAAATACTGTTGTGATTCTGTAATACCACAGAACTTTGAAAAAGTTCCTACATGAGTAATCAGCTTTGCTTTCTTGCTATCTCTTTCTACCTACTTGCGCTTGCCATGTTGATAGTTTGAAGTAGATATATAAGGTAAGACCTAAAATAGCTAGCTGGGATACCTCCATCTATATTTTGTGACAGCTCAGGATTCAGCATTTCCTGTGTAGCTTAGCTGACCAGTTGCACTTCACTGGGATCCAGACTGCTCAGGATGTTTTACTGATAGTGTCTGAGTTAGCAATATAATAATAGCTTACATATACCTACAGTACATAATTGTTTGTGGTAAAGTATAAACATATCCTCATTGCTGTTTGGTGCAGGGAATAAACATACTAAATCCTAAACAGTAGTCATTGTAAAGACAATAGAGTGGAAGGCAGGAATAATCTAATTTTAACAATTAATATAGGAGTAGAATAAATTTGTACTAAGAAAAAACATTTTAAAAGAGTGACTATATCTTTTTTCTGTTGCTCAAAATGGTTTCCAATCTATTCTTTTCTGAATGCAATTAAAGAAATATTCTGCCTTACACATATTTACATGTAATTTGAGAATGCTAATGTGCTATATAGAAGAAAAAGGTAAATAAAGGGAGAAAGGTTGGTTTCAAGTTCATTAGAAACTCTGTGGTGGAAAATCAATATTAGCTAAATGGAGGACAGAAAAAGTAAAGGAAAAATCTGTCTCAGAGCCCCTTGCTAAAAAAAAACTATGTATGATTCATTGGCAGCTGAAAACACAGTGTTGTATAAGTCAACCAGTAAAGTCATATAGTAAAGAAACTCAGTTGAAACCAAAGTTTTTTTGCAGAGCTTTAAAAGTCACAATCAATTTTCATGATGTAATAAACTCTCAGTGATTATCAGGGTACCACATCAGAATTATCAGTATGTGTCTTTGGTATATAAAGGGGAAGGAAGTAGAAACCAGCTCTTTGAACCAATTTCATTCCGCAGTAAAAGTTTGGTAGTTTAATTTCCAGACTTGGGGCATGGCCTATGAGCCCCTCCATGGGGTTCTTCTCTTCCATCTTCTGATACAAAAGGAAGAAAATAACAATTGCTTGGCAGGGCTTTATGTATGTTGAAATTTTCTCTGCAGAGATACTAATCTAATGGGCATCAGTGGCAAATGTCCAATTCATTCTACTGAATTCATGATTTTACCCCTAAAGTTCAGTCTAAAGTTAAATACCTTTAGTTTTTTGTTTTGTTTTGTTATGCTGCCATTAAATCCAGGTTGGATGTCATAAAGCTATGCTCTAAAGCCAAGCCGAAGATAGTGGCTGAATGCAAAAATTTCTGGGTGAGATTTTATTGCCTTTATACAGCGGCTCAGAATAGACACACAAGATTGCTTTATGACAGGAAAACTGCAAACTGTTTGTGCTGGTTTTTAGAAAATAAAGTTTTTACAGTACAATCTCCTGTTGGATATGTTTTGGTTTATCATCATCAAGAAAAACCTTGAGTTATCTTTCAGGAACAAAATAAGAAATCAGTTTTCACTCAATTACTGTTGTATCACTTGCTGTATTAATAATATTATCTTCTTCAAATAAAGCCAGTTAAAGTGATTTAAATGATTACCATTTAAAAAAACCCAAGCATTTTCAACAGCAGTTACCAAATATGAGTAATACAAGTCATGAGCAAATGAATGAAACACTAAATCTTGAGGCATAAATCTGGAACAAATTTGCACCGTTGACAGCTGCACACAAATGATCAGAACATACATTTCGGAGTATGAGAAAGAAGTAATCTGGATTGAAATGTCAGTAGTTGTAAGCATTAACATTAAATGTTAAATTAAATGTAAATTAACTCCTGATTCTTCCAGAGTGAACTGGAAGACAATCAATTACCGACGGTTGACCTGTATATGTGTCTGTAGCCCAAAATACTACAGACATTTCAGATTCTGATTCTAATGGGAAGGTAGAAGAGTGACTAGATATAGCACTCATCTCAAATATCTTTAGCCATTGAATTGTTGTGTCAGCTACTCGTCTAGCCTCCTTCCAAAGTAGATGGAGTAACATAGGCACCTGCAGAGGGTGATTCATACTGTCCTAAAATACGGTCTTTGGTAGGATGAATGATCTGGATGTAGCTGCTTGAGGGACCATAGAATAACTTCAACTATGGCATTAGGCGTAAAAAATGCCTAACTTTAACACCAAAAGCTAGGTGACGTGAATCAAACCTCAAGGGTGGCCATTTTTTAAAAAGTGCTGATTTTTTTTAATAGTGACTCTAAACAAGAATTGATAGCATCCGATAATATATTCTCAGTATGTCAAAAATAATTTTCTTTGTACTTTCAGATTTCCATTGGGAATAGAGATGTATTAGAATAGAATCATAGAATCATTAAGGTTGGAAAAGACCTCTAAGATCATCGAGTCCAACCGTCAACCCAACACCACCATGCCCACTACACCATGTCCCTAAGCGCCTCATCTACACGTCTTTTAAATACTTCCAGGGATGGTGACTCAACCACTTCCCTGGGCAGTCTGTTCCAAGGCTTGACCACTCTTTCAGTAAAGAAATTTCTCCTAATGTTCAATCTAAACCTCCCTTGGCGCAACTTGAGGCCATTTCCTCTCGTCCTATCGCTAGTTACTTGGGAGAAGAGACCAACACCCACCTCGCTACAACCTCCTTTCAGGTAGTTGTAGAGCGCGATGAGGTCTCCCCTCAGCCTCCTCCTCTCCAGACTACACAACCCCAGTTCCCTCAGCCGCTCCTCATAAGACTTGTGCTCCAGGCCCTTCACCAGCTTCGTTGCCCTTCTCTGGACATGCTCCAGCACCTCAATGTCCTTCTTGTAGTGAGCGGCCCAAAACTGAACACAGGATTCAAGGTACGGCCTCACCAGTGCCGAATACAGGGGCCTGATCTCCTCCCTGCTCCTGCTGGCCACACTATTTCTGATAGAGGCCAGGATGCCGTTGGCCTTCTTGGCCACCTGGGCACACTGCTGGTTCATGTTCAGCCAGCTGTCAATCAGCACCCCCAGGTCCTTTTCCTCTGGGCAGCTTTCCAGACGCTCTTGCCCAAGCCTGTAGCATTGCATCGGGTTGTTGTGGCCGAAATGCAGGACCCGGCACTTGGCCTTGTTGAACCTCATACAGTTGGCCTCAACCCATCGATCCAGCCTGCCCAGGTCCCTCTGCAGAGCCTTCCTACCCTCGAGCAGATCAACACTCCCGCCCAACTTGGTGTTGTCTGCAAACTTACTGAGGGAGCACTCGATCCCCTCATCCAGATCATTGATAAAGATATTGAACAGGACCAGCCCCAATACTGAGCCTTGGGGAACACCGCTCGTGACCGGCCGCCAACTGGATTTAACTCCATTGACCACAACTCTCTGGGCTCGGCCGTCCAACCAGTTTTTTACTCAGCGAAGAGTGTACCTGTCTAGGCCATGAGCCGCCAGCTTCTCTAGGAGAACGCCGTGGGAGACAGTGTCAAAGGCTTTACTGAAGTCCAGGTAGACCACATCCACAGCCTTTCCCTCATCCATGAGGCGGGTCACCTGGTCATAGAAGGAGATCAGGTTGGTCAAGCAGGACCTGCCTTCCATGAACCCGTGCTGGCTGGGCCTGATCCCCTGGTTGTCCCGCACATGGCTCGTGAGCGCCCTCAAAACTAACCGCTCCATGATCTTCCCCGGCACCGAGGTCAGGCTGACTGGCCTGTAGTTCCCCGGATCCTCCTTCCGGCCCTTCTTGTAGATGGGCATCACATTGGCAAGCCTCCAGTTGTCCGGGACCTCCCCAGTTAAGCAGGACTGCTGCTAAATGATGGAGAGTGGCTTGGCAAGGTCCTCCGCCAGCTCCCTCAGTACCCTTGGGGGGATCCCATCCGGCCCCATAGACTTGTGAGCGTCCAGGTGGCGTAGCAGGTCATTAACTTCTTCCTCTTGGATTATGGGGGGTTTATCCTGCTCGCCGTCCCTGTCTTCCAGCTCAGGGGGCTGAGTACCCTGAGGATAACCACTCTGACTACTAAAGACTGAGGCAAAGAAGGCGTTGAGTACCTCAGCCTTATCCTCGTCCTTGATGGCAACGTTCCCTCCCGCATCCAATAGAAGATGGAGATTCTCGTTGGCTCTCCTTTTGTCATTAATATACTTGTAAAACCATTTTTTGTTGTCTCTCACGACAGTGGCCAGGTTGAGTTCTAGCTGGGCTTTTACCTTTCTAATTTTCTCTCTGCATGACCTAACGAGATCCCTGTACTCTTCTTGAGTTGCCTGCCCCTTCTTCCAAAGGTGGTAAATTCTCCTTTTTTTCTTGAGTGCCAGCCAGAGCTCCCTGTTCAGCCAGGCCAGTCGTCTTCCCCACCCGTTCTTCTTGCGGCACATGGGACAGCCCGCTCCTGCGCCTTTAAGACTTCCTTCTTGAAGAATGTCCAGCCTTCCTGGACCCCTTTGCCCTTCAGGACTGTCACCCAAGGGACCCTCTCGACCAGTGTCCTGAGCAGGCCAAAGTCCACCCTCCGGAAGTCCATGGTAGAGGTTTTGTTGGCCCCCCTCCTAACTTCATCAAGTATTGAGAATTCTATCATTTCTTGGTCACTAAGCCCAAGACGGCCTCTGACCACCACATCTCCCACCAGTCCTTCTCTGTTTGTGAACAGCAGGTCAAGCGAGGCACCTCCCCTAGTGGGCTCACTTACCAGCTGTGTCAGGAAGTTATCTTCCACACTCTCCAGGAATCTCCTCGACTGTTTCCTCTCTGCTGTGTTGTATTTCCAGCAGACGTCCAGAAGGTTGAAGTCACCCACGAGAACAAGGGCTAGCGACTGTGAGACTTCTGCGAGTCTGTATTCTGTATTTCAGCAGAAGCATTTTGTGGTGGTTATGATGGTCTCCTTAAAAAACAGTTAGAGGACATACCTGATTCATTTCTGAGTTTATACTCCTTTAGGGACAAGACCCTAAAGGTTTTTAGAGAAAAAGTTGAGATTAATCCATGTTTTGGACCTAGTTTTCATCTGGTGTAAATCACTGAGATCAAGGGATGTGTGTCTGTCTACCAGATCTTCAATCTGGATCATAAATCCTAGGTAGTGGCATTTTCCTGTCAGTGCAAGAATGATTACATTTTAAGAGTAATTAAAGGAAGATGACTTCTTTCTCCAGGAATATTAGTTCACATTATATCTTTATACCTTATGTATATTTGAGGAATAGGTGACATATATGTGACGTGGTTTATGTCTTAATTTGTGTGATCATAGACTACCATTTAAAATCAGGAAAAACAGTGAGTAAGAGCACAGCAATAACAAAAAACTACTAGAATAATTCTATAGCAGCTGTTAGATTATAAAACTGTGTGATTTCATTGTTTGCCTCTTCTATTGATCTTTGGCAGCCATTAAATAATAGACAAAGGAAAAGCAAAATTGCAGATATTTCTTCAGATCTTGGCATACAAAGTAGCTGAACAACTGATAAATGAGAAAACGCTATATGCTCAGTATGGAAGGAAAAGAAAACACTTTTTTCCTTGGCTAGTTTGGGGAAACACTAAGGTCACATGAAACATGTAGCATTAGAACCAAATGGATTTTAGCTTTAATGATTGCCACTGCTGGGAATTTTGCCTTAAAATAGCTATGGCAAACTGGCTGTAGGTAATGACAGCTTACTTCTTACTTTTAATAATTCACTGTAACTATAATCATAACAAAGTTTGGGAAGATAGAGAGGTGAGAAATTTAAATTAAAAAAAATAGATAAAAGGAAATTTACAAAATTATTCTTGAGCTGAACTACTTTTGTTTTTAGCTAAATAGCCTTTCTCTACAAAATTTAAAACAAACCCACAAAAGCTTTGGGGTTTTTTTTTAGGTGGCTGTCTGTGACACACATGGAAAAAATAACTAATTAATGTGAAAAAAGAAGAGAGATAGTAGAAGATTCTAGAACAGGAGTCAATGTTACGTACAGAGCAAGTTTAAAAAAGGGTTCATATTTTCTCTTTATTTACAGTGTCAACATTGGGGTTTATCCTTTACTTTAAGATAGGTAGCCAAATGAAGATAAATAATGCTACTTCATTTTTTATCCTTAGTATGAGCAGTCTTCTTGTGTCAATTCTTTCTTCTCCTTTTTCCAATCCATTTTCATTAACTACTGGTCAATTGTTATTGGTTTGCTTTATTCTTGACAGTGTTTCTTACTGCAAGTTTTCTGCATCCTGTTGATTTTGATTCAGTTCTCACATTGACAAATAACACTTATACTGGACACATGAGACATGCCAAAAGCCTTCATTCAACACAGAAAACACACTTACAAAAAATCTATTTTTATAGGCCACTATCCTTCATAGTGATTCTTAAATGATCAGGATTAGAAAACAGGTTATAGAAATTTACCTGATAAAGAGCTACATTATATCATTAAAACAAGAGAATGTTACTGATGCATGAGATGAATTATCAAATAAAATACAAATCCATAGTTTCAATCTCATTTTGTCCTAAATGTTAAACAATTTTCCATTCAATATTCCATCACTAATATAAATATACAAATAGCCAAAGCAGTACTACATCTTGGCTACTGCATCAAAGAACTTAAAAACTCTATAGCAGGAATCATCAAACAACTTTATCCACCTAAACACTGAGTATCCAGTCTAATCTAGTTGTGTAGGCTCCCTCTGTACTCGCTGGAGAGCAAGGAAACTTTACAGGGTAATTTATATCCTAAATTAGATGTCTGAAGTAGATAGGATGAGCTAGTCTCTTTGTCTTCACTGATCCTAAAGGGAGGCTTAGGTTGGTGAGTTATAGTAAATGTATTCAGTAATTTAAAAAGCTATGTGATATATATTCTAGACCTATAGCTGTTAGATATTGGTTTACTACTCTGCACCTTAACCATCTGCAAGGTGGATGCAACATGATCATGTCCCATTTGCAAAGCTGTCTCAGATCTACGGAAAAAGAGTTCTAGGAGATCTTATGGGTGAATTCTGCTGGTCTTATCCACTAGTTGTTACCCTCACACCCATAACTTACATACAAACACCTAATAAAATGCACAATTTGTTCTTTTTCAGAGTGCATGATTCTTTTGTGAAAAGAATTATTGTTAAGCTCTTACATGATTATGGTTGGCACCCCTTCTCGATCTGCAGTGTTTTCATGGGTACAACGTATGGCCTTTTGATGCATAGTGAAGGAAGTCTGTGGCATGTTATCATGGCTAAGATTGCCATCATAACATAAAGGATTGTAGCAGCTGCAAATGTCACACTTCTCTCCAGACACAAGGAAGGATATTCTGTATGCTGATCTCTATTTGCAGAGGTTGCACAATTGAAACAGTCAAACATTCATATGGTGAGAAGAATCTTTTTGAAATTGCCACTGAAGTTATAGTTCAACATGGCTTCATGCAGGCTTTCCTGGAACAAAGATTTCTCCTTAACTTTTTAGGACAAGAGGAAATGGACTCAAGTTGCGCCAGGGGAGGTTTAGATTGGACATTAGGAGAAATTTCTTTACTGAAAGAGTGGTCAGGCCTTGCAACAGGCTGCCCAGGGAAGTGGTTGAGTCACCGACCCTGGAAATATTTAAAAGACATGTAGATGAGACGCTTAGGGACATGGTGTAGTGGGCATGGTGGTGTTGGGTTGACGGTTGGACTCAATGATCTTAGAGGTCTTTTCCAACCTTAATGATTCTATGATTCTATGATTCTATGATATCTACAGTCAATGTTAAAAGAAACTAACTTTAGTATTCTTGCTGTGCATTTAACTAGCTGTATCATTTCATAATGGAATGAATCCTAACAGCTTAAAATTCTTTACTTTATTTCTTTATTACAGTATTTTTTTCAACTTTCCACCTGTGTGTATATGTCACAGTATGAGTATGCTATGTTAACTTTATAATTTTTAGAGGAATGACTTAGGACAATAATTTAGAAAGCAGTTAAAACAGAAAAAAATTTTACTAAATACTCTACAAGTTCTCTTTTATTGACTTCTGTGATTTTGATCAGAGGTTTACTAAATTTTTTTGCTATTAATAGTTATCAGCTTCCTTAAGAAGTCAGTTTGCACGTACCTGAGAAGACCGGGAGTTGTTCGATGTTAAGTGACAGTAGATATGGGAACAATAAAAAATCTTTACCAAAATGCACAATAATTTTACCAAGAGTTAGAGGTTTTGGCAGTTCTTTCCTGAAACACAGTTTTACTTCTGTAGATTGGAGCTTCTTTTGTTTGATTCACGGTTTCCCCTCCTCTCATTTTCTTTTGAAATTAGTGCCTTCACCACTTTACTGATGGAAAAATTTGCTCCTGAGTAAAAAAAAAAAAACCAAACCTCAAACTCAAGGTCGAACCACTCCTTGAACTATATATTGGATATCAATGCTTATTGAGAAATAGCTTCCCATCTCCTTTATTTCAATTGGACAGTTTAAAGAATTAACATGGTTGGTGCTGTTAAACAGCATTAGTAACCTGCCTCTCTCAAACCACACAGTTGAACAAGTCTGTCTTGAAGATCTGCCCTTTTCTTAACCTGGGGCAGTAAAGGACTGTTTTTCTCCCATGCTTTACATAACAAACCACAAACATAGATAGATATTTTTATTTCTCTCTTTTCCAAACTGAACTTCATCTAAAGGGAACTTAAAGAGAAACTAGCTGCCCAATGCCAAAACATTTCACCCAGAATATTCTAGTGTAAGCAAAATCCACAGTCTTTTTACATTTTTGATTCAAAATTCCTCACTCACTGAAGTTCTGTTCATGTTTCCAGTTTTGTCATGAGGTCTTATTCTTCATTGTCTATGCTGCCTGATAAGACAGCATAGACAATGCTCAGCACAATTAACTAGCCTCTCGGCTTACTGTAAGAATTTTACAACCTATTATTGCCAGGGAAGAGACCTGGCTATGCATATCTTTTGAGGGCTGCTTAATCCTGCTCCCCAAACTAAGCAAACCATAGCTTTAGCAAGGAATTTCAAAGGCAGGTCCTGTGGCTGTGCCGCTGTGCCACTGTGCTGCTAGTCATACAGGTAAAAGCAGCTATGGCATCTGAGGGTGCTCCCTTGAAGCTGCTGAGCCAAATAGCCAGAAGGAAATTTGTCAGGCACACTAAGCTCTTAGATCTCAGAGAGTTTCAAGAGTTTCATGGAGAGAGCCATTTGAGTAGGTGGAAACATGGTAAAAAGAATTTTGTCATGGAAGAATGATGTGGGGTTGGATCATGGCAGAAAGAAGGAAGAGAGAGCAATGTTTGTGGCAATGCTTAATCAGGTATTTGCACTTTTGGATCTGCTACAGCCTGTCTCTCTGTTTTTAAGGCAGAAATGGCCTGTTGGGCACCTCTTTCCCCATAAGCTAATAGCTGATATCAGTCCTGGGCTGTACAAAAGACACCATGAAGGCCTTGCCCTGCTGGGTCTGCTTGTGAAGCTCTGAAGGGCAGTAGAGAGGTGACCTTAGATGCCTAAGTCATAGATAGTTACAGTTACTTGATATAAACATCCCTTCAAGCTTTGTGTAAGATTAAAGGCTTAAATAAGGGTGATATCAATTACTAACCATATTTTAACACCAAGCTCTATTAAAATGTTTAAAAGAAACATAGTCACCCAGTTTCAGGAGATTTTTCTACATCTCTGGCTGTAGAATGCAATGGACATGGCTTCCTGGATCTGCTAGTAAAATGCCATAAGGCCAGTATTTAGACTCAGCTTCATCAATTAGTTGTAGCCAGCTTCACAATGAATGTGTGCAGTTCAGACAAGTCTCTGCTGGCTGTCTTGGACACATATTGGTCAGTTGTGTAAATACAAGTGTTAGGTACTTCAATTAGTGGTTACTTAACAAGTGGACACTAAAATGTATAACTGCTGGATGGAGAGGAGGTCACACAGTAAAAGCTATAAAAGAGATCATTTTAAGCATACTATGACATAGCCACCTTTGAAAATTGATATGAACGTATTGTGTATTGGAATCAAATCTACCTTTAAGTATTTGTGTAGTTCAGTTTCATTTTTTACTTCTGTGGTGATCAAAGCCTGTGATATGTATGCAGTTTGAAAATGGTGTGACAGAATAATTGGTAAGAAAATGAGCTATATACTTTCTGTGACATAACACAATAGTAAAAGGAAAAAAAGCACCTTTTTGCCCTATAAACAAGTGTTAGAGATTTTTTGTGATTGTAAAGGGAAAATAAATTTTATGGGTAAAGTGGTAATACTATTATTACTATTACTATTATTACTACTACAATTATTTCCCTGCACAGTGTAGATTATACGTTTTGTTTCATGGTGATGAATTACAGAATTACAATTGTTATTGTTGTTGAGTGAATAATTTCATTGCTCAGGGGAGATATGAAAATTGGCAGTTGCTTCTAAACAGTTTTTCTTTCACTTACGATTTTCAGATACAGCTACTAGAAATTAATAAAATCACGATGCAAATTTTATCTTTTTATTATTATTTTTATTATTTACAGTAACAATAATAGTGATAGTGATAATTTAAAATATTAGTTTGCCGTGTGACTCCTTTTTTTTCTGTATCAGTAATGTAAAGTACAATCCAAGGTCTTCTCTATGAAATTTCAGTAATTTTTTCGAAGTATTAGTGCTTAAAGTTCCCTTTTTCCTGTTTTGCTCTGAGCACTGATGGAACAGCTTCATTCAGATAATCAGAGAAATTTAGAGACCTTATGTATATCTAAGTAATATTGGTGTCCAAGGGGAATAAGGATATTATGTATGATATTCTCACCTGATATTATTGACTCATGCGTACTATGAATTTGACACTTGAAAAGCCAATATTCTCTAGAGAAAGAAATGTATTTCCTCTTCTTTAGTCAAGAAGAAGTTTTTTCCTTAGTTTTGTTTTCCAATGTTTAACAAGGTCATTGGTGCTTTTATTTACCTTATACACTAATGAATATTGTAGATACATCGTGTACTGTATAAATGAATCTACCTTATAAAGGCTAAATAATAAGGATTAAATGAGCCATGAGATACCAGGAAAAGCACAGCTTTTCTATTACTTATTTCTATTTTTATAATAGAAAATACTTTTTGTGATTAAACGTTTCAATATGATTATATAGAGAATAGATTTAAGTAAAATATTCTTTTTGGGGCCAATTTGAACTAAACTGTACTGGTATTCATCTTGAAGTAGCCTTATTTCTTCTGTGATGTAGATGTACAAGCAATTTATATACAAATGAGTATTTTCTCTCTTCTCCTGTGCGTACAAATGAAGTTGGCTAGTGTTGAATTTTAACATTTATAACCTTTAGGCACACTGCAGTCTACTATAACCTCAGGTCCCAAATCTGAAGGCCGGACTTCTTATGCATAGTATAGACAATTTGGTGCCTACAAGTAGGATTCACAAAAGCTAACAGCTACGAGTACCCAAGATGGGAATGCCAAGATATGGAAGAACTCTGAGATAGGTATCGAGAACACTTGATATTATAAATTCTTAATAAAGAATCCTCTTCAGGAAATAAATAGGCAATTTCAGGTCAGCTCTTTTGCAAATCCTCTGCTTCACAAAACCTGAAGGTAAAGAGTTTGGCCTTATTTTATTCAGCAGTCCAGAGTTCAGTCCAGTTTCAGTCTAGGAGAGAGGAATCTGTTTTCAAACATTTGTGCTTCCTGATTTGGGGTTCTGACTTGATCAGAGGGTTGAAAACAGGTCTATTTGAATTGTGAGTAAGTGTCTTAATCATTGAGGTGCTGGATAGGCTGGTATGAGTTTGTCTCAAAGCAGTTTTACTGTGTATAAATTATTAATTATTCACTGGCATAGGAGTTGAAAGAGAGGTCTCCCAGCATCCCAGGGGAGTACCTTAATCATCAAGATATTGGATATCCTAGTGTGAACTCCTCTCAGTATACAATTGAAGCTATTTCTCTTTGTATAAATAATTAAACTGAATTTTGGAGCAGAAACTTGTAACCGGACTCTTCCATATCCCAGAAGAGAACACCAACCAACAGGCTGTACAGTCAGATTTGCAGTTTCTCCTTCTCTCTCTCAGTCCCATTGAATGTTCAATTATTTAATAGTGAGTGAAACAGTCTCAGCTGGAACAATTACTAATCATTCTAAAATAGCCAATAGTCTGGATGTAAAGTTATTGCTTGGGATCTTTAACTTTTTAAATTCAGTTGTCTTTATAAATCAGACAAAATAGGAATTTCACGATCCTAAATAACACAATTTGGGCCAAATGACAATTTCCGCTGAAATGAAATCTCATATAGCTCAGGACTGAGCCAGTAGGCGGGAGGAGACAAACCAGTGGAAAAGACCTGGAACTCTCATATAGGAATGTCTAAACCCACAGTGATTCTGAAATTGAGGAATAGTACCTTCAGTGGGACCACAAAGCAAATTTAAGTAACAGAGAAGGAAGTAAGAAAATGGAGGCAGAAACTGATTTTAAAATATTGGTTTTTTAAGACCAAGAGTTGTATGCAACACTTCTAAACATACGTATTGAAAGTACACTTCAGTAATCTCATGTTCTTCATCGATTTATGTCTATTAATTGTAGATGAGTATGTGCGCCTCTTGGTGAGAAGTCTAAAACACAAAAAAGATGTTTGTATAGTAGAACATATAAATTCTGTACACGAAATTAGATGAAAACCAGAAGGCATTAGCAAGCCTGAGTAAATAGAAGGAAGTATTCAAGACAACAGTTTTAAGCAACTGAGACTGGTATGTGATTTTCCAAACAAGGCTAAGCTGGCTGGCAGCTTTAGTGGTTAATTGTCTAAAGTGTAAAAGCTCACCAAGCAACTGACTGTGAAATGTAAAGTATGATGGATCAAATTTTGTATATAGGTAAAAATAGAAATCATAGCTGTAGCAGGTTGAATTACTGTTCCTAACTTTTTGGGCTGTGGTCAGAAAAATGCCAGTACTATAAATTGCCTGAATAAAAGGGAATTTGATATCAATTTGAGTTAGGGTCTACAGAAGTGAAAACCCTTGTGAGAAATTTACTTTCTTGTCCTCTCTGAGAAGGAGAGACAACATGAACAACATTACATTTCTACAGTGAAAGTACATGAAGAATAAACAGTTTCACCTCTGATGTTATAATGGAAACCAACCAGCAAAGGATATTGACTTGAACTGAAAGAAGCAGACAGGTTTTCTAGAGGGGATTGGATGAGTGGACTTACTTCAGACACTTCCAGCAATTCTGAAAATCAGACAGAAGTTTGGAAATTAATTAATAATCACAGTTAATAATTAATAAATAAATATTTAATAATAAGTGTGTAGCCAAACTGCAGATAGTGTTCCCTGAATTATCATTAGGCAGACACCATAGAACGATAAGTTCAGATGCTCAATCACTGAGCTGTCATAAGCAGGGAATGCTGATCCGGCAGTTTGCTTCGGTCATCTCGCACTGCATCAGAACTCCTTTGGCCATTTCAGGTACACCAGCAACAGGCTCTGACCAGATTCCCAATGAGCTCTCTGAATGTTTTGTGGTACAGCATCTTGGTCTGAAAGTTTAACAGGGTAAAACATCAGAGGAAAAATAAAGAATATGCAGAAAGAGACATGACTATCTATCTAAAATAAAATACAAATCCCAAAGATTTGGTACGTTATGGCTCGTGTGGTATCAGTTTCTAAACACACATAGAAATTAGACTAAACGTCCTACTAACAAAATACTTTGATTCAGTGGAAAAATAATGATCCAACTGATCCAACCAAACTAAAATTAAAAATTAAACATAACAGCTGTTCGTTTATCTAGTAAGAGCAAAGGATATATGGTCAAGAGCGAAATAGGATTCTATAAAGAAATCATATGTTTTGCCGCATTTTTTTTAACTGGAATTTTCAAAGATACAAGTTCAAAACACCAAGTTCTGTTTTCTTTCAGGGGTCACTCAAATGTTTAATCGTTTAGCCTGTAGAAAGCATCAGTTTATGATTATATTGAGATGAAATTTCTCTAGCTCTTTTTGTTGCAATTTTAGACTTTTAATGACCCAGCTGGCCTATCAAGATAGCTTTTGGAAAACAGGAAGTGGCCAACAGCAACAACATCAAATGCATAAATCACATTTCCTTGCCACTGCAAAGTCTGTATCCACCGTTACAGTAAGCAGAGAACATATCATTTCCAGTAAGTTGCAAGGAAACAAGCTTATGGAAAAAGCAGCATAATGCACTTTTACTTAAAGAACCTGTGTTTCAGCCTGTCTGCCTTTCTTTCTGACCTCACGTAATCAGATCTACTGAAATCAGTGAATGAATAATATGCCATTATTAATTATTTGAATCTATATTTCTATATTTTAGATGCTTCCAGAAGTTTGAATGGCGTATATATTCATCAGAATATATTTGTATCTGGACTGTGCAATTCTCAGTTCCCATTATAGAATTATTTTGGAATGGCATATGTGAATTTACTACAAGGGTTGCATAACCTAAAACTAATGGCTGAAAGGTTTCTTGTAGTATCTTGTGAAGACTGAATGTTCAGTAAAGTATTGCGGTACTATAGAGTTACTTCTTTATCAATGGGTGATTGTGTCATTGAACTTGTATTTCTAACAGGACACCTATCTTTAAAACAAAAATATGACTTCATTCTCAAAATATAATGGAATTACATATTCAAGCATGTTGTATAGCTACTCTCAGCCAGTGTAAAGTCAGACCTAAACAACGCTCAAGACTGAAGAGGCTTTCTTAATATTGTATGAATACAGTTTAGTCCTTTTCACACTCAGTGCCTAAAAGGGCTTGGAAACAATTCAGCATGTGTTGCTTTTAAAACATATTTTAAGGTGAATTTGAAAGATGAGTGCAACATAGATAGAGATATTAACAAACAGTTTTAGGGGGCTCACTGATGGTTGCAAATGCTGAAGTTTGCCAAGAGCTAAATGAAATACATAAGGAAGGATGTCGGCACAGGCCAGTGCAGAGCTGAAAAGAGCGGTCTGACCTAGCTCTAAACAACTTAGTTTGGGTGTTAACTAGTATTGTAGTGTGGCAGTCTTCCCATTGGGATCAATGAGGAATGGGGTACCATAACTTTGGAAAAACGCCATGAAGCACAGATGTTCTTCAACACTCAGGCTACCTCATTCAGAGGTACCTAGTGTGCCTTTGAACAACTTCAGTCTTAAAAAAATTAATTTAAAAATACACCAAACTGCAGACATTTGCAGTCTCTTCTGATTTGCTTATTCCGTTTATGTTTTTTTTTTCTTTATGAGAACATTTAGTCATCCTGGCCTGTATCAGAAATAGTGTGGCCAGCAGGAGCAGGGAGGTGATTATGCCCCTGTACTCGGCACTGGTGAGGCCGCACCTCGAATACTGTGTTCAGTTTTGGGCCCCTCACTACAAGAAGGACATGGAGGTGCTGGAGCGCGTCCAGAGGAGGGCAACGAAGCTGGTGAAGGGCCTGGAGCACAAGTCTTATGAGGAGCGGCTGAGGGAACTGGGGTTGTTTAGCCTGGAGAAGAGGAGGCTGAGGGGAGACCTCATCGCGCTCTACAACTACCTGAAAGGAGGGTGTAGCGAGGTGGGTGTTGGTCTCTTCTCCCAAGTAACTAGCGATAGGACAAGAGGAAATGGCCTCAAGTTGCGCCAAGGGAGGTTTAGATTGAACATTAGGAGAAATTTCTTTACTGAAAGAGTGGTCAGGCCTTGGAACAGGCTGCCCAGGGAAGTGGTGGAGTCACCATCCCTGGAGGTATTTAAAAGACGTGTAGATGAGGCCCTTAGGGACATGGTGTAGTGGGCATGGTGGTGTTGGGTTGACGGTTGGACTCGATGATCTTAGAGGTCTTTTCCAACCTGTATGATTCTATGATTCTATGATTCTATGATTTATTTTTCATCTGTTTGAGATCACACTACATTGTCACTTTCCTTCATATTTTTCCATATTTATTTTAAGACTGAGCAGCATGTATATTTCTTCCTCACTTAACTGGTACTGCAAGCTGCTACAAAAATTTCTTGGCAGGGTGCTATACAATGAAAATACCGCATCTTATCTTTGAAGAGCCAAACTGAAGCCTTTGAAAGCCAAATCCTAAGTGCAGATATAATGTAGAAAAGAGATGTCTTTTTATTAGAAGAGAGACTGGGCTAATGGTACTTACGCGGTACCCTCTGGATTATGTCTATACACATATTTGTGTTTGCGCATTACATAACGTAAGCTTAAAACCTTTAGAGATTCAAGGATCAGCAGTTGTCAGAATAAAGCTTTCCACCTGTGTTTGGCAAGGACATTGGGCTAGCCTTTGGATATGGACATTGCTTTAGGTTATCCCTGCTTGTAGCACTTGCTATCTAAAGCGCTGTGATGTGCTCTGCAATTACACCACACTGAACATATTCAAAAAACCCCCATGAGTGCTGGCGACCTAAGTGACATTCCTTGCTAAGAGCAGACTATGGATGATGTGTCCTGGTTTCCTGCCTATTTTTGTGGAAAGCTTAATTGGAAGAGATATGACTGTGAAAGCTCTAAAGATTTGGAGGCCTTGTCTACAGATGAGATTGATTATTTCCTAGTCTGTTGCTGTAACTGCTGCCATCTTCCAAGGGACTTAGGCTAAGAGCACTGCATTTTGAATGTGAATGTAACAGCAATTGGGCACATACTAATAGGCAAGTGGGCCCATAAGAAAACACAGTACCCCCTTGTTAAGAGACAGATATGGATATCACGTCACCTAGCTTTAGGCACATTAGCTGTCCAAGTTCAGCTTTTATTTATACTCAGTGGCAAAAATCCTGACAGATTCTTGTCATCAATAAAGATACACCACAAGAATAAGCAATCCGTATCTCTATGTGGACAATTCAAGAAAGGCTTTGAGGCAGGAGCTACATCATGGACTGGTGGGCAACTTGAGTCCCTCTTTATGGGAGGAAATTAACCACAAAAGTTGACATTATCTGCAGAAACATAGAAAGAACTGGGACATATTGTCAAGTCCCAGAGCCAGCACATGTCTGAACTAGTCCTAGATCCTCCCTGCCCCTTGACTTTCTGGGAGAGGTGGTGTATGTCTTGTGGACCTAGGAATGCAGCTTGTATAGTCAGGAAAGCTGACCACCTTACATACTAAAAGATTGCTTTCCTTTTGTTAATGTTGAAACAAATATTTTTTCCTTATCATATGATAAATATAGGAGCAGAGAGGCTTCCAACATTTCAATTCAGTCTGTTAATTGGTATATTACTCTTTTAGGTAAGTATTTTCCTTATCTCACTACTTCTTTGTGATCTCTTATCTGTCTTTCATAAAATTATAGAATAATAGAATCATAGGATCATAGAACCATAGAATCGTAGAACGGTTTGGGCTGGAAGGGATCCTTAAAGATCATCTAGTCCAACCTCACTGCCATGGGCAGGAACATCTTTCACTAGATCAAGTTGTTTAAAACCCCATCCACCTGACATTGAACACTTCCAATGATGGGGCATCCACAACTTCCCCGGTCAATCTGTTCCAGTGTCTCACCACCCTCCTTATATTCTTATATGTTTCTTCCTTATCCTATCCTTATCCTATCTAAATCTACCCTCTTTCAGTTTAAAACCGTTGCCCCTTGTGCTGTCACTATGGGCCTTGGTAAAAAGACTCTCTTCATCTTTCTTATAAGCCCCCTTTATATGTTGAAAGGCTGCAATAAGGTCTCCCTAGAGCCTTTTCTTCTCTAGACTGAACAATTCCAACTTTCTCAGCCTCTCTCCATAGGAGAGATGTTTCAGCCCTCTGACCATTTTCATGGCCCTCCTCTGGACCTGCTCTAGCAGGTCCATGCCTTTCTTGTACTGGAGACCCCAGAGCTGGATGCAGTACTCCAGAGAGCGGGCTAGAGAGGTAGAAGAGCAGAGTTGAGGAGAAATAAGGTCCTGTTGTCTGATTACATAGGCTTTTACAAGGAGACAGGGTATTTTTTGCCTTAAATACTAGCATCTCAGCTTCTTGTGGCTTGTAGGTGTTACTGAAATACAAATAAATAACAACCAAGTTATTAACATTTTCATACTTTGCTCAAGATCTTTCATTGACCCAGCTAGTGACACATGAAGTAGCACAACAGCTTCAAGCTATGTTTATACAAGAAATTAGTGATCCCATTAACATAATCACTGCAGCCATTTTTCTCTGCAGCAGCTGTGCCACCAGAGAGTCTCTTTAGTTATATAGTTTGTAGCAATAATAATAGGTAACTGCTAACAAAGAGAAAAGGACATTGACAAAGAAAGATGAACCTCTGAGGTTATAGGAAAGTGGCTAGCTGCTTAACAGGAAATTTGGATGCCAAATGGAAAATGAAGTTACATTTATGCCTCTCATCTGGTAAAGCACCACAGGCAAATATTAGATTTATAACTTGTTCTTACCTGATTTTTTTTTTTTTAATTTCTCGACTTTGATGTTTTTTCTTTCTTCTAGCATTAATGTTATCACCTGTACAAAATGTGATATGAATCTGTGTTCAAAGCTGTAGTAATAAAGTATATTTGTAAAAATGCTTTCAAACATATCAACAAAAAGAACTGGATTTTATATGGAAACTTTGACCTTAAGCTAGTGTCGTTTCCTGCCAGTCCAGTTTCTTGTTTTAAACTGAAAATGTTTCAGCTTCTTCTCTTGAACATTTAATGTCTGCTGTTGTCAGAGGGCATATTCAGGACAGGTACAGGGACATGACTTTTGCATTAGAGAAGGCTGCTCTTGAAGTGCAGCCACCTTTTTACAAGGTCCAGCTCTTCCTCATTATGCGAGGACATTTTTTAGATTAGATTGTCCAGTTGTCCCCTATCAGCATTAGGCAGAAGACAACTCTCTACTGGCTGTTTCCCAAGATAATACTTTACTGTGCCAAAGAGCTGACACAGGCCTTATGTGGCAGGGTGAAGTGGAATTATGACTTTCGTCATAGTTAATAGGAGTTTTGCTGTTTTCCTGACTAGACATAATATTTCATCAAGAGATTTTTCCCGATAGCTTGTTATTTTAAACAACAATATATATTGATTCTATACATTTTCCTGTGTGAAGACACACTTTTTGTTAGACTTAGTAGAAAAACAACAAAAAAAGTTTTAATGGCTCCTTTAAAAACATAACCTTAGGGTTTTGAAGGTGAAATTAAGAATTTTTTTGTGTGTGCATGCTTTGTTTAGTTTGAGTTTGGTAAAACAAAAAGTAAGGATGAAAAGCATGAAATAATTAAAAAAAATTTCCCATTTTCTGAATTCTGAAATCAAAATGTTGCTAATACGCCACAGGGCTCAGTCCCCATTGCTGGCTGGAGAAAGTACCCCTGGTAAATTGGTGGCCACAGCCTTCTCCACAGTCTCCCCCTCAGGTGTGGTGCCCTGAGCAGCGGCACAGGCTGGAGCAGGCTGGCTGGGGAGCCGCTGTGCTGAAAAGGACCTAGGTGTGCTGACGGGCAGTGAGATGAGCATGAATCAGTGATGCCTTGGCAGCAAAGGTGGCCAACAGCTCCTGAGCTAGCAGGAGAATAGTCAGGAGGTCAAATTAAGGAGTATTGTCCTGCTTTACTGGGAATTGGTTTTTTTTTTGTCTGAAGAAGGAAAAAAACTTAGGGGGAGAGTAAATAGCAGCCTTCTGATACCTACAAGTAGGTGACCAAAGAGACGGAGCCAGGCTTTCTACTGAGGTGCTGTCCTGGTTTTGGCTGGGATGGAGTTGATTTTCTTCCTATCAATTGGTATAGTGCTGTGTTTTGAATTTAATATGAGAATAATGTTGATAACACGCTGATGTTTTAGTTGTTGCTAGTGTTTACACTAGTCAAGGACTTTTCAGCTTCCCATGCTCTGCAGGTGCACAAGGGGCTGGGAGGGAGTGTGGCCGGGACGGCTGGCCCAGCTGGCCAATGGGGTATTCCATACCATATGACGTCATGCTCAGCATATAAGGCTGGGCAAAGAAGAAGGAAGGGGGAAATGTTTGGAGTGATGGCGTTTTGTCTTCCCAAGTAACCGTTATGCGTGATGGAGCCCTGCTTTCCTGGAGATGGCTGAACCCTTGCCTGCCCATGGGAAGTAGTGAGTGAATTCCTTGTTTTGCTTTGCTTGTGTGTGCGGCTTTTGCTTTCCCTATTAAACTCTCTCTATCTCAACACACGAGTTTTCTCACTTTTACCCTTTTACACCCACCACGGGGGAGCGAGTGAGCGGCTGTGTGGTGCTTAGTTGCTGGCTGGGGTTAAACCACGGCAGGTGCCCAGTGGAAGAACGAGAAACTGTGGACATAAATTGAAACAGAAGAGGTTCCGACTGCCTAGCTGGGGAAAAAAAAACAAACGAAAACAAAATCAAACCCACTTCACTATCAGAATGATTAAACATTTGCATAGGTTGCCCAGAGAAGCCAAGTTCTTTGAGTATTTCAAGGCTCTACTGAAAAAAGCCCTAAATCTCTTGTCTGAATTCAGTGTTGACTCTGTTTTGAGCAGGAAGGGGGACTGCGTGACTTCCCAAGGTCCCTTCCAGTGTGAATGATTCAGTGATTCTACAGTTTTTATGGCTGTTCAATAAGGCCAATTTGACTCATAGCATGAAATGTCAGGAAGCACTGGTACTCTGGATGATTATCAAAATATAAGCTGAAGGAAGTCAATGGAAGTTGTATGTGTATATTTTCAGCAATAGCTGGGCCTAATAAAGCAGCATTTATCAATAAGCCCCACGCAGCATGACATTTTTTTAATATAAATATTTTATCTATTCTGTCACCTTTGCCTGAGATGTTTCAATTCAACTAGAATGGAGAATTTGATTTTCATTTCCTCTTCTCACAAAGATTATATATGACTTCCTTCAAGTTTAAAATAATTTCTTATGGTCTATTTAGATGTAAGGTGACTCATTCTTGACATTGTAGAAACTAAACTAAATTTATGCTGTCAGTAATCTTTGAAGTGTCAATTTTACTAATACCTCCATATCTTTGCAGAACAAGTTTTTTGATTAATTTTTGAATTCTGAGTAAAGCTATATCAATGCCAAATGTTACTGTATAGTCTTATGACTTTAAGATAAGTCTATATCTATAACCTTATGATTTTAAGATAAATACTTAACATATCTATATTGCAAGACTGAAAAACAACCTTTTCTTCTTTCATGGACTCTACATAAAACTGAGTGAAACAGAGAAATATGTAAACCCGAAGGGCTGAGCTGAGATCTAGACCCAACACCTGACCCCATGCAATGAGCTCTCATCTACCCCATCTGAACCAGGAGATAAATTGACATTGCTTGAAGTTCTTTCACTCAGGTTCATTGAGTGATATCACCTCACATTTAGATCCCTGACCTCATTTCTTTTGCTCCCAGATTGGCTGCCCGTACAACCTCTGGGCCTGGCTCATCACTTGCCATGTTTAGAACTATTGATGGACCCTGCACGTGCTGCCTGCTCTGTCCAGACCCCATGGGACTGTGCTCCTTGGTGAGCTGAGGGGCCTGAGCTGGGGTTGTCCAGCCCTTGTGGAGCTGCTGGCCCTTGCTGCTCCCCAACAAACAAATGCTTAATTAAATAACATTTAAGGTTACATCCTGGGTGGTGGCTAAAAAAGCCCATGAGGTCAGTTCTCAACAGTTAGCACAGTGCAGCTGGTTCACAGCTAAACAAATAAAAATAGAACATATTTCTAATATCACAGGGTTTCTTCTTTTTTTTTCTTCTATTGGAGAGTGTGCCTGATATATTTGACACTTAGTCATAAGTGGATATCTAGGAAAAAGTGCAGGATGAGGCAAACAGACTGTTATGCTTCTCCTGATATATCCTTGTAAAATTTGTGTCTGAAGTGCTTGAGACAAAGGTTTCTCTTGAACTTCCTCTATGAATTTGTCCAATCAATTTTTGAACCCATGTAAACTTTTCATGCCTACAATGTCTTGTCATAATGAATTCCAGAGTTGAAGAATGTGCAGCTTTTGTTTTCAACCTGTCACTGGAAAATATGATTTGATTCCTGCCTACTCTTTGAGAAACAGGGAATAATTAATTTCTCTTTACCTTTTCTATGCAGCTCAGTCTTTGATATATCTATTTTGTGACAAACAACAAGGCCAAAGAATCAGAGTCTGTGTAACTTCTATTTGCATGGAACTCGCTCTATAGCTGTAGTCATCCCAGCTCCTCCCAGTTACAGCCCTCCACAGTTATACCTTTCTAATAATATTCTTTACTTTCAGAGATTAACTGTCAGAACTGGAACAAATATTTACTCTGTGATTAATTTATGTACTGGCATAATGATGTATTATATTTTGTTCTCTGTTCTGTTGTAATAACTGCACAGTATTTGCAGGGTTTTGTTTGTTTGTTTGTTTGTTTTTCTTTATTGGGTATGGAACAGTTTTCAAAGAATTATTACAATTTTTCTTTCCTTTTTTTTCCTTTTTTTCCTAAGGAGGCAATACCTAGTTTAGTGTACTCTTTCCTCATACACTTTACTTTCAATTTATTAGCACTAAATATCATCTGCTATTTTATTAGTGATAATTATTAGGATACCTTTCTACAGCTCCTCATGGCCATCATCAAACTTTATAAACTTGTTATTCCCCACTATTTGCTAGTCCATTTATGAATTTTTTGAATAAATTTACTACTCTGTTCTATGCAATGATTCTTGAACCAGGTGTAGTATAAAGATGATAAGAATTTTCTTTAAGCCCAGTTTTTATGGGTGAAGAAAAATTAACAGTGAGGACTGGCATGAACCTAAGCTGAGAGTAAATGCAGTAGGTCTATAACAGGCTGTTTTAATCAGTGTTTTTATGCACTAAAGTATGAGTAGATTAAAATATTCAAAATTATGATAAATAGTCTCATTCACAGAAACCCTTAGTTAAATATTTCCTACTATGAGAATTACTAATAATTATTGAGATGTTTTCCAAATACAATATCAAAAGTTACTTTGTGAGTAAAAATCATTATTATCAGAAGACTGTGGACATGGACAGGTCACACATATTCTAAGAACTTTCACCTGCTGGGTGAAAGGACTTCTCTGCCTTGTGAAACATTTAAATGAACACTTCTTAGTCGGCAGACAGTCCATCTCATCGGATGGATGAAAGTATGTAAATCTGCATGGAAGTTTAGATCATTCCCAAAGGCTGAAATACAGTGCACACATTTCTTAGAGGTATAAGAATTATATCTTGCTCATCTTTTCAATATTTCTTATTGTTTAGTATAACACCCGATTTACTTATGTCAGTGACGGCTTACTGGAGGTATCTAATTCTTCATATACATTGTTTTGAAATCCCAGCCACCTAATTCAGTGCTTATTATTGTAAAACCTAAGCCCTTTAGTACTCGCAGCCTTAAATTTCTTAAGGTTTTTGAATAGAAAAGACCTTCTAAACCAGAATAATAGCAAGTATTTCCACAAGGGGACATTCGGTATCCTTATTAAAGAGAAGATACTGTTACAAAATACCTTGAGAATATCTTAATCCTCAAATAGTCCAATTATGGTTGTAATAATTACAATGTTAAAGAAAAAGAAAAGAACTTATTGAAAACAATCATGATGAACATATATCCCATTTAACAATTTTTAGAATCACAGAATCATAGAATTTTTTAGGTTGGAAAAGACCTTTAAGATCATCAAGACCAACCATTAACCTAACACTACCAAGTCCACCACTAAGCCATGTCCCTAAACGCCACATCCACATGTCTTTTAAATACCTCCAGGGGTGGTGACTCAACCACTTCCCTGGGCAGCCTGTTCCAATATTTGACAACCCTTTCCGTGAAGAAATTTTTCCTAATACCCAATCTGAACCTCCCCTGGCATAACTTGAGGCTGTTTCCTCTCATCCTATCACTTGTTACTTGTGAAAAGAGACCAACACCCACTTAGCTACAACCTCCTTTCAGGTAGTTGTAGAGAGCAATAAAGTCTGCCTTCAGCCTCCTCTTCTCCAGACTAAAGAGGTTCCCTCAGCCGCTCCTCATAGGACTTGTTCCCCAGACCCTTCACCAGCTTTGTGGCCCTTCTCTGGACATGCTCCAGCACCTCAATGACCTTCTTGTAGTGAGGGGCCCAAAACTAAACACAGTATTTGAGGTGTGACCTCACCAGTGCTGAGTACAGGGACAGGATCACTTCCCTGCTCCTGCTGGCCACACTATTTCTGATACAGGCCAGGGTGTTATTGGCCTTCTTGGCCACCTGGGCACACTGCCGGCTCATGTTCAGCCGGCTGTCAACTAGCACCCCAAGGTCCTTTTCCTCTGGGCAGCTTTCCAGCCACTCTTCCCCAAGCCTGTAGCGTTGCCTGGGGTTGTTGTGACCCAAGTGCAGGACCCAGCACTTAGCCTCGTTGAACCTTGTGCAATTGGCCTCAGTCCATCAATCCAGCCTGTCCAATTGAATTTTACGTTGTTTTATTTCCAAGGTAAATGTAACATATCATGAAAGCATGTAAATGTAGGGAGATGTACAGAGAAATTAACTGTCATTTGCAAATGCGTGAAGACAATCCTGTTATGATACCAGAAGGAAGTGGAGATCATGTTGGTTTGTACTTGTTAGGGTTAAAATCAGCTTCATCATTCCTGTATTTTGATTGTTTGTAAGATACAACTTCCTTAAAGTGTCTCTTTCTAGTCATTTTCTATTATCTTCCTCTAGAGTACTTTTTCTTGGATTGGCAAAACATACCAGTGGATAACGTCATTTTTCTCATCTTTCTATCCTTGTAAATATGTGTGTTAAAACCAATTTAACAAGAATAATAACTTAAATTTAATCCATAAATCAAATAACATCCAACGCTTTGATAAGTTCAGAATTGTCACATCTTTTTACAGTTATCATATAATGTAATATTCATGCATCTTCAGGGTACCTGTATTTCTTTGCAACTTGCAGCTGCTAGAGCAATCCACAGAGGGCCTGATGACAGATGACACAATTTTCTATATTTTTGAGGCTAGCTTAGGAACAGAACTCTCTGCTCTGAAAGCCCATTTCTCTTAAAATGTCTTTCATTAACCAATCCCAACATTACCTGCTTCTCCACCATCAACCTGAATTCCTCTCTATTTAGGTAGTTACCTACACTAATGGCTGTTCGTTTACAGTGATTTCACTCTTTTTCCTGAATCACTGCCTGGAAAGCCCTTGTGATGCAAAGGTTGCTAATATTGATATCTATTCTCCATTTACCTTCACTCTGTTATGAATATCTCAGATGAAACCTAAAGAATCAACTTTTTGCTTCGAGCTTTTTCACTTTTTGTATTTTATTCATTTTTAACTCCTTTCTCTCTCTCTCACTTTGTAATTTCCTATTTCCATATGTTTTCCCAGCAATGGAATAATGATCACTTTGAAGTGCTGACTTCTTAAATCCATTTAGCTGACAATGTATAAACATGAGAAACTGTTTGAATTTATCTTTTCATATGATAATTAGAAAAGCAGGACTTTTTCTTTTTTTCTTTTTTATAGATAATGCCAAACCATTCCAAAAAGGATTAGTCTTATTACTTCCTTTAAACTGATTTGTCTTGTGATATACTTGTAGCCTTTGCTGTTAGCATCAGTCCTTATTCTCAGGAGATGTCCAAAGGGCACCCTTTGGATTTTCAGGTTTCAAGATGATGGAAATCTATTTTCAGTTTCCAAAGTCAGAACTGTTTCTGCAAAAACTCTTTTAACTCCTTTAATGAGAGATGTCAAAATGAAAGGATATATGTGGTGCTCACTTCTGATAAAAGTTTGACATCCCCGACACAGACGTTTTAAAACATCTTTAGAAAACAGACAGAAAAAAAGCCTGTTAAGCCAAAGGCAGCATATCATGGGCCAATTAAATATTAAGCTCAAAAAAGAAACATAAGTTTGCTTGTACAAACAAAGAAAAACTTATACTTAGAGACATTTTTACAGATTTTTATATATGTAATGTGTTTTTATTAAAGTGCACACTTGATTTAAATTAGAATGTTAGGCTTGTAACATCCAACCTGTAACATTCAGGAATATGAAAAATCATTTGATCAGATTTAAGGATAGCCGCATACCTTCCCAAGATCGTGAACAGTAGTTTCTAGATACACAAACAAGAATTCAAACAATCTGAGTGGAGAAATGGAGAATTGCAATTCAAATAATACTAAATATAAGAATGTTCAAAATATTAAATCAAATCAAGGTTTCAATTCTGATATTTGAATACTTTTTTTAATTGGAGATCGATTGTTTATTAGAGTAAGTTATCTATACCTATGAACTCAATTATGGCAAATTTTACATCTCTGTTGCCTTGGTGGTCCTAGAAACAGTCCAATGATAAGTATCATGGGTATAGCATAGACAACGGCTCACTTAAGAACACATTTAGAAAACTAGCTCTTGCCAGAGAGTTATAAAATTGAGAAAACTATAGTTTTCTTGAAAGTTATAAACTTTCAAGACCTTCAGTTTCTCTTATGCCTGTACATATTGTTTCTTCTATACAGTTTGATTCAAGCTTTCCTGGAAAGCAAGGATCTTTTTCACCAGCTTTTTTGGACTTTGATCACTTGGATCCACAGTGATGCTAAAATCAGTGGAGCGTCTTTTGGATTAATGTTGACTGTAAAAGCTGAATTGCCCAAATATGGCTTTTTAAAGTAAAAACAGTGAAACAGAATTCTTAGAACCTGCAAGTTCAGGAGTCCATGAATATGGAATATTGTCACAAATATGTGATTCCTTAATGTTCCGTATGAGTACACTCATTATTCATATATATTTATTTAATAATCTAGATGACAAACTGTTTTCAGGGTCTGTTATCTGTGAACAGTTTGCAAATTGTACAATTTGACTGGGTGTCAGTGATTGGCTTTGTCATACTGTTTCTGCTTTTCTAGAGAATAAATGAACATTTTAAAACAACAATAAATTTCAGAGGATAAACAAAACAGGAAAAATACTTCACCCTGGTGTAAAGCTGAAAGTGTTCTCGTGATCATAATTTTTTTTCGACCACCATATATTTGAACATTCACTAACAACTGAATGAGTCCCTTTAATAACAATAAATAAAATTTAATTCATTCCTGATGTATAAATTTTGTTCATCCCCCCCAGAAACCTGACTATTTTAGAAAGCTTAGTCTATTGGATTCCTAAATTACATTTTTTTCATTAATTCTTTGCAAACTCTCTTTTTCTTCTAGATCTTCCAATGGACTTCAGTAGATTAGATTGCAGAAGTGTTTTAACAGCAAGGCAAACACATATCAGTTATTCTAATCTCCTGAAAAGATCTTATTTACCCATTTTGTCCTTTACAAAGCAAAGATCTGGTTTTGCTGAAGCTATCTGGTAGCTACATTGAGTTGGTTAACGTTTGGTTCAAAAAATGGGGAAGAAGCACAAAGGTCTCCATTCTTTAACCTAGACATTTTTAAGGTGAGAGTTTTCAATTATTTATTTTGAAAGAAATATTTTTTTACTATTTTTGTCAAAACGTAATTTATTGTTAAGGGAGATTACCAACATCATAAACCCTCTTTCTTAATCCCAAATATTTCCAGTTAACCAGCAAACAATTTATAACAGAGTACAAACTGCTGTAAGAACAATCATACATGTATATTGGGTATAATTTGTCCTCATATAAATCCATACATTTTTGATCTGCCATCTTTTTCAAAGCATAAGTCACTGAAGACAAATGTCCACATTTTCTGCTTGGAGCTTGGTCTATTGCTTTACATTTCCTACTCAGTCAACGTGCCTTTCATCTTCCTTTCACGAAGGTCTCTCAAGTGAGTAGAAAATGTTGTTGATATAACACCAGCATTATATACTGAGAAAATAATAAAACATTTCTGTGGTTCTCAGCTGCCACTATAAGAGCAAAACTACTGAGTAAAATGTACTTTGATAACTTGCATGTCTCAAAAAATTAAAATATACAAAATACACTAGAGAATCAAAACAGTCCAACTGAATAAATGTTATCCTTCATAATCAAGACTTAAAAATGCAGGTGGTCTTCCAAAAAATGATTTTGTGCCAGAACCCTTGGAGATAACACAGAAAAGCTAAATAACCGTTCTTTTATGGCACCAAAGGGAGCTTCAAGCCTTGATTGCAAGGCTCGTTTTTCTGTGTATAGGTCCATATGTCATTGCCTTATTTAACATGAGCTCTGTCAATTCAGCTGTCCATTCTGATGAATGGACATGCACAGAAGCTCTCAATTTTTTGGTGATGATTCATCGGTGCCGTCTCACACAACATCTCAGTGCCACTTTATTTCCTGTCAACAATTTTGTCATGTTTGCTCTTAGGTGAACTGTGATTCACGGATGTCAACAGGTTTTTTTCTTCTTTTTCAGTTTAGCACTCTGTTACTTGCACCTTTGAAAAGCATGGCTATGGCACAGTTTGTTTAGGCAGAGCAGTTTACTGTTGTAGGGTGAGGGTATTCTGGCAAATACAGATCAAGAGTTTCACCTGTTTTAAGTTTCACCTGTTTATTTCAGAAGAAATAAATAACCTGCAACAAATTAGAGCAAACTGGACTCAGGTTAATAAATCTTCCTTCCTGAAAATCAAGGTTCATGAGTATATAATTAGTAGAAGGGCTGTGCTGCAGTTATTTGCTGGTGAAATTACTTTAAACTGAAACTTCCATTGAATAAAAAATGAGGCTTTTTATTCAATAAAATAAAGACATTTACTTGGCCAGAGTTTAAAAACAGAATTTACACAGTAATTATTGTATTATGTGTGTTCAGATATTGGTAACAAAATAGTCTTTCTTCAAACTGGAAACTGAAGGCACAGTCTATGGCTATGTATTCAAACTGAGCAATGGAGTTTTATGTGAATAAACGGAATATATGTGTCTAAATCAGTACATGTCCTGTACATTAAACAGTATAAATTTAAACTTAAAAGAGTAACTGCGGTACAGTAACATTGTATCTTAAACTGAATTTTTAAATCAAACAAAGTCACTTAACATAAGCAATGCCACTAACAGAAAAGAAGTTTCCAAACCACTATTTTGTGTGTAAAATAGGAAAAGGAGAAATTGTGTTACTAGGTTACTGAATTCCTAGATACTCTGTGCTTCTGCTACCAAAGGATTGGTTAACACAGAACAAAACACCATTTTTGTACTGTAGCACTTCTGTCTACAAATTGAGCATAATCATCTACATCATGGGTGATCTAAGACAATATTTAACAGGTCAATTGATGATGAAAGGCTTACGTATAGTATAGCATCAATAATTCTTTATTATAGTGTCCAGCTAACTCAGTGGTGGTATTCCAAGACATCTTCCAAAACATGTAAATTAAATGTTCAACTTTCTATCTGGAAATCAAAGAAGTTCAGTAACAACATAGATATAAAACTAGTTATTTGAGCTTTCATGCATATAGAATTAATTTGTAATGATTTTGCATTTTTCACTGTCTACATTCAGTGACAGCTCTGTACCTAATTAGGATTTTTCTCCAAGAGACGAACCATCTGATTAAATAAATTTCCTATTACCTATAAAAGTAATTAAGGAAAGCTAATTGTTTTCACACCAACATTGTCTGGTTTTGAGAAAGTAAGCTCTAGTGTAATATCAGAACAACCATTACTAAAAAAATATGATTCAAGCAAAGAGAAAGAATTGCAGACTAAAAAGAATAAATCTCATTCCTATTCCAGGCTGTTCCTATCTACTTTTGGCTGGAGATTGAAGGCCCTGAGTTGATACCTGATGGAGTCATTAGAGAGATGCAAAGCAAATCCAGCCTTAAATATATATCCCATTTTGACAAAACTAGACCTTTGCGTTGTTTTTCTTTTTCCTATAAACTAAATTTGTGGAATTTGTGCACTGTAATAAGAGCAGACACAACAGTAGGTCTTTCATTGAGGGAACTAAGTGGATTGCTTCTTCATTTTCCTCTTAGGTGTAGAGGCAGGAAGAAAATAGTAGCATGAAGTATTGACTGAAGAAAAATATTCTTTATTCATCTGGTTTTTTCTCCAGGACAGAACTCAGGGGAGATTACAGAAAAAGATTTTTTTGTGCTTCCCTTACACCACTGCAGGGGAACTGTCTACACACCACAAACATAGGCTTGTGCCTCATAGCTACATGGACATTCTCTATAAACCAATATATTCATACTAAGAGACTACTAAACAAAACAAGACTTTGGGTGACAAGACTTGACTACAAATGCGAACAAAATCCACCTGGCCAGCCAGATAATTTTGTTGGATGAAAAAGTGGTGTTTCACAGTGAAAGGATACAAATGAGAATGCTGTTGTAGGGGCGCTCAGATAAACATGCCCTACTGTCCTGGTTTCGGCTGGGATAGGGTTAAATTTCTTCCTAGTGCTGTGTTTTGGATTTAGTATGAGGAGAATGTTGATAACACACTGATGTTTTCAGTTGTTGCTAAGTGCCCTCCTAGTCCAAGGACAGCTCCCGTGCCTACTGACTGAGCTAGGTACACAAGATGGGAGGGAACATAATCAGGACAGCCAGCCCAGCTGGCTAATGGGGTATTCCATACCATGTGACGTCATGCTCAGTATATGAAGGGTAGGCGTGATCCAGGAAGTACCGATCGCTACTTGGTTATCGGTCAGCGCAGGTGGTGAGCAATTGCATGGTGCATCACTCATTTTGTATATTTCATCATTATCATTATTATTTTCCTTTTTCTGTTCTATTAAACTGTCTTTATCTCAACCCACGAGTTTTTCTCACTCTTACCCTTCCGATTCTCTCCCCGTCCCGCTGGGGGTGGGGGGAGTGAGTGAGCAGCTGCGTGGTATTTGGCTGCCTGCCAGGTTAAACCACGACACCAACTCTTAGGACAGGAATGTGAGTGTGTTGCGAAGAGAATATCCAAAACTGTCTGAAAACACTTTTGCCTCAAACTGGTCATGCTAAAGAGGAAGGTGATTGTCAACTAGATTGAACATGAACTAGGGAATTACAAGCAGACTTTTGAAACAGAGAAGGGTTCAGATGAAATGTTATATGAAAGAAGTATAAATATTTTTACTGGGGGAGAGACACAGAGGGAAACAGGGAGGGCTGCCGGGGGGTGACACCACTCCCCTGCATGGGCCGGGCAGCGCTGCCTCCTCTGGGGTGCCCCGGGGAGCTGCCCCCCACGGGCAGGGACCCGTACTGGTGTGTGCCCGGCACCGCTGGGGCTGCCTCACCGCGGTGCACCCCTGGAGCTGGAGCACCCACATCTGCAGGAGGGGTGCAATGGGGCAACTGCATGCCCAGGGAGTTTATTAATGGTCTTTGAAGCAACTGTGAAGGTGAAAGTTGAACTTATTCCATTTATACCTGTGATGCAATATTTATACTCATGGTAATACTATACAGACACAAATATACAAATACTAGACAGACACTTACGCATACAAACACATTTTTCTTACTGATTCTATTTGAAGACAGAATCTTCAAAGTTCTTTGTGATTCTTTGAAGATAGAACCACAAATAATAAGAATTGGAGTAATTTGACTGCATATCTAAAAATTCAAGTAATTTATATTATACCATTTTCTAACTTACCTTATTTTAATCAGTTTCTTAATTGTCTATGGTTATTTATGGTTGAGGAGTAGAACAAACCCAAATATTTAAAATCAGGAAGATAAGGTAGTGAAAATATGTTATTAATCAATCACAGATGTTAGTTTAAATGCTGGAGATTCCTATTGATTGTAGGGCCAGAACAGAAAGGTGATATTTTGGAAAAAAGTCTCCTAGGAATATACAAGTGATTGAAAAAAAGCCAATCAATTATGACTTAAAAATTTCATTGTGTTCCCCAAGTGGGACTAATGGTCATTACTTATCTCTGCTCAGCATTCAGTCTAAGCGTTATAAGATCTGTACAAAATCTGACAGGCTAACTTCTTCCCCTTTACAAAGGAGATCTGAGAGCAGGATTAGAACAAGGTTGCACTCTGCCTCTAGAAGAATTAAAAACCTTCTTAAATTATCTTTTCTGAGTAAATTTTCCCAGATGAAAAGAGAGGCTGTGATGCAAATTGACTTTTCATTATATGGACATTATCCAGTGTGATTGTGGTGATACTCTACACAATGAAGGGCTGGTTCTCAGCTAAGGTAGTAGCTTTTAGACAGGTTATCAGGACAAAACCTAGTTGTTTTTCTGCAATTACTGTGTACAGATAAGTGCTCATAACATCCTGTCACTGCCTCTAATTAAACTATTAGTAGATGCCGGCAGAATTCTTTGTTCATGTAAAACATTCCTTAATGGAAGAAGGAAGCACAGCGAACAGTACTGTTTTGCTTTACTTTCAATTGTATCATTCTATTAGTAATTGCCTGCTTCCTAAGTTATCGTTAGATCTTACCTCCAAAGTGTTAACTTGAAATTTGGTAAAGAATGTATTTTTTTCTGCCTGATCATTATGTTTTTCTTAATGATTGAACCTAGAGAAAGGCTTTCTAGTATATTCTGAGGGGAGATTCTGTTTCCTTAATGTATGGCTTAAGATGTCCAGACATGGAGCTAATACAACAAGCATTGCCAAATTTGTGTTGATCTGTACAGAGAAGGATAAAATACTTGAAGCCATGACAAGGAATGAAACAGGGTGCCTGATCAGAGGCACTTAAGCCTTCCAACTCTGAAGAAAATGTTTAACTTAAGATATCTAAACTTTCTTTTTTGGCTACTGCCCACTCTTATCTAATATTGAAGGTAAGACTTGCTGGGAGTGGAATGCATGTGCTTAGTCTTTCAAGGTTACAAAAGAGAATTTGCATGTGAGGGCTTGCTGCACAATAGTTTTAAAAACTAAACCAAAGTGTTTATCCCTTTATTCCAGACATAAGAACAGTTGAAATAGGAAGTAGAGTACCTGGTAAGATGTTTTCCTTAGTCAATGTTTTTGCTTGCCATTCTTTTTGATGTTCTCCCTATGCCTGACAACAGTGTAAAGTTTTTTTGATAGTTGGTACATACATTAGCAACAACAGCAATAAAAATAGCACAAAACTGACTAGGTTGTGTTCATTTGAATGATAAGTTCATGGCAGTAGAGTTAAATCAAGGATTGATTTTGCTGAACAAATCAATAAACCAGCTTGAGATAGTAAAGCCTTCCTCAAAACAAAATAGAAGCAAAACATTGAGATTAATCTCATTAAAGGTCCCAAAATTATTTTCTTTTAGGGATCCATTCTCTTCTAGCAGAATAGTCTCAAAAGCTGAATGGAAGGAGGTAGACACGGTCAATCAGAGAAGGATTTCACAGAAAAATAAGTTATCGCTCTGATATCACAAATGTTGTCTATGAATTTTATCTATTCCAGCGATACAGTGACAAAAACTGTGTGCTTGGTTCTTCTCAAAGTATCTGCAAATTCACTCCAAATTGGCAAAAATACTAGTCAGCTGAAAAACAGTCATAAGATCCCCAGACACCAGAGCTACTCAATGAAAGGTGAGCATCCTCTTTTATTTTTAATCTTCCTTCACTTTCCTTCTAAGTTTGTAAGTGGAATGCTTGTGTTAGATGCAAGAATGATAAACAGAATTAATAATACAGGCTTTTAATTTCAATTAGAAAAGCTATAGTCCAAACTGTTGATCCAAACCAACCCATTTGCATATTCATTTGTATGAGTTTTATTTTTCCCAGAAAAATAAAGAAAAATACCAATTACTTACATGAATATCTTAGCAAATGACAACTGTGAGAAATTAGACTGTACTTTTTAGAAATGTGTAATTAAGATTTGAAAAAACATCAACTAAATTGTTCAGTTCTGTTTGCCATCAGGAACACATCCTTGTTGCTCAGCATCTTTATTCTTGTTGGGTAGGATCTATTTGTTAATGTAATATTATAAGGCCTATCTATCAAAAGAGAGTCCTGCTCTATAACTGAGACGTTAGGCTCTATCAGAAAACAAAGTTCCAAATAAAATCAGAATTAATAGTGCAGAAGATGATAAGGAAGAGACAAAGTAGTGATCTGAGCTGTGGTTTGTTTTGGTTTCTCTTTCTTTGGTAACGCATAAGAAAATAAAGAAACCTCTTGTAATGAACTATTTTACTTCCTGTGAAGAGAGATGTTTCTGCTGCTAACTAAAGAAAATTTTGTTGTTGCAAATTTTGCTGACTTGTTTGTTTTTTTTTCTCCTGAGCAGCTGACAGTTCAACACTTTCCCTTGATGCAGCCTACTACATCTTCCAGAAACTGAAAATTATTTCGCAATTCTATTATTATTCTAATCCAAATAGGACGTAAGTCATAAAAAGCAAAGTAAGGAACTTTCACCAGATTTCATGTAAATTGAGAAGTAGAGACCTGATTATAAACAAAACTTCTAGTCAAATGTAAGTCACCAGTGACTACCAGTATATTTCAGGCTTGTGTAAGCTGTTTTCTGGTCAATTTTATAATAAGGCAAATGCATGCACTGGTAAAGATAGTATTTCATAATTGGAGTCAGTATAATGAAGAGGGAAGATATAGTATCATCATGCTACAAATAGCTTTGTAGAAAAAGTCTCCAAATTAAAATTCTAGTGGAAAAATACATTAATGAAAGCTAGGTCTAGTGAGGAAAAAAATCTTTAGTTTTCCCAGAAGAAAGTGCTCGTGTTACTACCTGATAAAAGAAGCCCTTAAAGAGAACATTCAGGCATTTCTCTGATGTGTATCCTACCATATAGCAGTTCACAATTTGGAAGGATGAACATTTAATACCTGATCAGAATGATTTATTTAAGAACAATTCAGCTGGAGCAGAAATTAACAATTAATTATTCTCTTATTTTAAAAGGGAAGGAGAACACCCACACCCACCACCTATCTCTCACTGCATAGCAGAATAATTTTTCTCAATTCTTTTTATACAATTGGCCTAAAGCATCTAGCAGATTAATAAAATATAATGGAAAGTGGAGTAGGGTTGTAAGAACACTCTGACCATTTTATTAAAATACTCTGAAATCTTTTTAAAAATCATGGTAATTACAGAAATAGTTGCGTCAGTTTTACAAAGGAGGTTCATTTTGGAAATATATCTTCAGTGTTTGATATATGGGGAACACAGCACTTGTGTTATTGCAGAATGAGAGAAATTTTTTGTTTAACCAAGCATTCAATAACAGGTTTGTTCAAACCTGTGGCAATCTGGATTTCAAAGTTTCTTTGCCTTTAACAAAACACAGGAAATAGCACTGCTGTTGAGAACATCCTATGCATATTTTTTCCTTTTGGCATATTATGCAGAATAATGTGAAATGAAACATTATAAAAGGATGAAAAATGACACAGTGTAGGACTGTATAATGTGTCTACCTTCTCTGCTTTAGAAATTCTTACCAAAAAATCATCATATTTACACTAGGTTGTCTAAATGATAAAACTCAGCACTGCCGTTGAATCTGAAATATTGAAATATTAAAATATCACTATGTATTTTTGAAACTATTTAAGTGATTTTGACAGGATTCTGCATTTAGTGTTATAACTTTCAGTTACTGTTGTTTGAACTGTCTCATTGGTTTATTTTCAGGTTTTAATGAATCAAGTAATGAATAAGCAGTGCTTGCATTTTCTTTTGCTTCTAATGTTATTGTCATGCATAACAATAACTCATCAGTTCTCTTAACTTCAAATCCAATCCAACTACTTAATTAGGGGACATAATTTTATTAGCAACACTACATGATGTTGTTTAGCAAAGACATTAGTTGATTGTCACCTGAAAACCACACCCTTTCCCACATGCTTTTCCAGCTGTACTTATAAAATATACCCAAATTGATTTCCAAATGGATGTTAATGAGTGATCTGGGGCACAGTGTTTTGTCAAAACATGGATCAGAAAGCTCTGCAACGTGACTTGAAAGGACAACAGATAGTAAAATGTTTGTGGCATACAAGGACTTCCAAACGTTACTCATAGCTCAGCTTTAACTGAACACCCATCTCCATTCTTTGCTGCTGCTTACACTAAAGATGAATTTTTTCGTAACCTTTGAAGAAAACTGTAGCTTTGCTTGTTAGATCAGAGTTATATATTAGATTTAAATTATTATTTACTTGCTGTTATTTGCATGGCATTTTTCCCCTAATACCCATAAAGGTTTAGCACCTGCAGAAAAAAACTATTTGTGAAGACTGCCTGAGACAACTTTATACAAAATTCCAAACTCCAGAAAAGTGTAGGCTAAGTTCTCAAATCAATTTTAAAAGTAAGACCTGAGAACAAAGTGACTGATGTCTACAAAAATGAATCTTAGCAAGAGATGATGAATGCTTCCTCACTCTGAGGTTTTGCTATTTCTTTTTAACTTTCTGTATTATTAATCTGTCATATTATGCTAGGTAGTGTGAATGTCTCAGTGTTTCTGCATTTTTAGAATATACAAAGAGGGCTTACCTATATAGACAGATACATAGCAGAAAGAAAATGTAGAAAATGTTGCACATTTTGATTTGGCCTGTATTTTACTCCAAATTATTAAGTACATTGTGATAAACAGGGAATAGTGAAGGATAGAACAAACTGAAAGATAATATCAGAGGGGTCCAGTGTTTTCTACATACACATTTAAAATAACTAGGTGAGAGCGGCATGATTTTTTCATAGACTTGTGAAGGCAGGTGATTTAACCTGCCTATTCAAGAAAATGGATGGATCTGCTAACTGACTATAAAATATAGTCACTTCAGCTGGGCTGACAGGCAATTTTGTTTTGTGAATTATTTCAATACTTGGGCAATTTCTTTTATTAAAAATTCCCAAATTGTCTGTAAGTTTTTGGAACCTCAATCAGGCTAGGCTGTTCTAGAGCCATGAAGCTTGATATACTGAAGATCCTATGAGCACAGAAACTCTGACTATCCATCAACATTTGAATTAACTGATAAAGGAACCAAGGAAATGAATTATTTCACCAGTACTGTTTCAAAGAGCTGTAGGCCCATAATGATCACGACTGCAGAAACATGACTAAATCATACCCTTGTGAAATTCTGCTATGTCTGATATCCAGAATTCAACAGGCAGAAATGCTTCAATGGCCTGAATTTAGTACTATCAACTTGTATACCAATGTAAATTATGTTAGAACAAGAAACAGAAGGAGAATAGGTTTATGACCTGCATCTGTAACAATTTAAATATCTCCCCTTTCCCTCTGAACTCCTTCCTACCTTCAAATAACACTAGATTAATAAAATGAAATATTTGTATCAAATGTTTAGGCAGATGAGTTGTCTCCATCAAAAACAATACCTTGAGCTGAATTAATTGGATGAATGTCTTATCTTGTCTCCAATTCTTCAACATAGCATTACTATGCAATCCCTCCCTTTTATGGTAACATCCTCTAGTATATCCATAAGAAATGATGAAATTCTCCCTGAAACATGATACTGATAAAGTACCAGATGCAATTTTATTTCTTTGTGCCAATTCTATAGTTTTGTCAAATCCAAGAAGAGTTGTACCCTTATATTTATCCTTGTTTTTTGTTTTTTTTTTCTTTTTTTTTTAACCATAATAGTCCACTCCATACACATCAGTTTATCTATTCTCATCCGAAGAGAGAATCAACTTTTGATTCACTACAAGTACTTTCATTCTGGATCCAAAGTTAAGCTTGTTCCTCATGAACTTGGGAGTTTGGAGATTTATAGTAATTAAGGTAAGATGATTAGCAACATGCTTCTTATTTTTATCTCTCATATTGAGTAAATTACTCTCATCAAAAACTCTGGGCCCTGTCACTGCATAGCACTTAAACACCTTTTTCACACTTAAGGAAGTTAGAATGTCTAAGTCAGTGAACTTAAAATCAAATGAGTATTTATGATTTACTGAGTGGGACAATTATTCACCAGCTTCAGTTATATACATACTGAAATGGATATGTAAAATAATGCCGGGCAATCGATACGGACTGTGTAGATGAGTATATATGTATTCAATAAACCTATTATATTTTGCTAAGATACCATATTTCTAAACAGGATTTCACCAAAGAAAATTTGCTTGATTATTGAGGAAATACTCTGTAAGACAGATGTTTAATCAATTTTGATCAAGAGCACATGTGCTTTTTGGCTGGTTGAATATTGAAAACGAATAATTTTCAGATGAAATATATGGCACCTCAATGATCACACATAAATTTCCTAGATAAACTCTTAGCTTATAGCTGGGTATTGTTTACTTAAAAAATGGAGTAGTCTCTCTTTAGCATTATAGCTTTAAAAGATACACCTGACTTGCGATGCCCTATAGCCTCATTTGAAAAATCTTTAAATATTTAATAGACTTAAAAATGCAGAGTTCAACCTTTTCCATATTTTGACAGCTAGTCCATTTTTAACTCTTCCATGCGGGTTACTGCCACTGTAAAGCAAGATAGACCCACTGAACAAAACTGTTGAACACTGGAAAATCAGAGTGTTGAAGTTTACTAGTAACTGTCAAAAGAGGAGATGTGACGAGACATTAACATTCTGATACAGCACTTCTCTGGCAAATTGTCATGAGAACATGAGGCAGAACAACATCAGCCTATTGTCAGGATAACTAGAATAATGAAAATGGGAAATAATATAAATGTCACAGTCCTCCATTACAATTCTTATAATGAACTTATAATTTGTCTCATCTCCATTGAGCAGTGTAAAATATTTAGGGAGATTACAAAAAAGAAAAAAGAACAATTCACAGCTATATTTTGTAATGTTTAGTTGGATTGGCATTAATTTGGACACCCTTTGCTACCACAAGCCAGCACCATGAAGTTGCATTTATCAACCTTGTTGTTAGTGCTTAATACTGGTATTATATAATGTGTAAATAAATTAGTGTGCAAGTAAAGAAAATATTTTGCTAATGTTGTGGTAGCCTTAATCATTGGATAGAGTAATAATATGGTAATTATGGGAAAGTTAGAACATTTGAAGATAAAATATTAGTTCAGTCTGAAAATACTTGCTCTAAAATTTAAATGAAATAATTGTTAAGACACAGCATTGTTAAGAAAATTTTTAAAGAATATCCGTCTAATGTCACTGCTGAGGCACTGGTGAGACCGCACCTCGAATACTGTGTTCAGTTTTGGGCCCCTCACTACAAGAAGGACATGGAGGTGCTGGAGCATGTCCAGAGAAGGGCAACGAGGCTGGTGAAGGGCCTGGAGCACAAGTCTTATGAGGAGCGGCTGAGGGAACTGGGGTTGTTTAGTCTGGAGAAGAGGAGGCTGAGGGGAGACGTCATCTCAGTGCTCTACAACTACCTGAAAGGAGGTTGTAGCGAGGTGGGTGTTGGTTTCTTCTCCCAAGTAACTAGCGATAGGACAAGAGGAAATGACCTCAAGTTGCGCCAAGGGAGGTTTAGATTGGACATTAGGAAAATTCTCTTTACTGAAAGAGGGGTCAGGCCTTGGAACAGGCTGCCCAGGGAAGCCGTTGAGTCACCAACCCTGGAAGTATTTAAAAGACGTGTAGATGAGGTGCTTAGGGACATGGTGTAGTGGGCATGGTGGTGTTGGGTTGACGGTTGGACTCGATGATCTTAAAGGTCTTTTCCAACCTTAATGATTCTATGATTCTATGATTCTATGTCCAGGGCATAGCTCTGTGTTTCAGTCTTTTTAAACATTTTGTGTAACTTCAACACTCCAAATTAATTCCTTCATTATTTTATTATCTGGATAATAAACTGAACAATAAATCTGGACAATAAAACCACAGAAATAGCAGAAATTGAGGCTGAAAGAAATTTTAAGAGAGTTTCTACTCCCTCCTCCTTCGCAAAGGTTGGGTCGGCTATAACTGTGCCATTTCTGAACAAACACCTTTACAACCTGCTCTTAGGATCTAGAGCTAAGGGAGTTGCCACAGCCTCCCCACAAACCGCTGTAGTACTTCATAGTCCTCACTGTTACACTCTAACATAGAACTTCTTTTCCATTATTTAAACTCACTTGTCTGATCTGCAGTGAGTTTTGAGAAGAGGATAAACTCCTTAAAAGCTATGTTTTACATATATGAACACTGCTACTGTCTTTTCCTTTCTTTAGTCTAAACATACTTAAACCTTTCATCTTCCTTTTGATGTCTGATTTTCCAGGCCTTTGAAAAAAACTCTTGCTCTCCTTGGAACTCTCTTCAGTTGAATCACTCCTTTTAGCCTGCATTGCCCCAAACTGGAAATACTGAGGGTTTATCAGCTCTGAACACAGTAAAATCACTGTTTTATATTTGACATACCTATTTATAGACCCAAGGATGGTGTTTGCTCACTAATGCTGTAACCTATTACCCTAGAGACTCCTGTTCTCTGAATATAGTCAGCTGTTTTGAAGTACCTTGTCTTATGTGGCTACTATCAATGGTATTAATGATGACAAGAAGAAACATGTTCAGATCTGAATTTCCATTTTGCTTGCAATAAAATTCTTAGTGGAAATGTACATCCAAACCAGTATTGACTTCTTTTCAAAGAATTTATTAGAGGATGTTAAACTTTCTTTAGGCTTTTAAAGCAGTAAATCTATTTAGATAAGGTATTCTAACAAGACAGAATTTTCCTTTAATTTCAAAGGATATGTACAATATAGCAAATAAGTATAATGTCACACAGAAGATAAATTATATCAATTTCTGTGGAATATTATTGCTTTATTCATATTGTGTATTTTCAAACTTGTAGTGCTGAAGGAAAAAAAAAATATTTTATGTTTTGTGAAAGTTTTCCTCTTTTGAACAGTGGGTATATTTGCTGAAACCTGTAATGTTTTCTAATATTAATTTTAGCTATTTTAATCCAAACTAGAAATAATCCTCTTCTGTGCTAACCTCTACTTCCGAATCAAAACTCCAGAGATTTAATACCAACATTTGAATGTGTCCCCTTTGTAAATGGTGTAAAAGGCATAGCGTAATGAAGAAACACTATCTTCATAAGATAGAGATGTACTCAAATTAATTCAAACACTGTTCATTAAAATAAACAGCTAAAATTAAAAGAAAGAAAAAAAAAAAGCTCCTGGAGACAATATATTAAGTTTCTCTTCATAGTGGGCAAGAAGTGAAATCTTGGATAGAAAAGCTTAAAGTGGAGGCACTAACTGGACCGATAGCTTACAGGAACCATTTTACTACAGAAGTCCCAGAGCTCATTAAGTTAAAATAGCCGCTATTATGTAAGATAAAAAAACCTCTGTCATTTACATTCAAGGGACGGGGATTACAGAATGACTCAGCTGTCTCTCCATGCCAAACTCATCTTTTTCAGTTCTTTGGTTAAAAACTAACTGATTCATATTCAGGGAAACACAGTATAGCAGATCTCATTTTTTAAATTAATGTGCATGGACAGGAAAAGTGGCCCTAAATAGCTACTTTTACACCCGGTGATATAAGCGGTGTCACAATTAAGCTTTTCAGAGCAGTGAAAGAGCACTGTGCAGAAGAGATGGTAGCCACCTCCTCAGGGATTGAAGCTGATTGTCACCTGACTAATTGAAATTCCTCTGCAATGCCGGCTGCTATTAGACTACTGTGGAGCTGGCCATCCTCTGCTCTCATCGGTCTTGCAAATACTGTATCCGTCAGTCCAAGTCCAAGTGAAGGAAGTTCCCATAAGCCACATCCCAACAGCACTGGGAGGGCTCAGTGCACTGAAGTCACGACGGATATCAGTCTGTCAGCCTCTGCGGGGATGCCTGCTGCACGTAGTACCGGCTGTCTGCCCTGTGACTCAAGGGCTCACTGTCATTGTGCAGTCCTCACCTTAGCTGGAAGTAGTTTATCTTGCATATCCAAAGATGCAATATAAATACATTGATATATGTAACATGCACATGAAACATTAGGAATGTTTTACATAAATAAGTTCCAAATTTTTATTTATAAATGTCACACAAGCTGGCGTGAGGAGTCCACCCTAGAAAATAAAGTGAAAATTTGAAAAGGGGTTTGAAAATGAGTCATCAACACCACAGTGTAAGGGTTTGTCTTTTGTTTATTTTGATTTCATTCCTTTTCCTTTCCTAATGACTGCATGTCCTCGCTTGTTGTGTTATAAAAAAGAGAAGATATATTTTGTCTGTTTTATACTTTATTCACTTCAAGATGTTAACTGAGCCATCAATAAACATCTATCTCAGCGCTTCCCAAGCATTAACTCTTCTTATTGGTCACAGAAAATAGGCAAGATTTCCTCTTTTCAAAGCTGAGTTCAAGGATATTCTTGGAAATGACATTCTATTTGAACATCAATATTTCAAGGAAATGACTATTGAAATTTTTGCTTTACGAGAATTACATTTTAGTTTCAAGCATCTGTAAAGAAAAACTATTGACAATAATGTCAAACCATTTTGGATTATAAACCTATAACTTCAGCTAGTGTTAATAAAAGTTGCAAACCTGGTTATTTCAATGCAAAGTCTGCAAATGTCATTAAAGATATCAGTACTTTGAATAGCAGTTTTAGTGTTAAAAATGTTTTTGTGTTATTTATTTGAAATAGCAGTAATACTGAATAAACTAATGGGAAAGTAAAGATAACAGAACTGGGACTTACATAACTCAATGTCACGAAGTAATCTAGAACATGAGTCCAAACTTCAGACACCAGGAGACCAAATTCAACATCTTCCTCTGCCGGAAGGAGGAAGATGAAAGCTCTGTCCTTCATGGGAATGCCCTAACAGCCAGATTTGCGGCTAAAGAGAGGGCATATACATAAACACACCATTTGAGCAAACACGTTTAAAGATTCGTATGACCACAGAGAAGAAATAGGGAAAGAATAATTTTCTATGATCATGCTTAGGACATTATTTTAGATACAGGGAGTGATATATTCTTTAGGAAATGGTCACTGTATATCCAGTATACATGTATTTGAAATTGGGACAAAACTCAGATCTTCACTTTCACAAATGAATGTAGCCTAGAAACCTTCTTCCGGTCTCTACTTTTTCTCTCTCTTCCCTTATATTTTTCTGGTTTGTGTGTTTGTTGTTTTTTTCTTCAGATATTAACTTAACCTGTTCCTAAGGAATTCCAGTGACAGACTTTAACTTTGCCAGGCAGTCTGTTTAATGGTTACCATCCTTATTATTAGCAAGACTTTAACTGTCTTGCTGCAGTTTAAGCTGTTTCTTATTTCCCATCTGCCATGAGAGATTATTCTCTTACTTTTTGAAAGCCTTTTATGTTCTTGAAGACTGAGCATCTTCAGGACTGGAAGTAATCTCTCTGTGTATGTGTAATGAAAATCTTCCTTCCTTTCTTCCTTCCTTCCTTCCTTCCTTTCTTCCTTCCTTCTTTCCTTCCTTCCTTTCTTCCTTTCTTTCTTTCTCTCTTTCTTTTGTCTCTTTCTTTCTCTCTCTTTCTTTCTTTCCTTCTTTCTTTCTCTTTTTCTTTCTCTCTTTTTTTCTTTTCTTCTTTTTTTTTTTTTCAGGATGGGTTACTGTTTATATACATCTGTGTGGTGCTTGTTTTATTTCTCAGCAACATGATACTGTTGACTCATGACCTAAATTATTTTCTGAAAAACTGCTACCAAGCCAGTTATTTCCTATCCTGTATTTATGCAGTCAACACTTTCTGAGGACATCTGTGAGCTGTGAACCCTGCTCTGTGGACCACCTGCCAGTAAATTATGTGTTGTAATGTTAAGTATACCAATGCCAAAGTTCTTTTTGGAACTCTACATGGATTGTAGCATTTTTTTTAACCTCTCCATATCAACATTGAATTGAATTTTAGTGACAGTGTCATTCTGGACCTGATATTTTGCTGTTCAACATGATTTATAAAAGTATGAGAAAGTGAGGCAAAGTGAGATGAATGTCTTTCCTGGAGATATATAGCAGGTCCAGAAAATTAATCGTGTTTCAAGTTCTTACTTTTCTAATAGCCCAGTTTCCATCTTACAGCAAAAAATGGTGATTTTACAGGTGCAGCCTGAAAGGACTGGACAGTGTCCAGTCACTAGTAGGAGCTGATGCACTCTCCTGAATTGCATAACATGACTCAGTGGCTAAATAGCTCCAGAACATCCACTAAAGTGGGGCTTTGTCAACGCCTGAATTTTTTCCCATTTTATTTACCATGAAATCATCTCAGTTCTCTGAGGGAATACTAGGTAGTCCAGAATTTGGGACAGGATATCTGCTCAGTCAGTCTCTGTATATGCAGTGAGACAGGGCAGCATTTCCTGGCCCAGATTCCTGGCTCAGATCACATATCCAAAACTGGATCATTACCATCTCCTGACTCCATGATAGTACCCAATTCTTCTGTAAGGGAAAACCATGAGCAGGAAAAGGCTGATGGGACTTCAGTATATTCCAGGGGGTGTGCTGCTCTGCATACCTTCTCCACAGTCTGAACATACCCTCAGCAAACAATCCAGTCGTTCATTTCTATCATTGCTTCAACATTTGCTATGGATTAGCTCCTTCTACACTCTTCTACTCGCACAAAAACCCAGAAATCCTTTCCTCTTCATGATTTAATTTGCTCAAGCCTCGACTTTATGCCCAGAAGTACTTGTGACAAAATTGACAACACAGCAGGTAGTGATGGAATACAAGACTAACACTGGCAAAATACAACCATAATTATAATTTCATACACACACACAAATGCAACCTATCTATCTATCAAGATAGATACAATATAGATTGTAACATGCTGCCCTAAGTGTGTGAGCACAAGATAATAACTGTAGCTTTGAGAATACATGCACAGATGATACCAGGAGCTCTGGGGATATAGCCGCAGATCAGAAACAGTCAATCACTGATCACTAAAGGAATGCAACCTTGGAAGCTGGACAGAGCTGGTTTATGGTTAACAGAGAGAACAAAAGCCATATATGCAACATATGTAAATCATCCTACATATGCTGCCAAAACAAAGGTAACAACAAGGAAGTTAAATGACGGTCACAATCTCTACTAGAAGAGGGAGGGAGGAATGAAAAAAGAAAGAGAAGAAATGCTCTAGTATTGCCCCTGGTTTAAGGATGCTATGCCTGATCAATGCCACTATTCATCTGCAGCAATTCGTCTGTTTCATTTAGTAGACAAAGAACATTGCTCGTTCATTTGCATTTGTTGTATTTTGCTACGGTAGTTATATGTAGTGTGATCTTTTACAATACAACCAGGTGAAGTAAACAAGAATTTTTAAAAGGTGTGTGTGTTTTCTGCTCCAGTTTTCCCACGACAAGGTGATCGAGGCCATGGGACTGAACCAGAATATATTTGGGTGCTGCCCTATAGATAGCTAGGTAGATCAATAGGTAGATCAATAGATAGATTGATAGTCCCCAATATTTTTATATTTGTTTACTGAAATAGAATCTTACTCTCTATAACTGATGAACAGATCTTCATTGATTTAATAGAGCTAGAGGGGTTTATTAAAAGCTGTAGACAAGAAAAGAAAATTTAAAACTCAGATATTGTATAGATATAATCAACATATATCAAAAAGAAAATATTATAGATATTACTTATTCAATATTAAAAAACTCCTCAGTACATATGTTCTTTTAAGGCTGTAAACTAATGAAATTTGTTGGTAAATACAAATCACTAACACACTGAAAGTTCATAATACTAATGACAATTTCAAGGATTAATATGTTCCTAGGAATAAGGAATTGCTTTTGCTGCATGGATATTAATTTGATATATATCATTATCATGTCCAAAAAATTTCAACAGAGGCTGATAATAAAACCTGAAACTTGAAACCACTACCTTGATGGAACTCATTCTTTGTGAAATACAGCTCTTGCTGCTTATGAAATACTTGTGCAAGATTTTGCTACTGTAAGGTACATTCATGTATGCTCTCAGTGAGAAATTTGTCCTGTAATACTTCTCTCAGCCTTCTCAGGAACACACTGAAATAAAGTCATAGAATCATAGAATCATTTAGGTTGAAAAAGACCCTTAAGATCATTGAGTCCAACCATTAACATAACACTATCAAGTCCACCACTAAACCATGTCTTAAATACATAAGACAATATTTTGATAAATTCTGTATTCTTATGTTTGAAGATGGGCAGGCACTATTTGATAATGACATAGAATTTCTAATATAAATAAACATTTTCTTCTACCATAAATAATCTGCATACACACATACGCATACATATATGCTTATGTAAAATAGTGGACATATGCAAGATACTGATCAACAATAATGAGAGACTTTGGTTCCTTACCTCCTTTCTTTTCTACAGTACTGCATTTCATAGAAAACCACCAACTGGGTAGAATGCTAGTATTTCATACTAGCAATAAGCATATATTCTTGCAAGGGAATGAAACATAAGTAAAAGAAAAGTGTTATTGAAATGTATTTCAATATATTGCAGAAGACAACAATGCAAACAAGTATGTTAAGGTTTCAAGTAACAGGGTGGTCATAGTTACCTGAAGGAACACTTTTACTGAAGGATGGAAAAGTCATTGATACTAGCACAAGGTACTCCTTCCAGTGTTCACTGGGCATCAACCATGAAGCAGCAGCAGAACTGATTTGTTCATACCCAAATGATGAGAGAGACAAAACTTGTATATGAAAAATTGGTAACAGACCACCACTTTCTGGACTGTGAAACATCCAAATGAAGCCACCAACCTTTGAACCAATCCTCATCAGGATGGGGAATGAGGAGAACCCACGCTTCAGTAAATGGGTAATCTGATGCTTATAACTCCTCCTCTTCATTTGATTATTTGAGAGGATTTGTGTTTCTGGAGAACTTGATAATCAAACCACACAAACTACTTCAAAGGCTATTCTGGTTGCCAAACACTATTTTGGTTGCCAAATTAGCTGTAAAGCTCCAGTCTAAGTAGGAGCCGATTTTTCTCAGCTGAGGAAGATTGCTCATTAGAAATACACTGCTTCCATCCCAAACTGCTGTCTGGACTGTGGGCTGTGAGGTCTGACCACTTCCAACAGAGAGGTGTCCATCACCCCTCTGAGTTTTATAGTTTCTGCATGATTTGCCCTGTACTTAATATTTCCCACACATCATATTCTCATATCCATATGGGTAAACTAGCAAAAATTTAAAATTATTTATATTTAGATTGTGTTATTTCACTCACCTGTAATTCCTACGTGAAGTAGACGAAGCACTGAAATAGCAATGTACCTGTTTGAGCTGGTGTGTTTCACAAAGCCATCCCCTATCTACAAATGTGTGGTTTTCATTTTCATGATCAAGTTAGTTCTTGAGGGCTCATACAAGAAAATACCTAGATGAGAGCTACTGAAACATTATTGTTAACTTTGCATGTTTTCATTGTTTATAACATTATTTATAAAAAATGATATGTTCAGCTTTATCCAAAGGTTTGGCAGAGCTTAGGTAGCAAGAAGAGTATATATGATCTTACAATATGACCTATGAAAAATATACTGTGTCAGTCTGAGGATCCTGAGTTGTTTTCTATTCAGAGAAACATACCTTGACCTTTAGCAAGAGCTAAACTAAAACTGATGTAAACCCTGGAGTACAAATGGGTTTGCAACCCAAATATTGTATTATTTGAGCCTGTCTATTCCAGTGACTGAATTACACTGTCAGAAAGAAAAGCTCTGCAACGTCTGTGTCTCACAGTCTTCTCTTCATGTAAAGTTACCTTGACTTTGGCATCATAATAATGGTAACAGAGAAATACAAATCAAACGGAAGCGACTACTGCTAGTCTCATTAGACTCTCACAATAAATTAAAATTAAATTAAATACAATTTGAGTACTAATTGGAAAGAATGTTACAAAACAACAGAGCCAGTTTTGAGCTGAACCATTAGAACACCTGCTGGCAATTGCACATTTAAGTTAAATAATAGTACAACTCTTTCATTATTTAGAAGGGAGGTAAGGAAGAGTCCCATGTCTTATCTACTGCCTCACATCCCTTAAGGAACTGTAACTATCTTTTTTACTCTTTTTGATAAGATCAAAATATTTTTTTGAAACAGATTGATAGGTAAAATAAACCCAATCTTTCTGGTTTCAGTTTTTTATTGGAATTGGGAAGACTGATTCATTTTTACTGAGGACAAACTTACAATCCAAACTGTATTTCCTGACTGGACCACATGCCTCTCTTTAGAAACCAAATCACGTGAAAGGACATCACTGACCTTCTGCCTGTTTTCACACTCATCTTGGCTTGGATCCACCATTCATCCTGGAAAAAGGCCAGATGGCACAGCAGAAAGCAGAGGTCTAGGTATAAAATAGAGTCAATTTGTACAAATCTAGACCAATTTAGACATTTCTTCTCCTGGCAACAGAGAAATCTCTTTTTTTTGTCATGCCTTTGTTTAGGCTTGGGAAAGTCACGGAAGAGGAGACATGCTGTTAACAGACACTTCCAGCACTTTTGGAATCACATTTTCACTGACCCGAGGAAGGTAAATGCTGCCTGCAGTACCCACGCTCTCTGCTTATCACCAGTTTCACCCTTCGTTTCAACCTCACGGAGCCAAGATACTGAATTACAGCTAAAGTGAGCTCTGGGTCTGCCATTTACCTGCAGGCATCCGTACCACTCTTCAGACCCCTCCTTTCATTATTCTCTCCTGCTTTTCTCTCTAACACTCTCCTGCAAAGAGAAACAGCTAAAATTTTAATTTCCTAATGCTCTTCTTAAGGGCACTATGAAAGCTAGAGCCACATGTGGCTCTGATTAATTTCGGTGTGTGTCAGAAATTAATCCAATAAAATTGATAATGTAAATGCAGTTTAAATGAGCCAGGACCAGGGTTTGTGAACAGGAGGCATTTCCAGGTGTGAGAAAAGATCAGCTAATGAGTGCAAACTTCTAAACTGGCTACGAGCTACCCTTAAGTTTATGGCTCAATACACTTGGATTCACTGTTAGCCAATTCCCAATTACACACATAGAGTTTTTTTATAAGCAGATTATAACTGTAGTGCCGTTTTTATGATAATGTCAACCAAAAGCAGGGTGATTTTTATAGTCTTGCATTCACAAGTATATTAGCTCAAAAATTCCTGTACCTGTGTCAAAAAGGGAGATGCTTTCCATATTTCTTTTCAACTTTTTGCTTAGACACCCAAAGGCAGATAAGGCTTAACAATGTCTGTCATGAACTACCATTTATATGGCTGAAACTAGGTAGAATTGCATGTTCTGCCATCCATTGACTCCCAGGTTTTCCTCCTTCACTGTTATAATCTGTCCAGTTTTACAGTTATTTTAGTACATCTGAAAAAATAATTAATATACCATTTCTATGTTTCCCTATACCACTGTAAGTCTGGTCAATTTAAAGATGACAACTTTCTTTTTCTTCTCACATTTTTCATTTTGCTTCCATTTATCTCTATGAGGATACATATATTCAATCTAATTTTGCTATCGTGTTCTTTTGCTTTTGAATCAATGGTTTATTTTTCCCTCCAAGATGATCAATCTTGTCAAGCACCCTTGTCCTTGAAAAATAATTTATTCCATTTCAGTTCTGCCTGTTTCCTCAGCTCTTTTTCTATCCCATCTTGCTTGCTTTGCATCTATTTTTCCTCAATATTTTTTTTTCTTCTACATCATTCAGCAGCGTGATACCCCTGGTTAATTAGTGCTATCGGTACACTGCTTTTATTCATTATTACTCTCCCATGAGGTGCAAGCTACACAGTGTTAGCATTATCCCACTCAATATCTTTCTGCTTCTTGTAACAGCACATGGAATGGCTGTTTCATAAGATCTCTGTCCAAGTAGTGTTAATCATACTTTGCAAGTTTCCTCTGCTGGGGAGAAATTCTGCCAGTTTTGCACGAGATGAAAAGTATTTTGGCTGAGTCCTGAGACCGCAAGGACCTAGTTCTGTCACGAATTTGCTTGCTTTCAGATGATAAATTCCCATTGATTCTAGTAGGACTTGAGATCAGAGTCCTTGATGCTAACGTATTCATCTCTCTGTGTAGTGCCAACAGTTCATACTCACACCACACAGTTTCAGAGCAGTCACTCAATGAGCTAAATCCATCAAGTCATATCATACAAAGAACAAAAAAGTGCATCATACACCAGCAGGGGTGTCTAACATTAACATCTGTGTATACAAATGAATACAATACGAGACAACAGTAACAGTTTAGAGGTAACTAATCTGTGGGGCTACAATACTGGCAAAACCTACTTATTCTAATCGGGTTTCTTCAGTGTAAATTCCTGGTTTACAGACTTTCAAAGACCTCATTGTCTATAAGTATGTGTATAAAGTGGACAGTGTAATGCCACACTGTGAAGAATCAATGTAATGTGATTTCCCAAATCCATTCGATCATCTATTAAAATCTAAAAATAACAAATTTCGTGCCTCAGAAGATTTCAGTTACAAGTGAAAGTTATATACTAAGATCCCAATTTCAATAGAGATACCAACTCACAGTCAATAGGAGTCAGAGATCTCATATTACTATCGTGTAATAATTTTTTTCCTTCCATTTTCATTATTTAGCAGTACAGTAGGCTTGGAGACAGTGATACAGTGTGAGAAAATGGGGGATGAGAATGCAAGTTTCTCTGGAGTACAAGGGAAGACTTACTGGCTGTATAAAGACTAGGAACTAGAGTGTATACATTATATAGCAACTTCAGTGGAACGATAGAGGAAAAAGCGCAAGTTGCAGAAGAGGTTGTAAGGAAACACCAATACGCTGATCTTTATGCACAGAGCTAGAAAGGTATTGACTGTTACCATTTGTAAGCAGTAAGTTGTTTTCTTTTTAAGGAACAAGCGTGGTTTCCTTTAACAGAATCAGAGGATTACTGAACACTGAATTTTCCCAATGCTTACGGAGAAAGCACTGGGTCCCAGCACTTACTGGGACATATGATTACAGGATTAAATTTCCTAACTTGTCTGTATTCTGATAAGCCTTGAAGAGTGATAGTTTTGTGATTTTTCTGATGATGCAAATATAAACTTGTATTGGTTGTGTTTTTCTACAGTGTAGAGCGTTTACCTAAGTAATTCTAAAATACATGTTTATACTGCCTGAATAATACATTAATATTTATTTATTAATATAATATAAATTAAACAATAACTTTCTTTTATATTATAAAACATCTTTGAGAAGAACAGTTTTCTAAAAAGTATTATAAGAAAACAGTAAATTTTAAAAATTTTAACAACTTCAGTTTCATATATATGTGTGTAAATATAAATATATGTATTGAGAGAGAGAGAAGGAAAGAGAGAGAAAATAAAAATAATTATTTATTATTTTGGTTTATTATTCAGGTTTTATCTGAATCTGAATATTTTGCTGCATGGACATAATCCTAAATATACAGTTTAAGCAAATACCCCCAGTTCAGCAAAGGAACAAAAATTATTAAAGTGTATTTTTTAAGTCCTTATGTTATAGGAGCTCTAATCCAGTTCAGTAGTCTTCTATAAATCATGCTTCTTGAAGAACTAGAATTCCCAAATGTAATGTAGCTGATTAAGCAACAAAAAGATATGAATAGGATAGCAAAACCAATGTCACACAGCTCTACCTATGTTATGGGAAATATAACCAATGTTGAGAATTCTTCTTTTCAACTACGCCTGACTTTTCTGAATTCTGTTGTTTTACTATAGGTAAACTGTAAATTGCAACTTTTTTTTTTTGTCCTTGTATAGATGGCAATAAAAGTTGAGTGAGACAGAAATTCCATTTTTTTCTCAGAAATTCCTTTTTTTCCTAAGAAAATCCATTATTAAAATTACTGAATTTTAATATTACAAAGAAAAACCATGTTTGTAGCCTTACACTGTGAAGAATACCCAGAGGGTGGTGATGTGGTCCCTGAGATTACCCATATTCTGGTCCCAAATATAAACACAAATTCCACTATCTTACCTTCTGTATCTTAATATCAAGATCTACGAAAGGATACTTTTACATGGAAAATTCAAGACGACCAGAAAAAATACACTAAATAAATACACTAACCCATGCAACATATAATGGTGCATTTTGTGTAGCAATCAATCACTTTTGTGACTGCTCTTCAGGTGCTAGTGTTCAGGTAAAATTAACTTCCTTCACTTTCTCTAAGAGCTCTCCAGCTAAAATACCTATTTATAAGGTATCACTGTCTGTCTTTTTCCCAGTATTGTAAGCTGCTTTTGTGGTTAAGCTGGTGTGACACCAAGAAACTCAGACTTCAGGTAAAATAAAAGAAACTGAGCCATTAAGTAAATAAATTAAAAAAAAAAAAAGGAGGAAAGAAAGAAATAAAGCAAAAATGAAACAACAAAACCCCAAAATAAAACCAAACCGAAAACCACAAAGGCTCCTTTTCTGTAAATACATATACTTTATTAGTTTCATATTTACTTATCGCAGGTATACGTGACTTTTTAATCAATAATAACTCGAAGACAGAACATTTATAAACCAGAAGCAATTTTGGAGTAAAATTTCTCAATAATAGGGGAGATAATTAGGATTATCTCCTAATTAATTATTATTAGGAGATAATTAACAAAAGATTTTCATAATGCCAGTTGGAAAAATTGAGCAGTCTTTCACAAACTTGTTATTGAAACTTTTCATTAGGCATAATTTCTCTACAAAAATTTGCAGGAAATAGATTCTTTGGAAAACTTTAAAAGTGATACAGTAATAATATTTTAACAGTATATCTAATAGGATGTCTAAAGTTGTACTAATAAATCACCTTTCTACTGGAGTAGCAAGGAAAGGAATTTCAAGCTAGTTGTAAATGAACATTTGCAGGTGACACTCACCTTTAATGGCACCAAGAAAGGGGGTTCTTTGCCCGTCTGGAAGTGTGATCAAATCTTTACATAGTGCAATTCTTGTCTTTTTGCTTGTTTATGCACACATTTGTGATGGTCTTGTTATGGAGATCCACAAATGATTGCTCCCATACTTTCTGCACTTTCTTCTACTCACACAGACCTCTTGGCTGTCCGTATGTTTGGCGGCCAGGAAGAGCACGTAGATTGCACACTAGCTTACGTGGTGAGCTGGGGCTGCCCTAGTACCCTTCTGGCTGAGCTCCGCTGAGCTGGTGATCGTCCCCTCCTCTGCTGTCCTCGAACACCTCTTCCAGGAGCTGGCATAGCTGACAGCATGCAGGGACTTGCTGGGACTTAGAGCAAAGGAAAGGCTGCCACATGGCCACTACAGGAGATGCCAGCATTTGGAAACAGGAGAGGAGTAGGACCCTACAGGCTGAATTTCATCCCTAAGGCATCAAACTTGCTGGTCTGAGACTTACACTTACAAGATTTCATCTGTGTGTGATCAAACATGTAGCAAGCTGAGGATCTGGCTCCAGGTGAATGTGTGGGCAAAATTTGTAGTGAAATGATTTTGAAAATGAAGATAACAGATTTTGGAAATTCCCCAGTCTCCTTACTCAGGGTGCCTGAGACCAGGCAGCTGAAAAATAAGGAGCCTTGGGATCTGGAGAATGGAAGATTTTGTGATCCTTCTTCTAAGAAGTGTGTGTGGACAAGTTGACCTAAAACTAAAAAGCAAAGAAGATGGACAAGGGAGCTAGCCAAAACCAGATAGGAACGTGAGCTTCAGAAATGGCCTATTTGTTAGAAGATCCGCTGAAGTCATCACATTTCTCTAAACATGTTTGATCTCAACAAATTCTGTCAGAGTAAAGTTGCCATAAGAGATGTCTAGTGTTTTTTCTAGCAAACAAGGCAAAGAATTGAAGAAAGAAATAGAAAAAATTTGTGTGTGAGGGTAGTTGAACAATGACCTAGTGAACTGGATTCTATTACTTACTGTGCCATGAAACTCCATGGGATGGAGCAACACCTCTAGGTGTTCCTGTTTAGATTAGGATTTTCAGAAGTCACAAGCAGTTAAGTTCTGGGTAGCTCTCAGGTTGAAAAGGTAGCAGCCTAGCCAGTTTTAAGTTGCCTCCAGAATTAGGTAGCATTGCAAATGTGTAAATAAGCATGACATTTTTTCTAAACATTGTTAAAATTGTAGCCAAAGCAATTGCTACCTTCAGTTTGTTCCCAGAACACATTACAATGGTTTGGTGATTATGCTGACTCTCTAAAATATCTGTATCTATACCTGTATCATCTCTATCTCTATCTCTATCTATATTTATATGTAAGTGGGGAATTCATTAATTGATAATGGTTTTGGATATTTTCCTAAATGTATGAACCTTCAACTACTGATAATGCACAAGAAGAAAACACACATGAAGCCTGTTCCACTGGCTTTTATTCCCAACTTTCTACTCTACTATTGCAATTCTGACAAGATTTAATTGTTTTGCTTCATTTTTATCTCTGTGCTTTAATTGGAGCTTATTCTGCTTAAAATAATGAATTACTGTCTGCATTATTTTGGGAGATATTTATCTGCATTCATGTAGGAATCTAACGAGTAGATGTTCAAGGCTAAGCAAGTCACCCTACAAACCCTTTGTACTTAGGAGAGAGGAAAAGGTACCTCCAGAGTGTGATTCATCTGATCCTAAAAAAAAGCATCTTAAATAGATTAGATGACTTTTCCTAAGATTATTATTCATCCAAGGCCTTTAAATGACAAAGCAACGTTGATTTTCTGAAGAACTAAGCATCAGGAAAAAAAACAAAGAGAAAGTTCTAAAGGTAAATTACACACACACACACACACGTATATATATGTATCAGTATACAAATATACTGACTTGATTATGGGCTTAGAATTTTTTCTCTTAGGGAAAAAACCCCACTAGTGTATTTGTGTAAATAATTATATATAGTCATATATGTATATATACACTGATATAAAACCACATCTATATTAATATATATACAACTGTACTAGTTTGGGATTTTTTTTGTTTTGTTTTAGTGTATATGTATATATACACACTGTATAAAATAGTTGCCAAATAATACAGTCTGAGGTACCTCAGCAATAACTAATTCCAAATGTGACATTTAAGGGTAAAGTACATAGCAACAGCACTCATTTGGTCTATAGATTGCCAAAATCTCACAGCTACACTATTTCTTCAAACTATAGCATGCTGTGCTCAGTATATATTGGAGAGAATATAAAGTAAGTTTCTATAGTTATATACATATTGCTTCTTCCCAGATTCACACTGTATAACATGAGTGACTTCAGCTTATTTTAACTAATGTAAATGAGGTTAGAATCTGGCCGGTGGTTGAAATGCAGTTTAGATTAAGTGTTTTGTACTTTTCTTAGGTAAGTAAATATCTGCTTGTTTCTAAAAATCTATTTTTAGTGATTGAGGGAGACAGTTTTACTCTTAACTATAGGATAAAATTATTTCTAAATTCTTACCATGAAGAAGGCTGGTGATCAGCTTCCTCAAAGTAGGCTATAAAAATGGTTGTATTTGCTTACTCTCAGCTCTGTGTTGTGTGTGTCAGAGTCCTGAAGTTCTACATAACTTTGAAATACCTTGTCCTTAAAATAAAAAAGAACAAAGTTTGGTTTCTATTTTCTTCTATTTCATTTCTGAGTTTCCCACCCAACAAGCTAGTCAAATAGACCCTGCTGTATGAGAAAAACAGATGACAGGGAAACACATCACACTCAATGTCCTTGGGCATATTTTGTTGACTTTAAATAGCATCTAGCACTTCATGACAGAAAATCATTTCGATTTCAGAACTTTAACAGCTGAAATAACACAAGGATAGGTAGCCTTATACTAGTTCGCTAAATACAGCGTTAGAAACACTTCAAAATATGTCCTTGACCAAAGTCTTCCCTGCGTTGTTTAATAAGCTGAGAGACTGACTAAAATACACAAAATACAACTTTTTTACTTTTAATATCAAAAAAAGTCTTGTGTTCCCTCTCCCATTGAACTATACAGTACTGTGCTAACTAGGACTGTTCATGTTTCTTTGGTCTGAGAGAACAAGTACAAGGATTCGCCATAGCATATTGCTCTAAAATTAACTGCAATTCAGTCAGTACTCAAATTATATTAATGACATATATATATGTATATTTGGCTATCGGGGTAAAAGAAGGATGGAATTCTCATTCCTTTTTTCTTTTCAGCAAAGTTCTTACAATGTGAGATATTTTATCCGATCAAAGGTTAGAAGGATAACCTTTCCTATGTGATGTATGAAATATGCTGTATGTTGTTACAAAATGCTATACTTACTACAATTATACAATTTTATTTATGGAAATATTTTTTCCTCCCTATGTTGTCAATCTTCAAATACAGATCTCATCTCACCTAAATTTAGAAGATGTCTACATCCAAGAAAGTAACTTCTGACACCCTTTAAAGTCACTGAAGAGAACAGGCTCTCTTAAGTTGTGACTCATCTGATAGATGAGTACATTCAGATGACATCACATTGATTTCATCCTAAAGTCTTCCTGTTCCCATTGACTGTAAAGGAAGTTTAGATGACTAGTTCAGACACAGCAGCCTATATTTTAGGCTCTACATTTGGTTAGATTAATCCTATTCAAAATGTCCCTTTTCCACATACAGGGTCAGTCACAAAGAGCCAGTACCGTAAGACAGAGACAATAACATTTGCTGAGAATGGAGCTCATTGCACCTGCCTGGCTTTCTCTGCCCTGCTTGTCAATGGAAACTGTTTAAAAAGCGTAAGCAGTTTTAGGGTGTCTGTCCTATCACCAGCCAAGACATTTGCAAATATTCATGTGACTGGATTTTAATGTTCTGAATCCTCACAGACAGAACAGTTTAAAACTTTGCCCTTTATGACTAATGAGCAGTGAATTCTCCATGTGCTTTTCCTAGATAATGCTTATCTCATTATAGATTAGAAACAATGTCACATGTGATGGCATGAATGGAAAATCAAATAACAATCAAAAGACATTCATTCTGTAAGATAATATTTCAAAAGAATGTTAAGAAATATCAATCTGTTGGAAAACAATCAATAAATGTTGAGAAAAAAAGGAGAAAATAATCAAATAAACAATGAACTGTGTAGTACTTTCTAAGCTGCAGAATATCTTTAAAGTCAAGTTTTCTGGACATTTGAGCATTTAAATTAAGTAGTCTTATGAAGTAAAAGATTTAACTATATATACATTATTTTCAAGTTAACGCTGCACAATCTTAAACACAAAATTAACCATATGCTGACATGTTCTTTAGAATAGGGATGGTTTATCTATTTGATGTGTGAGTAGACTGGAAAAAGTACACATGAGAACATCTAATACATCATCACATTTTCTACAGGGTCAAAGTAAACTTACATTATAAAATACCAGATCTTTAATAACCTATACCAACAAACATTAAGAGATATTTAGATAATTATAGGTGACCATTGGAGAGCTGTTTAAGAAGTTACTTCTCAGTGGAAATATCATTGCTCTGGCTAGCATACCTAATCTATTGCAGTGTAAAGTAAAATGGATAAAATACAAAATTAAATTATTTTCAGTGCAAAATAAACCAATTTTATTTCTGCTTTATATATATACTAAGAATAAGCACATATTCTGTTACTTTTGATGGAATGAATAGAGATTAAAAAAAAAGGGTTCTGTGAAAGTTAGGTGTAAAACAGATTGTTTTTTAATAGTGGGATGGTGTCAAATCATTGTCAATGCATCAGAAAATGTAAAAAACCAATGCTACCTCAATGAAGGCACCTCTTCCATTAAGAATAGTAAACAGGGAAGCATTTAGCCTACTGTGCATAACACACAATAAAAGTTTATCTCAATTGACAGGACAATTTCTCCATACAGAACATGGAGCCTGTATTTTGAACCTCCTGCGGAATAATCTGCACGTAGTTACAATGGTGGAACATTTCAACCTTGGTACATCAGCCTACAATCTCTCAATTGTAAATATATTTGGGTATAAAAGATATATGTCATTTTTTCCTTCAAAGAAATGAGCTGTTTCTTCGAATGTAATAAAAAGTGTTTGTTGAATGACAAATACAGAAAATTCCAGCATGTTCTTATCTCTTCAGCAATTTGAACTCGTTACTTTCTTCAAACATCTACCTGGAAAAAATATCAGAAAATTAGGTCCATGTTGAGGTGTCCTTGAGACAGTATCACAGTGACTGCTTAAATATTTCATGCCTGATTCCACAGTGAACATTGTACAGAGAAATTAATTAGTGTCAGGATGATTCTGTTGTGAACAGATCAAAGATGAAATCTCACATTCTAGGTATTGTTTTTCCATTACTTCTAGATAAACATACAAAGTATATTTGTTTTGATGATGAATCACACCTGTTATATTCTTGCATTTTTCTACAGAGAATATTATTGCCAAGAAACATTACAAAATTGGGGTTTTTAAATCTAATTGTTCCTCTGTTTTTCAACACAGAGGATAATATAGATATACATACACAACAAACATATATATGTGTGTGTGTGTATATATGTATATAAGGAAACTGGGTTTTGCCTAAATGTAGGGACACGCTCAAAACAGGAGAGTGAACATTTCTTAACTTCATGTGTTTTAAACCCAGACATAGGCTTGATTTTACTGATTTAGATCACCTCAGTCCTAAAGTCAAAACCTAAACCTGACAATACCCCTACTTACTCCTTCCCTTATTTCAGTACTTCTTTTTATAAGTTGATATAAGTCCACTTAACACAGTTCACATGACATGCAAAACTGAGGTAGGGTAGGTCATCTTCTTTCCACTGCTAATGTTTCATTCCAGCTCTAGAGAGCCTGGCCATCAAAAAAGATTTCTCAAATCTTTTTTCAAATGTAACAGGAGTGTTCAAGTGTATGAGAAGACAATCTAGTAGAAATAAAGAAACAGACAAATAGAGAAAGGTTATATTGTGGTTTATATTCTGAACATCCACACTTTCAACTTTTTGAATTCCTGTTTCAAAATGTACATAGAAGCTTTGCAAAATGGCAATTTCTGCCACTATTGGAACCAACAAGGCTTTGGTTAATGCAGGTTTTGTTTCCTCATACAGAGGTTCTGTGTGGATCCTCAAAAGGCTAATATAGCTTTTTCTGTCTTACAGCATTGCCTGTAGGCATTAGTGGATCTCTTCTCAGTATTCATTTGCTAATTCTCACAAAACTTCCTAGAATCTAGTCCTTTTATTTTTTCTGTGACTTCTATTCCTCTGACAAACCTCGTTCAAACTGGTCAAAGGTTCAAAAGGATTTGGGTTTTTTCGTGTGTGTTGTGGGGTTTTTGGGTTTTTTTGGGGGGGTCGTTTTGTTTTTTCAATAAAACTGTATATGAATGGGTTGTACTTTTATACAATATTTTATTTACCAAGGGAGGGGGAGAAGGACGGACAGACACCCAACCCTCCCCAAAATAGAAAAAAAATACTCACTATTATTACTGATGTTCTAAGAGCACCACTACTTTTCTTAAAAGTCTAGTGTGCTAATAGCATAAATTAAAGATGTATTTAGAGATCTCATTTCTAGAAACCGCAGTGAATTCTCAGTCACCAGTAAAATTTCTTAAATTGCATAGATACACATAGAATCTCTTCTTTTCTTAAAGCCTTTGACAATATCTTGAGGTCCATTATAATACATCTAGTTTTATTACTGGATGACCCTCTACCAAAGGTTCAAATAAAGATATTCACGCTGTTGCAGGCCTTGAGACCCCTGCCTATTTGACTTATTCATCTTAAGCTCATTTCCCATGCAATCCTCAATTAATTTTGATTTTATTTTATAGACAATACCAAAAAGTTTGAAACTTGTAATCAGACTTCTTTAGAAAATCATTCAGAGCTGGACTCTCCAGAGATATGACCTAGATATAGGTCATAACATATGGTAAAATGGAATGAGTTGCTAAAGCTGTGTCTTTTGAAGCTGAAAAAATAGGTAAAGAAGCACTGTCTATCTGTCTGTGCCTACTCTTCCCTTCCAAAATAACCATGAAGGAGATTGGGGAATATTCATACCACAAATGGGACATTGTATAATCATCTTCCACCTGGATCCCTAACATTGGGGACTTTCTTGAATCAGAAGGCAGCAAAGTCCCATAAGATTAATATAGCGTGCGTCAGTTGCCAGATTCTTTGATGCTGTACAGCTGTTCTGCACCGTATCTCCAGCATAAGCTGAATTGACTTAATTAGTGAGTTAAGGCCCTGTGTAAATGTAAACATGCAGTGACATGATAGAGAAAAGTAAACAGAGAAGTGGTTACGGTCATCTGTAGACTGCATCTAGACCCCATTCCATAGCCCAGTTGTACTTATGATGCTTTAAGGTCATTTTCAGCTGCCACAGGTCTCCTAAACTTATTGGTTGAACCTAGGAATAGGCAGTGGATCCCTAGGAGAGGGAAGACACCGACTGTGTTCACAGTTACAATTACTGTGTTCACAGTTCACAATTACTTAGGCTTGGATACTGATTATCTTCACTAGCAGTCCTTAGAGTCATCTCTATGAATCTCTGGCCCAATTAATTATTGAAACAAATTGCAATAGGTTTAAGGGAGAGGGAGGCAGAGGTTGATTCTATCCATTTGCAACTGACTCAGAGCAGGAACCTAAATCTGTGTCCTCATTTTGAATTTACCCATTACATAATGGGGTGTTTGGGCTTTGTGTTTTTTTTCTTTGGTTTGTTTTTTTAGTGTTTTTGTTGTTGGTGGGGTTTGTTTGGGGTTTTTTTTAAGAATAAAGGGAATATGAAAAACAGAACATTTCAGGAGACACTTGGCTTTGACAAAACAAAAAATTTTCAAAGGGAGAGAATTTTCTACCTCTCCAGACCAATACAGTCATGCAGTTGTGCAGACCAATGCAGGCATTAAATGCAGGACTACCACAAGGAACACCGGAGTTTTTTGTGCCAGCCACGAACTTGAATATGTGCAGTCTCTAGTCTTTTATAAAAAGTTTTGCACAATCTCGCATACTCTGTTCTTTAAAGCTATGGTTTCCAAGTTACTGACATGGTAGTTGCTCACTGAACCTAAGACTGAATAACAAAAAGATACAGAAAGCCTGTCATCCTTAACCAAACTGCAAAACTGCCTATTTGCTTTGTCATGCACCTCTTTTATTTTTTACTTTACCACATGATCTGTAAAATGAAAGAAAACTTAGCTCTTTTTAAAAAAAAGAAACAGGAAATAAAACAAAACAAAACAAAACAAAACAGGATAAAAGGAAACAAAACAAAACAAGAAAAAACTTTCAGGGCATACCTAACAATGCATATAAAAGTATGGCAACAGGTCCATTAGTATTAAGCAGTGAAATTTTTGGTACTGTTAAATTTTACTCACATTTAGTTGTTGAGTCTTCCAAGCATCAGAATCCCTTTCTAACTCTTGTGACAAGGCCAAGAGTTAAACTAGAAATACCAAAAAAAAAAGAAGAATTTTTTTCGAGATACATACATGGATTGTGTAACTGAACTAAATGAGTAAGACAATTGTTATATAAAATATTTCCAATTCTTGTGTCCCAGAGAATTTATTCTTGTCTGAGCAATTGTAATTACCTTAAATATAAGCAAAACATTTTAAAAGTCATTTTGTAATATGTTAGTCTGGATTTGCAAGCTCTCAGAATTCTCAAAAAAATACAAAAAGCTTGGAAACCAAGAACCATGTGTGTTTTTCTAGAAAGATGTTCCTCTAAGGCTGTCCAGCATTTTGGAACACCAGAAGAAGTTACTCTAAAAATATTTCTTAAATTTCAAAATGAACCCAGAACATCTTGGAATGAGAGTAAGGAAATTTAGGGAATAGAGCTGATAAATGAGTGCTTAGTTCTGTACATCATTCATAATCACAATTTGGTTTAAATTCCTAGGGCTATAACAAACTTCTTACAGGCCTCTCAAACTACAAGTATAAAGTTATCTAACTAGATAACCAAAAAGATATTTGACTTAAATTAAGCCATGTTACATCACAAGCTCTTTGAATAAAAACAGATGCAAGGTCACAGACAACGTAACCTTCATAATAAAAAATGGGAAACAATCAGTCACACACCTATGCCTAACAGTCTGAGTGGTTTCTCACATAAAACTAAACAGCAGAACCTGTTAAACAGAGATATGTATGAATGACTGTATGATGGTGTTTCAGAAGCAAATACTGTTGAAAATGTGATGCCAATCAGGATGTGTGGTTATTTCTGTGATAAACTCCAGTTAATTTTGAAATTGAATATGACTCTCCAGGAAGTCCCAAAGAGTTTTGAATTCCTGAGACTTAAAAAGCAGAAAGAATAGAAATAGAAGGGAGTAGAACTAGAAGAAACAAGCATGAAGAAAAATTTAATTATGCCTTATCAAGAATCTATACATATGACATCATAACTTGAATATTAAATTTGGGTTGTACTGAACAAATGTCTTCTTTATGGTGTTACTTGACGTGAGTTAGAACTGCTTTTCACTTTTAGCTATAATGCCCTTCAGAAAATATCAGAATGTCAGAATTAACCATTTTCCATGAAGATTTAAATTGGTTTGGATTTACTTTATTCTTTGTAATCCATTTTTTCATAGGTATGCTGGCTATAGGGGATCCTGTCAGGCCATCTAGTCCAAATTAACATACAACATAGATCATTAAGTTTCATCCCAATTAAACCAACAGATTTCCTATTTTGAAGGAAAAAAAATCTGTCCAAGGAGAATAATGGATGTATCAACTCAAAATAATATTAATATTAACTAAAAAATTGCTCTGTTAGTAAGTAACTCCTTATTCTGATATAAGTTTTATCACATAAAATTTTCTTCCCATACTGAATATAGAAAAAGTGTTCATCATTCACAAGCAGAATGAAATTAAAGTGTATCGTTAATAGTTTCATTTCAGTAGAACTGGTTACATCACTTGGGATATGTGTGAGACAGTTTTGTAATATACTGAACATTAAGGGCAAAAGGCTGTTTTTCGCACACAATTCTCAAAGCAGCATGATACTCTTCTCTAAAGAAATGTTACCATAGTTCAGGCAGTGATTTTTCCTATTAAAAAACACATTACAAAACTATATGCTCCAGAAAATAAATAATATTTTTTTCACAATATCATTAGTAAATTAGTAACTATTAAAACAGACTTATTAGTTAAGCCATTATGAAAAATTTGCTTCAGGATACATTGTATGTTGTCTTCCTTATTCCAACTGGCTGGCAGTTCTTTCTTTGAGGAACAGTTAGTTTAAGGGAACTGATTCAATAGTAAAGTTTTTTTTTTTAAAAAAAAAGCTTTATTTTCATTACTTGATGTTCAGGGTACATCTTGCAGTAATAGAGAACAGTCTTTACTGTCATTAAATATATGCAAAGGTTTCACATTCCTGGGAAATGAAAAGTAAAAATTGATATTTTACATCATGTTATTCATAGAGTTGATGTGTGAAAACTCTTTTAAAAAATATTTATACCATCGCATACTGTGTTTCTATTTAATCTCACAGACATCCCCAGAAACCTCTCAGATTTCAGTTCATTGTTCAGTGTCATACTAAGGTAACAGTAGATTGTAACAGGAGTTTGTTAAGGAAGATGCTGAATATGCATTATGCACCAACATGTTTGTTTTCCTTTATTATAGATGGTGTGAACTAGAATAGTTCCTTCCTGAAAATCTAAAATTTATTGTCTTACCTAACAATAAATCTTTGATCTAAAATGTAAGAAGGTTGCATATCCTGAATGTCCCTGTGGGACAAATATATCAGAAAACACATACATCTGGCTAACTGTGATTTAAGAGTCTTAATTAAGCAAAACAGTTAAAATGAAGAAGTTTATTCACAGCAGTCAAGTTGCTGACTCTAGGAGGAACAACATTTTAGTAATCAAAGTTTCAAAAACGGTGGTTTAGAGAATGTACTGATAAATTCTTCTGCACCTGAATACAGGGCCAGAGTATGTAACAGAGGTAACAGAGATCTCAGGTTCATTTGTACAGGAATGTTTTACAACCAGCCCAATAACTCCACCTAAAACTCCAGTTACAATCTTTTTTTTTGTGTTGAAGTGGAAATGGAGATACCCAGGGACAAAATTCAATTTATCCATAGCCATTTTCTTCCAGTAATCTAAAATCCACACAGTGCATTCTCAGTAACATGTAGCCCAGTTTCTACTGAAGGATCCTGGCTTGATTAGGTTTCAGGTATATATCTCAATTAGGGAAATTTTATGCTGCAGGTGAGTCTCAAAACTCTGTGGAATTTTTATTTTAAGAGAGTCTTCCACAGGTATATAAGACACATCTCTGAGCAATAAAAATGGACAGCATAATTGTAAGTTTCATAAATTACTTGAATTTAGCTAGAAAAATGAAACAAACAAACAAACAAAACCTGTGTGTGAAATGCAGTTTTAAAAAGTGACCTTTATTAACAGTTGGACCAGCAAATGAAATCAGTTAGAAGTAGTAGCTTGAGCAGTTTAATCTGAAAGAATCTTGAAGTTTCTTCAAGTTTAGGATGTAGACTCAAACTAAACAAATATTTGGTCTTTGCCTTCAAAAAAGAGGAAGATACTGAATGTAAGAGAAAAAGTAAATTGATTAATGGAAATAAATGTATAGAATGGAAATAATCATAACTGAAGTGAAGGGAAAATAAAATTACTTAATTCAGTTTAGTCAAGAAATTTGGATATTGCCATCTGAGAATAAGATATTTAGTCAGAAGCTCTCTGACTTCTGTGGTTTGAACAGTCTTAGAACAAAGTATTAAGAATATGTAAAGATTTAATAAATAAAAAATAAAATGTGTAATCTTGGGTTATCAATCATAACATATGCTAACATAAATTGCAAATGTTTTGGGGTTTTTTTAGATAGATGAGACTTACAGTACTTCCTGTATTTGGACTAGAGCTGCGCATGTCTTTCAATTCTTTAAGGAAAAAAATAATGAAGATGGGATTATAGATGAATTAAAAAGCAAGGGAGGAAGAACCTGAAGAGAAGATGACAATGGATTTTGAAAGATCAGGTATCAGTTGAGTAGTATTTCACAAGCACAATTTTTAGGCCAGATATTTTTTAGCATTTTTACCTAAAACACAAAGGATAGGATTTGGCTCAGAGAATTTGTGATGAAATAAAGTTGGGAAGTGTTGTCCATAAGAAAAGAATTAATATGTATAGGAAGAAGTAACTATTGTGATGACAGGAAGAAGTAACTATTGTGATGACAGGAATTTTAAAATGTAATGCAATTGATAAACATGCAGGATCATATGCTTCAGGTCTAATAAGATAAACTTCCATGACATGAGTCTAGGAACTTATCTGTAGAAAAAGAGATGAAAGGACTTTAATCTGTTCATTGATTACGGAATAATTTCCAGCTGCTAACTTGACATAGCTGTGAAAAAGACAAATGAACTTTTAGTACAGCAGAACAGAGACTTCCAGCAGAGGCAGGAAGAAATTGATCCCACTGTACAATTTAGGCCAGGTTAGCCTTCTTGCAGAATGCATATATGACTTTGGTTACTCATGCTCATGAACTCAAGAACTCAGAATGGAACACAGGAGGCCTAGGAGGGTTCAGAGAATGAAGCAGTTACTACTTGACAGGAGACTAAAGAATGTGACTTGTTTAGTCCAGCTAAAGAAGGCTAAGAAGTTACTCGATTGCTGTCTGTTACTATCAAAGAAGTATTTTTAGGCATAAGTGTAGCTAATAAGAAAAACTAAATGTAGTGGCTAGCAAAGAACTGTCATCTACTGCAGCTTATACAGGGCTGAGAAATGCTAGATAATGTGTACCTTGACAGATTAATGAAAAAAAAATACCCCATGCAATTCAGCTGTCCTAAACTGGACTTGGGGAAAACTATGTACTCACATCTAGTTCAAAAGACCATACCCAAACTGTGGCCAAGAAGTCAAAGTTAAAACTCCTGATCTAGATTCCTACTGGGCTGTGTAAATACAGTTTGAAGCCCCAAATCTGCAGGCATATCTTTATATAAAATAGATTGGAACACACGTTGTAAAGAAAGAAATATTTGGCTAGTCACATTCAGATTCTCCTCGTTGAACAGTTATGTGATATTTTTTATCATTTGTCCAGCATTTTGCCAATGCTTTGCTTTGCCTTGCCATTCTAGCCACATTGCCCCAGTGAAAGAAACCAGAGTGACATTTCTGGTGTCCAGTCCAGTTTGTGGTTCTGGAATTCAAGGTCCCTAACTACTAACTATTGAAACCAGCAGACCCTGCAGAAAAGTCCAGCAGCGCTTAAGCTAGCAAACTACCACTTCACACATTACTGAGTCCCAGAGAACTTCTAGCCTTGATAAGGACGATGGGATGAAAATCTATATAAAAGTTGAAAGAGACAAATCCCGATGGGTGAAGAGTTCCAGGAACCATAAGCCATGCCCAAAGAGAAGAAAGGTATGCTGTTTCAGTATCAAATAGTGCTGGTAGATGTTTGGTAGTCCTCTTAGGACCTCTCTGCCTCCACTAAATCTTTACAGTTAATGTGTTATTAACTCAAAAGACCAGCAAATTGTAAAGTAATAGGCTAGCCAGCTGGAAGACAATCGTGGAAAATATATCTAAACCTTATTTGTGTACATCATTAGACCTCACCTTAGCTGGACATCATAGTTCCTGTCACCTCAGAACTTGCACCAACCCACTGTTGATGATTTTTTTCTATGTGATGCATCTGGCATCACTCAGTTCTGTCCTCATCTCCCAGCTTTCACTGAGGCTCTCCAACTTCTCTCATGCCAGTTCCTACACTCCCACCCTCATCTGATCCCAAACTGAGCTCTGAATATTTGGCTGGGGGTTTTCGTGTAGTGGGCAGGAGGAAACACAAAAAGCTCATTGAATCCTTTTCATCAGAGGACTTTGAGGAATTCACCAAGGTAAGAAAACATACGGTTTAGACAGACCTTTTACAATATTTTGACCTGGCTACCCATTCTGTTTGTCTTCCAAGAACAGGAATAAAATCAGTTAATCTGATCTCAGCACTGAATAAGGTAGTTTGTTATTTTCCCACTTAGGAAGGAAAATTGAAAATTAAGAGCTCTGGGTATTCTGTGACACTACTAATAGATCTGAAATTATATACCTGCCAACATGTATGAAATGCATCATTTGCTCTTGAAAGGCATAAGCACCACATGTAAATTAACCAAATAGCAGGCAGGAATACTTACTCTTGAAATAATTCTTGAACTACCAATGAAGCAAAACAATTTCTGTTCCTGTGAAGTCTTGTTTTGCCTTTACATTCATATAAGGTGAAAGAATCCCATTATGTGTCCCAAATCCTACATGTGTCCCACATGTGCCTGAAGAATGACACCCGAGTTTATGGAGATATCTGTTGTAAAGCATATCATTACTTTGAAGAGCTTAAAAAGAATACAATAGAATCATAGAATCATAGAATCATTAAGGTTGGAAAAGACCTCTAAGATCATCGAGTCCAACCGTCAACCCAACACCACCATGCCCACTACACCATGTCCCTAAGCGCCTCATCTACACGTCTTTTAAATACTTCCAGGGATGGTGACTCAACCACTTCCCTGGGCAGCCTGTTCCAAGGCCTGACCACGCTTTCAGTAAAGAAATTTCTCCTAATGTCCAATCTAAACCTCCCCTGGCACAACTTGAGGCCATTTCCTCTCGTCCTATCGCTAGTTAATTGGGAGAAGAGACCAACACCTACCTCGCTACAACCTCCTTTCAGGTAGTTGTAGAGCGCGATGAGGTCTCCCCTCAGCCTCCTCCTCTCCAGACTAAACAACCCCAGCTCCCTCAGCCGCTCCTCATAAGACTTGTGCTCCAGGCCCTTCACCAGCTTCGTTGCCCTTCTCTGGACATGCTCCAGCACCTCCATGTCCTTCGTGTAGTGAGGGGCCCAAAACTGAACACAGTATTCGAGGTGTGGCCTCACCAGTGCCGAGTACAGGGGCACGATCACCTCCCTGCTCCTTCTGGCCACACTATGACAATAGTTATGCATAAAACAGGTAAGAAATGAGTTTCAGAATGGCTGGAATGCCCTGAGAATGAGTGAGAGAAAGATGTGGGGAAAGTTTCAATGATGGTTGTTTAATCCCAAAAAGTAACAAAGAAGGACTGCAGTCTGCTACCAGATTACAAAGCAGTTAATTCCTGTGTTGTACAGCTTGGTTCTGTGGATCTGATCCTGAACAGAAGGAGTATACTGAACACAGAAGAGATACCATAGCTATCTTGTATTGTGCTTGATTTTCCCAGGCTAGGATGTAAGTCCTTCCCAAAGGAGACTTTATAAGGCTGTGAAATCATGTTCCATTTGTCCAGAGGCAAAATCAGTTTAGGAGGCTACTGCCCCTCAATTATTCTAGTACAACAGGTCATAGGGTTTTGCTGTGAGATCATTCATTAAAAAAATCTGTGAAAAGGATCATATCTATTCAAAGTTTGTTTACTGATCCAGTTCATAACCACACAAACAGCTAAATTGCTACAGATGAAGGAGATAGATGTTGTGACGTGTGGGACAGGCTGACAGATGTGTTGAGAGAGAGAGAGTCTGCAATATCATTGCCTGTAGCACATGGTATCTGCTTGATTTGTTTGTTCACTTTCTACTACTGTTTCTACTGTGAAAACTTCATGTTCTGCTAAAGATAAATGTTTTTTGTGGTTGCATCAAAGGTCAGAAAAAATCCTCTGCAGCGAGGGGTCCTCTCCTGACAGTATGTCCTGAAATGGCCAATAAGTCCTTCTCTGCTAGAAGAAATATCTTGAGTTCAAGTAATGGCCAACAAGGAATGGGACATATAACAATAATAAAAACAAAATAGAAGACTCCCCAAAAGAGAAGAGAACAGACAGATCAGCCTCAGTTTGAATGGAAAACAAGATGTTTTCTCTAGAGACCTGAGTGGTCTTTGAGGTAACCCATGAAGCTACCAAAAACTGATGACTAGACAACAACATCTTAGGGAAGAACTTGCACAACAAAAAGGTGTGGGAAGGTGAAAAGTTTGGTTTTGCATCCTTTTTATTCTAAGCACCTGGAAGACCTGAATCTTCTTTATTTAAAGAGTTACTTGTTCCAATTTTTGTTTTAATAAACACAAACATTAGAATTTCAAACCCCTTTTGATATTTTGAGATACTCTTTACAAAGCAACACTATAGGTAGTTCTGCTCCAGCGATTTGGTCAATATGTTATTTCATTGCAGTACTCAGGAAAACAGAGCATGAAGCTTTGGAGAGAATCACTATAAGAAGAGAGTCACCAACCCTGGAAGTATTTAAAAGACGTGTAGATGAGGCACTCAGGGACATGGTTTAGTGGGCACGGTAGTGTAGGGTTGACAGTTGGACTCGATGATCTTAGAGGTCTTTTCCAACCTTAATGATTTTATGATTCTATGATTCCATGAATACTGAAAATCAGCAAAGAGTGCGAGTCATAGGGTTCTTCTATAATGTGAAGCATGGGTAATAATAACACGAAGTACAAGCTGATCAGCAACAGAAATCTCTAAGGAAAGATAAATAAAGAAAAAGGAGTGCAAATTAAAAGAAAATCAAAGATGGAAGTGTAGATCATTCAGGTGTCAGTCATGGAGAGGCTGCCCAAAGGCATGGACAGCCTGCTTTCACCATCGGTATTATAGAAGAAAGTGTTCCTGATTCTTTCTACCATTTGTTCATTAGGGAACGTACATTTTCACAACAGTCTTTCTAGCTTAGTGAAATAACATTTAAGGGCAAACCTCAGTTTTATTGTAAAATTCCAGGCATTAGTCACAAAGGATTCTCTGCTTATCATGCCTCTGGGAGGCCAAATGCATATTGTAGCCTCTACAATTAGTAAAACTCAGCCCACATTTGCTCTCTGAATTCCCAGACTTTTGAACATTTGCATACATAGAACATTTGCCTCCTTTATGCTAAGTCTCTCTCCAGGCTGAAAAAAGTGTTGCAAATACGTTGACTTTAACTGAATCTGGTAATTTTCATTGAATCAAAGAGTTATCTGATGCCAACCACAATATCTAGCATCCATTTGAAGTCTGATTAATTTTTGATATAGTCAAGCTGATGTGAGTGAAATTACATTTGGATCAAATTATTAGCTGTATGTCTATCAATAAAGGGCAACCTGTTGAAAGCTGACAAAAGGCTTGCAAAATGTTTAGATTTTCAAAGTTTGCTGACTAGACCACAGTTTGATAATAATTTCTTGTCGTCTTAGTTTAAGTTTACACCTCCCATACCCTGTGTTCTCATTTCCCTGATAAACTGTTAGCTGGCCTGGTAAAAAAAATTTGTGGGTGAGACGGACAAGGTGAACTGAACTTAGGAACTGATGGTGTTTGAAAATAACACCGCTGCACAAACGCTTACACTGTGTGGTGGTGCATTCATACCCCCCCTTTTCTTCCCTGGGCCACTTCTTGATCTGGGCCGCTTGCTGATCTCAGAAATTTCCATGAAACCTCGGCCTTGGTGTATTGAAGTCTGGCAGTTGAGCACTCCTTGATTTTAAGCGGCCTCTAAACCATTCATTCGTGACTGGCACAACCCAATGTGTGGTTCATGAATGAATGCAGGATGGCTGCTTTGACACACCCCTCTGCCAAAGGAAGAGTTCATAACCATCCTTTGCCCCAAGTACAATTCAAGCTTATATTCATTTGTTTGGGTTTGTTTGTTTGTTTGTTTTCAAAAAAAAAAAGGAAGAGTAAATTTTTTAGCCAACTCAATTTCCTGCTAGGGAAGTCAATAAAGCTAAAGCTAATATTACAGATAGCTAGCGGAAAGTTCTATGTTGTTCATGCATAAAACAAATATAAATAATCCAGGTTGGGGTAAATGGTGATCTGACTTTTTTTTTTTTTAATGAAATTCTTTTTTTACTTCCTTATCTAATCCTTTATTTGGTCTAATTTTACATTTGTTTTCGGTGTTTTCTATCTTTTCTCTGTTTTCCTCCCTGGATTTTTTCCCCTCTTTTCTGCTCTCTTCTTTCCTCCCCTTTCAATCCAACCTAAAACAAATACAAAAACATGTAAGACTGAAGCATGTTCAGGATAGTTTGAAGTCGGAAATAACTAATTCTTGTTTTGTTTATGTTCTCTGTTATCTATATGATTAGTTATTTGAAATGAACAATGTTTTTTTCCAACAGTACAATTTGCTAAAAGAAAACATTTTTATAATCATATTTCTCACTGTGAGAGAGTGATAATTCAAAAATCATTAAATTTGATCTGACTCCCTGCCTGTAAATAACATGAACAGATTTTGAGCCATTGTTCTGTCCTTACAGGAAGAAAAAGAAAACTAGTTATTATATTGTAATGTTTAATGAAAGCTATCTAAAACGTATGCATGCATATTCAGGATTCTGTTTTGTAGCTTAACACTATTCAACTTCTCATGTCAATATATGGTATAAATATATACAGAACTCATCTATTAGAAAAATAGCCTCTGTTTACAGTATAAGATTCTTCATGAAAGATGAAAGAGAATCTGTGCCTCACAATTGTAATGATCTTTCAGCCAGATAAATATACAGTGGATGCAATACCTGATAAAATAAAACACAATTTTCAAAAATTTTTATAAAACTGGAAAGTGAATCTGAACCTGTTACATAAACCAGGCGGAAAAAACGTTTAAATAGCTGAATTGCATTTAAATAAAACAAAACAAAAAAAAGTTAAAATAACAAACCAAAGCCAGATGCACACATCTTATATAGGCACTGCACCGGAAATTTTGCTACAACTATTCAGTCATTGAGTGTTCATGCATTGTCGTATAGAACTCATTAGCTTCACAGTTTCACAATTATTATGTCACTGTGTTTCTTGATTAGTTGGGAGAATAGATATCAAAACAAAACCAACACACACACAAAACTCAAAGGTGGACTAGAAAACTCAGCTGTTTTTTAACAGAGTGGTGCTCTTAGATACTGACTAAGAAGTAGCTTTTCAAAGAAACTTAGTGATGAACATGCAGTCAGTTTGGATCCATGAGCTACTGATTACTAAGCCCTTTAGAGAAATCCAGTCACTAACTGAATATTTCAGCATGAGTGAGTGTCTTCTCGTTGACCCAATTTGTGTATGTTGAAAAGTTAGTCTTTAGTACCACAGATGTATTTTAGCCTTCAAAATGGTCACTAGCTAGATATGTAGCCCTATAATTTTGTAAGCCTGATATGTATATACAGGCCGGTCAGCCTGACCTCGGTGCCGGGGAAGATCATGGAGCGGTTGGTTTTGAGGGTGCTCACGAGCCATGTCCGGGACAACCAGGGGATCAGGCCCAGCCAGCACGGGTTCATGGAAGGCAGGTCCTGCTTGACCAACCTGATCTCCTTCTATGACCAGGTGACCCGCCTAGTGGATGAGGGAAAGGCAGTGGATGTGGTCTACTTGGACTTCAGTAAGGCCTTTGACACTGTCTCCCACAGCATTCTCCTAGAGAAGCTGGCGGCTCACGGCCTAGACAGGTACACTCTTCGCTGGGTAAAAAACTGGCTGGACAGCCGAGCCCAGAGAGTTGTGGTGAACGGAGTTAAATCCAGTTGGCGGCCGGTCACGAGCGGTGTTCCCCAGGGCTCAGTTTTGGGGCCGGTCCTGTTCAATATCTTCATCAATGATCTGGACGAGGGGATCGAGTGCTCCCTCAGTAAGTTTGCAGACGACACCAAGTTGGGCGGGAGTGTTGATCTGCTGGAGGGTAGGAAGGCTCTGCAGAGGGACCTGGACAGGCTGGATCGATGGGCCGAGGCCAACTGTATGAGATTCAACAAGGCCAAGTGCCGGGTCCTGCACTTCGGCCACAACAACCCCAGGCAACGCTACAGGCTTGGCGAAGAGTGGCTGGAAAGCTGCCCAGAGGAAAAGGACCTGGGGGTGCTGATTGACAGCCGGCTGAACATGATCCGGCAGTGTGCTCAGGTGGCCAAGAAGGCCAACGGCATCCTGGCCTGTGTTAGGAATAGTGTGGCCAGCAGGAGCAGGGAGGTGATCGTGCCCCTGTACTCGGCACTGGTGAGGCCGCACCTCGAATCCTGTGTTCAGTTTTGGGCCCCTCACTACAAGAAGGACATGGAGGTGCTGGAGCGCGTCCAGAGGAGGGCAACGAAGCTGGTGAAGGGCCTGGAGCACAAGTCTTATGAGGAGCGGCTGAGGGAACTGGGGTTGTTTAGTCTGGAGAAGAGGAGGCTTACGGGAGACCTTATTGTGCTCTACAACTACCTGAAGGGAGGTTATAGCGAGGTGGGTGTTGGTCTCTTCTCCGAAGTAACTAGCGATAGGACAAGAGGAAATGGCCTCAAGTTGCGCCAAGGGAGGTTTAGATTGAACATTAGGAAAAATTTCTTTACTGAAAGAGTGGTCAGGCCTTGGAACAGGCTGCCCAGGGAAGTGGTGGAGTCACCATCCCTGGAGGTATTTAAAAGACGTGTAGATGAGGCCCTTAGGGACATGGTGTAGTGGGCATGGTGGTGTTGGGTTGACGGTTGGACTCGATGATCTTAGAGGTCTTTTCCAACCTGTATGATTCTATGATTCTATGATTCTATGATTCTATGATTCTATGATTCTATGTGTGAACCTAGGAGATGTGGTTGCATAGGATGATACACTTCAGTTCTCCTAGATTATGTAGACTTCAGCAGATGAAAGACAAATGGATTTACAATCACTGAGATAAATCTCAATAGTAGATATGGAATTCCTTAGCTGCACTTACATCATTTTGAAAGGTCTTTAAAAGGCTCTCCTTTGTGAAAGTTAGGCTGTGCATCCTTTCTCATGTGGAGCCTTGTGTCAGGTCCTTCTTCAGCTGAGGAAGGAAGGATTTGCTCAGTTTCACTCAGCTTTGTCAGATAGAGCAGAGAATGAGAAATAAAATGGACAGGGGCAGGAACAACAGACAGTGGGAGAAGCTTGAAATAAAACCTCCTTTCACTTCATAGTTTGGCTATGAGAGCAGTGGAAACTAGGCAAAGAGCAAATTTTATGACAATGTTATCAAAACACTTTAAATGATTCAAGGATGTTTGGGTAAATTCATATAGTCTGTTAAGCCTGGATCTGCAGACTAGCCACAAGATCTACCTTGCCTCCTGTTCATACCATTCAAATCCTAAAACCAGACATGAACTTTCATAGTCTGATAAAAAAGATAAAAGACACTGAGGCTGTTTAGCTTAGAAAGGAGATGATTCAGCAGGGTGAAGGAAGGTGGGGACAGAAAAAATAATAAAAGTTTGAAGTAAAAAATTGGCCTTCATAAATTCAGGATTTTATTGGAGAATACATGAGTATTTAATGACACATTCAGGTAAAAGCTTTTAGGAAATACTTACATAATAGAATCTGTGAAACTTACTGACAAAAGTTGCCAATGTGGTGGAGAATACAATAGAGTCAGAAGGGTATTAGATATATAAAAAAATGAACTTGATAACTAAAGAGATTTTTTTAAATAACTCTTTTGAGGGTGGTGATGTAAATTTTCTTTCTTGATAATTTAAAAAGTGACTGATAAGAGATAGGAAGGAGTCCTCTAAGTGACCACGCAATAACTTGAATTTTTCTTGAATGTAGAAAAAGGCAAAAACAATGGAAAAATCTTGTCTGCTGCTCTGGCCCTGTAATGGGAATTCCCAGTATTACTACCTATGGCAAACTCAGTTTTGTCTCTACTTTGAGATTTGAAAGTAATACCCTTGTTCCATATTCAAAATCTATTAATCATACTTCACAAAATATTCTCTGGATCAAATTAAAATGGAAACTATAAAGGAATTAATATTTTTGTCTGCACAGAAAATTTCTCACTGTTCAAAGATCAAACATGAAAACGAGGAGATTGTCCGATCAGAAGGTATCATTTGCTACAGAAATCCTGTTGAAACTTTTTATTTCTTACAGCAGTCAATTTAAACTTTTCTCCCTTGCGGTGACTTTCCTTATAACAGTATGATACAAGAGCATAACAGCCCAAATCTCTCTCTGTTTCTCATGAAACAAGGTCAATATATCTATATGATCCAACACACCTTTTCCTCTTTTCCCTTTTTTCCTTCTTCATTTTTCTTCTTCTTATTGCAGGAGATGCAAGAAGCTAACATTCAGGTAGCTATATATCAAACTGATGCCTCAATTTCTGCAGCATGTTTGCACAGTATTTATGGTCTTTTCAGAGTTTAATCCAAAGTGTTACATTCTCAGGGAAGTGTGCTTTGAACCATGAAAGAAAGGTCTAAATACTTGGAATAGCCAGGCTATTTGACTGCCCTCTTGACATGGGCAGTCTACACCAGTTGAAAAGTAAATGTGAACCATAGCCACTACTGAGAAAAAAAACAGTGCAAAACATTAATTTCAGTAAGTTTAGGCACGTAAAAGTTATGTAAGTGTATGGTGATTCTCAACAATGGGGAAGATTGGTACAGCCCTCATGTTGTTATAAATTATAACATTCCTGGGGATTTCAGGGTGTTTGCTAGAGCCGATACATTCTCACTGAAATAACACAGATGAATCTGTGCCTTTGTGGTGTCTCTTTCCAGAGAACTGTCATCATCTCTGTTGACTGACACGATTAATACATTTTAAAAGAAACCAATCAATTTATTAACACAGCATTTAGTGACTAGAAAATAGGGATGATGGGACTTCCAAATTCCTAGATGTAGGTTACAAACAAATTACTATGAGTTAACTGGAACAATTTCGAAAGACCTGATGTTATCATATGAAACCTGTAGGAATCAAAAAATTAACATCTGGCTCAGACATTTATACCTCATTAAAGCATTGCTGAGATGCATCTTTACTACTTTACTATAAATTTTCAAATGTTATAGATTAAAAATATAGATGAGGCACCTGATATTATTAGGTATCAATGCACAGAACCTCAAAAATTTAGTCTCACATTAGTTATAAGGCAAATGAAAGCATAGTGAAATCCAAATTAGACCACATGACAGAATTTTAAAAAAATAAAACAAAAAAACCCAAACACCCAAACCCCAACAAAACAAACATCCACAGAAATGATAACTTCTGGAAAAAAAAAATACAGTGAGAGAGGGCATGAAATTAGCAAAAACTCTTCAAGGATATGTAAAACAAAGACAAATATCCAGTTCTTACTGGCTTTGATTTCAGTCCCTTTGTCCCTTTGAAATTCCCAGCCATAACAAATGAATGACAAACAGATTTAGGAATTGCTAGTGCAGTCAGGTTACATTTCTGTGAAAGATACTCTTGAGAACTGCTAAACCTCTGTTGAAGTATTACCATTGTGTTATCTATTTTCATTAATGTTCTTGTAAACTATCTGAAATCTATTATACAGATACAGAATATTTCTTTTAAATAGTGTTTGCAGAGACCAGAGATGAAAGCCCCACAAAATCCCAATTTCTATGTTGAAATGGTAAATAACAAAAATAAAGTGATTTATCATTATGTTGTTCATTATCATATATTGTTCTCTGTTTATAAAGAAAGATTTATTAAATAAAGGGCAAGAAAACATGTGAAATCTCTTTTGTTGAAAAAGTTATCGCAATAATATGAAAATTTAGAAATTATAACAATACTTTACTGAAAAGCTTCAATTCTTTACACCTGGTCCTTCAAGTTATAGAACAATTTGATTAAATAGAAATGAATATAGATTATATAAACCCTAAATTTATGTAGACTATTAAACAAAAGGAAAATTACATATTGAAGTGCTTCAAATTTCCTTTTTCAGTATTACATGTATCTGTAGAAATACCAACATTTTAATGGTGTAGTCATTAGCTGAGTTACTTCACTAACATATACCATTACTGTCATCCCATTCCAAAATAATGTTGAGGACAGACAAATATCTGAAGAATAAGTGCAAAAGCAAGCAACAGTATTCTCCATCTCAAAAGCGCAGCTGAGCAATCCAACAAACCAAAAATGTTAAAAAGAAGCCAGGCACCCAAGATTTCATTCGTCATTCATGAAAGAATATTTCAATTAGTTTAGTGTGTTTTTTTGTTTGCCAGTTGTATAAAACTGTATGTGTTTCCCAAGAACATTTGTTTTCCTAGTGAAAAACCTTACTTCCCAAATGGTATGCTGCAGAATCAGAGTGGTTTTGGAAATTGTCAGATGGAGCAGAGACTACAAATTCATCAAAACCAAAGTGTTTGCAGGAGACAGTTCAATTTTGACAAAGTTGTGACAAAAAGGAGGCAGGTTTCCAATAATCTGCAATGCTAGCTCACCCACCTGCCTTTTATGAAGGCTGTTGGTGGACGTCCAGGCTCCCAACTCTTCAGCAGTCCACCTGGCAGGCTGTTGAGGAGCTGTGAGTCCTGGCTTCCAGGTCACTCTGCCTAGCCAAGGCTTCAAGGCTCTTGGCTTGCTTTCAGCTTGCCTGGCAGAGAGTTGAGAAGCCCCACACTTGCATTTCCACCTCCAAGTGCCCAGCGGCTCAGCAGATCAAGCTTTTATGGACTATGATTTGGGTCTACCTTTCCAGGTGTAGACCCAGATACTTTATAACTTCTAGGATCTATAACATCCCACCCAGAGAAGTTTTCTTACAAAAAATGCCTTCCAATTGAAACTGAAAAATTCAAAAAGACATTTATTATTAACAGAAAATTGAGATCTGTGAAACAGAATTACTTTTCTATCCTCAGCAGTTCTCAAATAATGATGAAAAACATGCTTTCTAAAGTTTTACTTTCCAAAATACAGTTACTTTCCAGATACATCTGCAAATAATTAGAATAGGGGTCTAGAAAATAAAATTATTTGCTGAGTTTACAGGCTTCCACTACTGTTCATCATTAGACACTCCATTTCACTTGTAGCTACTGCACTGGTGTAAAAAAGTTCTAAAACAGCAGTTAAGCTCAACTGACATAGCTCTACTGTTCCCTACTACATCTTCAGTTCATTTTTAAGGGAACACTAAATAAAAATTCTTCTTTAAAAAGATATTTGGAAAGAGAAAGTCTTATACAGAACCTGCATGCACTGTAGCCAATAGGAGCTTTTAATGAGAGTAGCAGCATGCTCATAAAGTGAATGTTATGTTGTACAAGAAGAGAAGTTCTGTGTGTTTCACTGTTATAAAAGTTAAACAAAAAGAACTAAAACACCATGTATTTGTAAATTCAGAAGTTTTAGACAACTGAGAATGCTAAAGAGTAAAAGATAGTGCAGAAAAGAGTAGAAAGAAAGACAATGAAGAGGAGTGAATAGGGAGCATGATAAAGTGAATCAAACTTAAAATGCATAGGATATAAAAAATAATCGCAAATAGAATATTTACAAAATAAATATTTGAACTAGGTTCTCTCTTAATCTGACATAAAGCAATTAAAACTATACTCTTACATAACTTTAGCTGTTATTACCAGAATATATTTTTTTTTACTTTGTCACTTCAGAAGATGTCAGATCAACAGTTTGGCGTAAGGAAGTGTAACAAGGAATCATCGGCAGGCATAATCAGGAACCAAAGAAATGAAGTATTTCAGGCAGCTGGTACTACTCAGCAGACATCCATGTGTTTTGGCTGAGGGGTTTTGTAATATAAAAATAGATTTGTGGGTGAATGAGGTCAGTCAGGAATGGAAAAATGCCATGGAATTAACAATTAAAGTCACGAAGAAAAAAGAAGTAAGAAAATTAGTCAAGAAATCACCAAGTCCTAAAATAATTAGTCAAATACAGCCAAAATCATTAACATCCCAGCAACATGGTATGAAACTACATTTTTAAATTTAAACTGTTAGAAAGTTACAGAATTTTGATTAATTACATGGTCTTTCTGAGTGGAAGAAAATATTGGGAAACATATTTGCCTTGTATATTAAGATATCTTACTTCCAACTTTTCACCTGTATGATACATGCTATTAGGAAAAAAAAAAGAATTCCAAGAGTATTTCTCCGGTTTCTGTTTTTACTGATTTTTCTCCAGGAACAGTTTCTTGTGTTTAGAGAAAAAGTTAAAATATTCACCTCTTAAATGGACTATTCTTTGAATGAATGAATGAATGAATGAATGAATGAATGAATGAAGCTGTGGACTGATTAAATCATATGGGTTTCCATCTCTGAATCTGGAAGTTTCATTGTTTTGTCTGTTGAGCAAAACAAGCAAGATGGAGGTTATACACTTCACAGTTTAGGTCATATTTTCTTCCTATTTTATTTTGGGGAGCCATACCACAAACCTTCTCTCAGGACCTCCTGTTGGGATCTTACCACTTTTCCCAGTCTGTCAAGGTTTAAAGGAATATTATTCCTCCCCAGGTGCTGGACTTTGCATTTCCCTTTGTTGAACTTCATGAGGTTCCTGTCAGTCCATTTCTCCACCCTTCTGAGATCCCTCTAGATGACAGCACAACCCTCTGGTGTATAAGCCACTCCTCCCAGCCTTCCATCATCAGCAAACTTGCTGAATGTACACTGTGCCCCATTATCTGGATCATTAATGAAGATGTCAAACAGGGTTGGACTCCATATTGAACCCTGGGATACACACTAGTTACTGGCTTCCAACTTGACTTAGTGCCATTGATTACCATCCATTCCCAGCCATTCAGCTAGTTTTCAATCCACCTCACTGCCTGTTCATCCAGTCCATATTTCATCAGCTTCTCTATGAGGGTCTTAGGGGAGACATCTTGAAGAACTTTCTGGGGAATCACTTTTCCCAATTCAGAGCTCCACTTCACTATGGATAGGTGCTGGGGTCATTTATTTGCCACCCATCAAAACCACATTTTCTCACAGCTGTGCCTTTGTTAAAAATGCCTCAGTGGATATGCTAGACATCACAGAACATCAAAGGCTTAACATGGCTTTTTGTCATAGCTAAATAATTCAGTACAAGTATTCCCAGAAATATCTCTCCTGATCTTTTCCATAACTTCTTTTTCATAACTTATGACTTTGTCATAACTCTTAGTGACTTTGAAATACCAAGATTGTATTTAAGGTTTTAAAGAAACCAGCTTCTCTAATCAACAGCGTATTTTTGCTCCGTAAATTGGTTTTGCAGTACCAATCTTAGTCTTAATGACAAAAGAAAAGAAACAAAAAGAAAAAACTCAACTTGTGTTTAGTATTTTCATTAGGATCTCGGCTTTTTATTTTTTTTCTCCTTTTAAATACTTAATTTAAAACCCACATTCCTTGGTGTCTTCAGAGTATCAATTATATGATGATGACACAAAAACGTCTTTACCTCAAATCTGTTTCAAGACTTTTCTCAGTTAAAGAACCCACACTCTGTGAAAGCTACATCTGTGTGTTTAAGTAAAAATAACACAACAGAAGAAGAAAAAAACCTCTGATTGTTTCCAAATGCAAACACTGAAAAAAAGTCAAAGGGAAAGAACAAGTCTGTTTTCTCAAGTTATGTACGCGTGCAGGTTTTTCTTCTTGTACCTCATTCTACCATGGTGTCATCTAGTTTTTCAGACAGTACTTGCAATCTGCTCTCATTCTGTTCTTCAGTCTACTGTGGTTCTTTGCTTTTTAAAAAATCTTGATCAGGATCTTCTAACAGTCTTTTTTTCTCAGTTTGATGTCTTTAGTCCCCTTTACAATGTGATCTCAAATTAGGAATTACAATGCAATCTCAAATATATTTTCTAAAATAATATATTGACCCAGCAGATCCAGATCTATTAGAAAGCTCTCAAAATTGTCTTCATTTTTTCTGGGTTTGTATGACTTTTTCCCCAATAATTTCTTTTATTTTTTGAAGGCATTATAGCTTGAAGTTTTAGGAATGCCTCCTAGTTGGATTACCATTCTTCACTTAATACTAGTCCATTAAACATACCTCATTCCTCAGAATAAGCAATATTAAAATGCAAGAAGAGTAACAATAAAACTAAAAATCCAGCTATCTTTTGCTTATCTTGCATTACAGTAGCACCATTTGCAAAACAGTGAGACAGACCTCTTGCCTGGACTGCCTCTAGTGCCTGCTGCCTCCCCTGAGAATAAGAGCGATGCTGAAATCTTCACAGTTTGTGTTCTCGTTCACTTTTTCTCCACTTCTTTATCTGTTTCCACCTCTCACTTCTATCAATGAGTTGTGGTTAAAAAGAATGCTTTGATCTGAGGAATCTTCAATGAAGTAAGGTAACTAATGTATAGCTGAGAAAGAAGACTCTAAGGGGGAAAGAGAGATCTCTAGCTTTCTTCTCTGTGAAACTCTTAAAACCAAGTGACCCTAAAAACTGCTATTTGTTTGAACCAGAACATTATTGAGTCTTAAGGAGCCAGTTCCCCTTAGAAATTAGCAATGGTTAATATTGCAGATTTTAAAAACTACCATATTATCTGACAAAGTATATCATTGAACTAATCTGTTAGTCTTGCAGTCTTTGCTTGCTTTGTTGAGCAAGCTAGCCTGCAACAGAATGAAAGAATGAAATATCCGATTAGGAAAAGCAATCCTTTCACGTTTTTCTCAAGTAATGTACAGAGTTCTTTTACTCCCGTCCCACTCCCAATGCCCCTGCAAAAAGGAATAGTGTTGGGACTCTATTTCTACTTTCTTTCCTTTCTACTCTAGGTATGATGAGAGGGGGAATGAAATCTACAAAAAGGTTGCAGAAGGGTGTCATAATGACTAGTTTCTTTTTATCTCCAACAAGGAAAGAAGCATGTTGGAGAAGGGAAAAGAAAGGATTTGGAAGGCAAAACAAATTAGAAGGTACCCAAAATTCATTTCAGATGATCCTATGCCAACTTCTCTGCAGCAAAAAGCAAAACAGTCACAGCTTACTTGAAAGGAGGGGAAAACTCAGCTAAGCCATGAAAAAAAGTAAAGACCATAAACCCCTGCCAGTCCAGGGGACTCACTTGCTCAGTCTTGTGTATGGGGAAACCTTCAACAGACTTCAGTTATCAACAGCCAGGGAAATAGGAGTTTCAAGAGACTAACACTAATCAATGACTGCAGCCTTCCTGGGTAAAGAGAGTAAACTGTGAATTAATCACAAGGCATAACTTGTGCTATAGTTATTAGGTAATGGAAAATTTTTATTCAACATCCATTATTTTTCTATTCTCATATATCAAGAACACTTCTGTAGCACACATGATTATACTCCTGCTCTGTGCATTTTTTCTTGCTGCTTTGCTGAACCAAAAGCCAGATTTCTGTTTAAAAAATTCCATCTTCATGATTATACAGTTAAACATCTTGACAAGTGTGAGTATCAAGTCTTTTCAGAACATCTTAATATTATTCTTTTTCTTAGTAAGCAAAGATTTAATACAGAAAGAAAATATCACAAGTATGAATTGGAACACAATGAATCACTTTTAAATTAAAAAATGTCAGGAATCAAATTTACCAGTGTTGTTTCCTGCACTGTTTCTTTGGAATAGAAGGCTGACATAATATTTACAATTGCTCCCTTTAGTACATACATGTACTAACTTAGGTTTTTCTTTCTGCTGTCTTTTCACAGATGGCTTCTGAGTCTTCATACTCTGGCTAAAACATGTAAAACTTGTCAACTGGATTTTTCAGAGCTTAAGTATAAATGTGCTGGCTTAGTTTTTTTTAGAAACTGTGTGAATAAATAAGCCATCTTGGAATATTCAGATTTAGAAGCATTAACCCCTGAAGATAATATATTGTTAAGATTGCTTGGCTGGTATCAGTATGATTCATTGACAGCCATTAATGCTGGAACCAGCAAGCTATTCTAATTACACTGGAAAATTCAAATCCTGGTTATGTTTAGTCATCTAAACATAGACATCTGGTGCCTTTTGAGGTACGCTGGCTTCTAGCTGCCTCTCTGTAAGGAGATGGTCATATATCCAATAATATTTAGGTACTGTACTATATTTACCAGTAGTGTATAAGTATTTTGGATACAGTATGGCATCTCAGACAATATGAGATAGTGACATTTAGACAGCTGGATTTAGCTCAAGGGGCATAATCAAGTGCAAGAATAAGACAATTACATCTGGGTGTCCATCTGTAGATATCTGCTCAAGATAGATTATAGTGGAGACCAGTTCAATACAGTCCATGGAGTCTGCAATAATATTGGATCAGTCTAATGTGGAAACCTAGAACTTGATTCAATTGTTCACACAGAGATGTTTAATGTAATTTGAGTTGGCCTGGGGTATTTTCTCTGTCACCCATCTACCATTCCAGAAGGTAACCAGTCTCCCACTGCTGGACCCTTGCAGAATAACCTAGGGTGTCTCAAATGTTGTTAGAGGCTTATATTTAAGCAAACTAATTAAGGCGCCATTGACTAATTTACTCTCTTTGCACTGACTAGAATAGAAGCTCAGATATCTAACTCATACAAAGACTTTTACTTAAAGACACCTAAAAGCGGTACCTTAATCTCAAATATAACCACACTTGTGGTTTATTTGGGTGCACAGCTGTATGCCTTTGCTAATACTAGTTTTCTCTTCTCTCTCTCAGTTAACTGATGTACAGTACAGGGATAATGATGCTTTCCTCTATTGCATTGCATTTTATGTTTAGAATAGCAAATAATTCATAAATCTCCTGCTTCCCAAAATTTATCAGAAAAGGTGCTATACATATGCAATTAAAGTTTTGTTGCTCAAAAAGTGTTTCATCACTGCATACTATGATTTATGTTTGATTGAAATGATGGATTTAAATCTAGTCAGCATTTTTCTTGCAGGCAAATTTTTAGTTTGTCAATAAAGAGGGGTTTTTACCACTCAGTTTCTAGTTGTTCAGTAGAGGGAAAGCAAATCATGAAGTGGAAACATCACTCAGTGAAATGATGTAATTTACACTGAAAGGGTAATTTTCACTTTTTTGAAATTGCTTTAAAAAAACATTGACAATTAAATGAAAGACGATCTTAGTCAAATATTTTAAACTCCTGTTAAACTGAAACACTGCATTAATGTGGCATCCACAAAAATCTAGTATAGGAAACAAAATTTTAAAAACCCCACTAAAATAACAAGGTAACTTATCTCCATTTAGTTCACTTCTGCCTTCATTTGGGAAGGTACTTTAACATGTCTTCCTTAAACTAGGCATATGAAAAAATAAAGTGATTAACCCCAACCTTTTTCACTTTAAAAGGAATAACTCTGTTACTGCAAGGCTTGTCAGTATTTTTATTACTACGGTCTTCATTCTTCAGAGCATTAAAATTGGAAAAAGTCAGGCAGAGTTGATCTGGTCAGCTTTGCAGATCTTAGCAAAGACAACTTCATGTCAGTATTTGAACTGAAACTTGGAATTCTTTCCAAAATGCAGGGACCTGCATTCGTCTATTCTACCACAGTGCAGCAGCTGTTTTCCTCTTTATTCCTGAATTCCATGAGTGTTTCTTCCATGAACAGTGAGTGCATGGAAGGCTATAGAAGAATACATCAAAATACTTAACTAAGTAGACCTCTCAATGCAATGGCACCACTGCATGGCAAAAGTCCCAGAATGTGGTGGTAGGCTGTTTTCGACCGCACTAAAAGTTGTTCAATAAAGATATACCTGAAGGTTGTTCTTTACATGGGAGCTTGTATAGCATATTCAATATGACAGGTTTTGACAGGTTTCTTGCTCAGATAGGACTTGAAATCAGTGAGTGTCATCTGTATTATATCGGTCAGTGTTCATTTAGCCTTTAGTATCATGACAATAGATTTCCTTGTTTCAGCACTTGTCTACTGGATGATAAGGCTGGATATCATGGATATGACAAATTATATAGGCCAGAATCAATCTACCTACTTTTATTCATGACAGCAAAATTTTTTAGAAAGCATGGTTTTTTTGGACTAGTCATCCATTATTCTGTTTATCAGTTAGTGGCTAGGGAACAGATGTTACCAAAATGTAGATGAGTTTGCATGAGGAAATCAGAATTCCCAAGTTACCACAATAGAGATTTTTAATTTGTTCAGAAACATTAATTACCTTTATAATATTCAGTAAATGATTTCACAGACAACAAAGATCTTAAAGGGAAAATTTGGCTTCATTCTTCGTAAAAAACCATGAAACACTGCTGTTGCTTTTACTAGCATTATGTAAATGGTGACTTTTGTGACATTAGAATTACAGAAATGCAAAGGGAATCCACTGAGCCTGACTGAGACATCTAAGTCAGACATGATATGTCAGTTTTTGACACCTAAGATGGACTGGATTTTGCTCATCTTCAAGATGAGTGCAATGTGGATGTCTATGCCTGAGGTAGTCATCTAGCCTCCTTGTATAGAAGTTGGAGAATTGTAGGCATTTGAAATATTCATATGTAAAACAATATTTATCTTACTTATTTTGAATGTAGATTGTGGGAATTCAGTTGACTTCCAGGAATTCCTATTACTTTTTATTGATCATGAAGATCTTTGTGTTTAGCTCCAATGTAGACCTCTGTAATCATCTAAATTTGACATACAAAGGTAGACATTTGGTTCTCCTAAGGGAAGTGCCTAAATTCTTGTAAAATACATGAAAAGAGATTGGGACTTCTGAAGATTTCCAAAGAGAGCTCATATCTTTCTTTTCTATTGGTTGTCTAAGGAATTAACAGTGTGATGGGTCCTAGAGGTACTTCTTTTTATAAATCTACCCAACAGATTTCCCTCTAACAACACTATGAGACACCCTTAAGGTGTTGTAAACAAGCCATTTATTCTCTGTAAAAGAATATACCTTATAAATTTGAGATTGGACCTTAATAGTTTCTTTTCTCTCTGAGCTGCCCTCACAAACACACTCATGTGATAATTGTAATACCATTATAGTTGGTCATACTTATTAATAGTCTTAAAACAAAATTATATAAATTTTATTTAAACTTTTATATTTGCTGTGGGAAATAGGGAGAGCAGTATCTGCCCTATTGTCTAAGACTCTCTTTCCCAGTGCATACTGTCATCTCTTCGGGAAATGTGGGTTTGTAATGATAGGAAACGCTAGACACCTTCTGAGAATAGACATCTAATGAAGCAGAGAGTTGTCTAGTCATCCCCAACCTCTGCAATCTGTAAATGTTTTAGATTAGACTGTCTCTGTATTTAAAAAGTGAAAGAAAACAAATTGTTCCATCAGGAGTAGAAAAAATTATGTCTGGTTTCCTATAGCAGATCTGCATATACCCTTGTGCCTCCCAACTCTTCACCATCTCATATTATATCCATTTGACACAGTGCTGAGTGTTTTCCTACAACACTCTTAGTTCCTATGTTCTCAAGGAACCTCCGTCCTTAATAGGCAAGGAGTTTATAAAATTTTGAAAAATCACATTTTTATTATGGATTGTCAGCAGATGCAGATACTTTAGAGATATGTGGTCTGCAGTGGACAGTCAGATGTTGCCTAAAAAGGATGGGGAAATCTCTGAGCTTTCCCGAGCTTTCCTGAGCTTTCACGGTGAGATCATAGAAACATACAGATTAGAAGGGATCTCCAGAGGTCATCTAGTCCAACCTCCTGCTCAAAGCAGGAGTTATAGCAGGTTGCTTGGGCTCTTGTCCAGTTACTATTAAAGTATCTCCATCTTGCCATTTTATTCCTAAAAACTGGATCTCCTGTGCAGGTCCCTTGACCTTACTTTGTTTTATGGCAAAACCGGCCTTCAGAAGGATTTAAATTATTTTCTTTCCTTTCTCAAAAATTTCTTCTGATGTATTGCCCCATATGATGATGTCATCAATGTATTGCAGGTGTTCCAGAGCCTCACCTTGTTTCAGTGTGGTGTGGATCAGTCCACAGCAAACAGTAGGGCTGTGTTTCCACCCCTGGGGCAGTCGGTTCCAGGTGTACTGGATGCCCCTCCAAGTGAAAGCAAACTGTGCCCTGCACTCTGCCGTCAAAGGGATGGAGAAGAACGCATTAGCAATGTCAGTTGTGGCGTACCACTTGGCTGCCTTTGACTCCAGTTCGTATTGGAGTTCTAGCATGTCTGGCACGGCAGCTCTCAGTGGCGGTGTGACTTCATTCAGGCCACTATAGTCTACTGTTAGCCTCCACTCTCCATTGGACTTTCACACTGGCCATATGGGACTGTTGAGGGGTGAGCAAGTCTTGTTGGTCACTCCTTGGCTCTCCAGTCGATGAATCAGCTTATGGATGGGGATCAGGGAGTCTCGGTTGGTGCGATATTGCCGCCAGTGCACCGTTGTGGTGGCGATCAGCACCTGTTGCTTTTTGACCTTCAGCAACCCCACAACAGAAAGGTCCTCCAAGAGACCAGGCAAGGTGGACAGCTGTTTAATTTCCTCCGTCCCCAGGGCAGCTATACCAAAAGCCCATCAGTACCCTTTTGGGTCCTTGAAATACCCTCTCCTGAGGTAGTCTATGCCAAGGATGCATGGAGCCTCTGGGCCAGTCACAATGGGGTGCTTCTGCCATTCCCGGTTAGGCTCACTTCAGCCTCCAATACAGTTAACTCTTGGGATCCCCCTGTCACTCCAGAAATACAAATGGGTTCTGCCCCTTTATAGCTTGATGGCATCAGGGTACACTGTGCACTGGTGTCTACGAAAGACTTATACTCCTGTGGCTCTGATGTGCCAGGCCATCGAATCCACACAGTCCAGTAAACCCGGTTGTCCCTTTCCTCCACCTGGCTGGAGGCAGGGCCCCTCTAGTCCTGGTCATCGTATTCACTACCCACTTCTTGTAAGTACGAATCAGAAGTCCCTTTATTAAGGTCAGAAGTGGAATCAGTCCTTCTATTCTGTCTGGGGAACTGCTCGCTGGAGACTGGAGCAAAAGTTTTTCTAGAAGAACCCTCTTTTGTGGTTGTTTTTCCTTGCAACTCACATAACCGTCCCTCTAGGGTCAAGGTAGATTTTCCATCCCACTTCCTCATGTCTTCTCCATGGTCACACAGGTAAAACCACATGATGCCCCAGGGTGTGTACCCACGATATCTCCTCTCTTGAGCAGAGGGACGCTTACTCCTAATGGCTGAGATACTGGCCTGTGCAGGTGGAGAGTAGGACATATCCTCTTTGAGTTGCTAGACCTCCCGAGACAGCTTCTCCACAGCAGAGACACAGGCCCGCTGGGAGGAAGAGAGACTTTCTTCATATTGCCGGAGTTGGCCAGCCAATTCATCCACTGTTTGTTCCTCTCCATCTTTCCAGGTCATTATTGCCAATGAGTTTGCATGTGATGCTGGTGCACTCCATACAAACTTCCTCCACATGGGTCGGGCGCATTTGACTTCATCTGGGTCTTTGGATAACTGCTTGTTGTTCAGGTCATCATAAATCACTTCCAGCACGGCTAATTCCCTCAGGTACTGGATACCTCTCTCCATGGTGGTCCACTTGCCTGGATGACATATAACGTCTTCCTTGAAGGGATACCTTTCCTTCATGCCTGACAGGAGTCGCCTCCAGAGGCTGAGGATTTGCGCACCTCGTCCAATCACTTTGTCAATGCCCTCTTCCCTAGAAAGGGTTCCCAGCTGCTTGGCTTCCCTACCCTCTAATTCTAGGTTACCGGCCCCATTATCCCAGCATCGGAGCAGCCAGGTGACAATGTGCTCGCCTGGACGACGGCTGAAGTCTTTTCGCATATCTCACAGCTCACTCAGGGATAGGGATCGGGTGGTTTCCATCTCATTTACGGGTTCTGCCTCTTCCTCCTCCTGTTCTCGTGATGGCCCTGCTTCATTTTCATCCCTTACTAAATGAGCTGATTTCCTTGTGTATTTTCTTTTTTGTATAGGGGCAACTGATACTGGCATGGGTGGGTTCTCTGTCGCAGGGGGCGGAGTAGCCACCGTACCTGCCATGGGGGTTGGGGTAGCCACAGGGTCTGTTGCTTTGTCATTAGATGCAGAGACCTTTTCTTCCCCTCGAGGGTTCTGAGTAGTGTTAAACAGGGCTCGGTAGGCGTGGGCCAGGCCCCAGCACATTGTAGTGATTTGTGTCTCCCTAGAATGGCCAGGGTGACAGCATACTTCTTCCAAATATTCTACTAATTTTTCAGGATTCTGCACTTTTTCAGGGGTGAAGTTCCAAAACACTGGGGGTGCCCACCATCCTAGGCATTTGCCCATGCTATGCCACTCGCCCTGCCACTCATAACTATCCAGCCTTGAGGCAGATCTCTGGATGACATTCTTAAATTGCTTATTAACCTTGGACAAAACTGAAACAATATTCCTAAGGAATACCAATAGATGTATCTTAACTACCCAGGGATGTTCAAGGTACTGACAAGTGATCTTAATGAAGGAGCTGACATCATAGAGGAAGGTTGTGAGGGTGCCATTCTCTATTTCCTCCATAAAAAATCTCTCAGAGGAAGAGGTATAATTGCTAATGGTCTCCATGAGGTGGTACCCGAAATACAGTAACGGTTTCATTACAAATCCCGAATCCCAAATAGCTCCCAATGCCAGCGTTTTAATAACAAATGTCCCAGGCAAAACATCATTAATCACTGCAGAGCACAGCAGACTACAAAACCCAACACCAATCTTTAACAGGTACAGTAAAAACAAGAGCATGGAGCAGATCAGATAAATTAATATTGAGAACAGATGAATCAATATTTTGACCAGCAACAGTTAACAGATATAAATTCCTTAATATGCTCTAGTTAATCTGTTGTTATCTCAACCCTTCATGCCCTACGTTGGGCGCCAGAAAGGACTGTCATAGTTTAACCCCAGCCAGCAATTAAACCCCACACAGTCTCTCGCTCACCCCCCCGCTTCTGCTGCGATGGGGGAGGGAATCGGGAGGGCACAAGTAGGAAAATTCGTGGGTTGAGATAAAAACAGTTTAATAATTGAAATAAAATGAAGTAGAACAGTAATAATAACAATGAGAATAACAACAATAGCAGAATATACAAAGCAGGCAATGCACAATGCAACTGCTCACTGAGCGCCAACCGCGTGTCACGAACGGGGGTGCGAGCCCCCCCCCCCCCCCCCGGTTTTTATACTGAGTGTGATGTCACATGGTATAGAATACCCTATTGGCCAGCTGGGTCAACCACCCTGGCTATGCTCCCCTCCCCCACAGCTTCCCCTGAATTTGGCAGGGCATGGGAGGCTGGAAAAAAAAAAAGTTCCTGGTGCAAGCACCACCCAGCAACAACCAAAGCATCAATGGGCCATCAATGCTTCTCTCATACCAAACCCAAAACACAGCACACCCCCAAGCTACTGGGAAGAAAGTTAACTCTGTCCCAGCAGGAACCAGGACAATAGTTTGTGGAAAAAACTGCAAATAAGTTTCATAATTAGCCAGTTTTATAAGCCAGTATGAGGATATTCCAGCTGAACCACTGAATCATCACGGCAAGTGTGAATGTCATGGTAAGTAACTCAGCCAGTCTTATAGACAATGATGTATGGATTAATGAGACTTATGAGGAAAGATTCCATCAGCTGTTGAGTAAAGTGAAAAAGTGATCTCAAAAGCCATGGGTGATTTTAGGATAATGATATGCAATTTATATTATGGGACCATATACCAACTCCACACATATTCACAAGCAGACTTCAACATGGCCAAAATAAACTCTGAAACCACTATAAACCAGCCACCTAAGCTCTGAAGGGGAATTCAGAATGATAAGGTAAGTGTCAAAGTTCCTCTTAGATGGAACCTGGGGAGACCTGGAAATCTCAGAGCAGCATTTTTAACACCACATGGGATACACACAAGCCACGTGATAGGAAAAACCTAGGGCAAGAGCAAAGGAAGGCTTTGAAATTACATTGCTTTCCTGGACCCTATGCTTATTTGACATCCTAGGTAAGAATTTATTTTGGAATGAGAGTTAAAATCCAAAACCTTCTACTGGACTTAAGGTAGTTAATGTAACCCATATACAATCAGAAAGGAGTGATCATTTTCTTTATGAAACGGAAAGCAAAGCTTTTAAATGTAGTTGAATGTTCACTTTGGAAATGGGAATTTCTTCCTCCTGTTTTTTTGTGTTGGAGGGAATGACCACAGGTGTTTTGTGCTTAACATCATATTGTAATAGATTGTCTAAATATGTTATCAGGACATAAAGCTATGATATATTCTTCCATCTAGTCACAATTTTCTATATATAAGGAAAAAAAAAAAGACAAAAAAAGTCTAGGGCCATTTTAAAAAAAAAAAGATGACTATCGATGTAAGAATTAGACATCTGAAATTTGAGGTCAAGAGGTACAGGCAAGTGTTCACAAGCCAGTATTTCATGCTTCTTGCTGAGAGAAACAATTTCTCCTTTTCAGGAAAACTCAATGACACACAGCCTATGAATGATGCTGAATAAGGACATTTAGATAGGCATATTTTCCATATGAGACTCTCATGTCAATTGCTCTTTATAGCCATCACAGCCAAGGTGACTTCTGCTTTAGAGACAGAAGAGGTAAAACTTGGAAGTCATCGTTAGTAAGTTAAAAATATTACTGGGAGATATTGCAGGGCAACATGATAATCAACTTAGAGGGGCAAGATCATGAAAGATAGTAAAATAAAGAAAAGAAAAGATGTGGTTTTAAAAACAGCAAGGAAAATGCAATACCTCTTTTCGATAATTAGAACAAATGCCTCAATCTCAGCTGCTCGGTGTTCTCCTGGAAGCTTGTCCCAAACTGCACTCCAAACCACATAATTGAGATGTTCTTTGCTGTAAGTTCATAGACCCATGGTTTTTTCCTATGAAATTATTTAAAAAGTTAGCATCAGCAGCAACCATTCATCTCTGAAATAAGACAATATTCAATCATGAATAAAGAAAAAAGGTGGTGTTCTTTAGGAATGTTGCCGTTAGAGACACAGAAGAATATTTTTGCTTCTATGGAAAAAAAATAATCGGTGCTTTATCATTTTCACTACCTCCATGTGGGTTTCCTGTGGACGGCTGCTTCCGTTATTCTGTTATTACAGAAATACTAAGAAAACAAATAAGGAGTGACAGCAGGTCAGAGGAAGGACAGAGGAGAAGAATGCAGGTGATAGTTTCTGATCATTTTCTCTTTCTCCGAAAATTATTAAAAGAATACAAAATTTAATCAGATTTACTTACTTTTACTGAAGGCTTACCAGGAATTGTTAACACAGCAGTTTTTCTTCTATTAACATTAACATTAATAATAATACTTTGTTCATTTACTTGCTTGTCTGCAACATTCAGAAATGTTTTGTGAATTCACTGTTGGTGGGATATAATATATCTGTGGAATATTTGTCCCACTTGTTATTTATGTCGGTGACTGTTTCTAGCATAGTTTAGAAAAAAATGTACAGATGTAAAGATTGCAATCTTCTGAGTTCCAATTTTATAAATTATTATAGGTATAAAAACATCTAAAATTTTTCAAAGATTCATGGAAGAATTGTGTGCACCAAAGAGAAGATGTATCTAGCTTAACTTTAAACATCTGTGATGTATAGATCCAGAGCATAGCTAATCAGAGATGTTGTTTTTATAGAAAAAGAAAGAGGAATTAGTGCTTTTTAAGGTGTGATTAATCTAATCTATTTAAATATTTACTTTATAACGAGATGAATTAGATGATCTGGTTCATCTCTATTTACAGTAAAGGAAACCATAGGTAGCCAGCTAATCTCTACAAGTCAGCTCTTTAAATTTTACGTCAGATGAATTTTAGCCTTAATTTATAGTTTTTCTAGTTTCTAACAGGAATGTAACATTTATTGAACTGAATGGCTTTGAAAAATATCATTCAGCTGGTTTTCTATGATCCTCCTATACTCACCATTTTATATCAGATATTGTCCTGGTTTCAGCTGGGATAGAGTTAATTTTCTTCCCAGTAGCTGGTATAGTGCTGTGTTTTGGATTTAGTATGAGAATAATGTTGATAACACACTGATGTTTTAGTTGTTGTTGAGTAGTTGTAGTGCTTACAAGAAGTCAAGGACTTTTCAGCTTCCCATGCTCTGCCAGGTGCACAAGAAGTTGGGAGGGACACAGCTGGGACAGCTGACCCCAACAGACCAAAAGGATATTCCATACCATATGACATCATGCTCAGCATATAAAGCTGGGGGAAGAAGGAGGAAGGGCAGGCACGTTTGGAGTGATGGTGTTTGTCTTCCCAAGTAACTGTTGCGCATGATGGAGCCCTGCTTTCCTGGAGATGGCTGAACGTCTGCCTGCCCATGGGAAGTAGTGAATTAATTTCTTGTTTTGCTTTGCTTGCATGCGTGGCTTTTGCTTTACCTATTAAACTGTCTTTATCTCAACCCACCAGTTTTCTCACTTTTACTCTTCTGATTATCTCCCCCTTCCCACCAGGGGGGAGTGAGTGAGCGGCTGTGTGGGGCTTAGTTGCTGGCTGGGGTTAAACCATGATAGATATGTAATCTGTTTTATTACTTTTGAGGTTTCATTTTCAGCATCTAATCTACTAGAATACAAACCACAGTCTTCCTAGCTCAAAATGAACATTGTTTACTCCTGACCTTTGAGCAGCACTCATGCCTATGTGGTAGAAACACATCCAGGATACTCATAGCTCACTTATTCCAGAAATTTTCTCCTGTCCTTGTGTTCAGAAAGTTTTGGACTACCATGTTAAAAGATAAGGATGAACAGAGAGAGTAAAGTTCCCCCATCCTAATTTTATTTTGCACATTCATCAAGTATAAATCTCCCAAATTTACCGTTAGGTATTGTTATACCTCCTGTGGGATACATCATTATATTTCCCTTTTAAGTTCATACTGAACATTACATAAAACTCACTCTGAGTATCCAGGTATCTGTCTATGTGCAATATGAATCATTTTTCTTTGCAACAAAGCAGGTGGCTGCATCTTCAGAGACTAGAAGATAAAACTTAGTATAGTATCTGAGCTGCGTTCATGTTGCTGACTCAACAGATGGCATTATCCAGTAGTGAGTGCTGCGGGAGTTAAAATATAAATGGAGGATCAAATAATGGAGGATAGCAGAGTAAAATGCAAATCAAAGACTATATTTCATGGGAAGTAATTTCACAGGACAGAAAATGGCTGCATGCTCTAAATCTGGAATAACAACTTTAAAGCCATATGCTGTGCTGAATCTGTACCTCTCACATCTTGCATTAGAGCTGAAATTTGAGATACCGAAAGCTTGAAGATTCTCCTTTTTAAAAAGTCAGCTTATTTCCTTATATTATAATTAAAATATCAAGGCTCATCAAGGGCTGAGTTAGTGGAATCCTTCTGGAGTACAGGGACATGTATATTTTTTGATCCCTGCCTATAGTTCCTGTATAGTCAGTAAGACTTTATAAAGCTCTTTTTCTATTGTCTATGACCAGAAAATACCAGAGAGTAAGATCTCTGCAGTTGCCTTAATGGTCCTTGAAATTCATAAAGTTATGAACAAATAAAACCAGGTCACTGAAAATCATCCATGACAGGAAAAAAAATAGTGAAAAAGGGGTTAAAAAAAGAGGGAAAGAGATACACAATGTGAAGTAACCTGGCTCCTGTAAGAAGTCTGGAGTAAGAGGAAAGAGAAGGAAGATAAGAAAAACAGTGTCAGATAGTCATGGAGAACTACAAAGTAACCACAGCAGGGTGCCTTGATATTGCTTTGCAATGTTTTCACTGTGGTGTTGCATCAATACAAGAGTACATTGGGTCATGTCAGGGTGACATGTTGCAATTATTTTGCAGTTCTCTGTGGCTTTATTCATTGACTTCATCATCTCTTCAGCTCTTCACTGTTGAATACCACTCAGTTAGGTATTCAAAGCACTGGATGCCTCCTAATATGCTTTAAAACTTGGCATTTCTGTGTAGTCAGTTATTTTTCAGACCACTCTTACAGACCTAGTTCTGGAATGAATTACCTTGAAGCTTGGGGAAAAGTTCATGTCATAATATATAAACCCAGGGACACATGAAAAAATAGGCAAAAATTGGCAGAGCAGGGAAAAAGTGCTTTAAAAATCATTTTTAAAATGTTTTGTGTCAAAGGACAACTCTAGATTAATTAGAGACATTCATAAGGAAAAAAAAAGGATTGGTGGCATTAAGCATAATACACTCTTTTTAAATCTCTTATACTTGCTTTAAATAGAAGTCATGGTTCTAACAGAAAAAATATTCCAATGAAACCCATGAAGCAAAGCCCTGATGATCAGATTGATCCATGAGAATCATTTATATCTCATGAGCATTTAGAAATCAAGAAGCATTTCAGCAACAAAATAAAGTGAAACAGGTCTAACTGGTGACAGACAATGGAGCCATATGCTCAACATAATAAGAATAACTCAGGCAGAGTATTTCCTGCCAATGACTTACCCATTCTCTCATTTGCAATGATGATCTTGGTAGGAAACAGAAGTTGAGTAACATCCAAACTAACAGATGTCTCTCAAGAAGCGGCCTTCTCTATACTTAGCAGATCTGTAGTTTAGAACACAGTAATCCCTCTGCATCATGGAGAAATACGACACCTAATCCTGTTTCATTGCATGGACACAACAAATGGCACAACAGGTAAATATCTTTTCTGTCACTAATCAATAATCCTCTTCAAAATTACATATCACTGCTACTCCAGCTTCAAAAACAGAGGAAGATTTAGTTTCTCTTTTTCTGCAAATTGCCAGCTTAAAACAACCCTTTTCTTTTTCCTTCCTAGTGGAAGACACAATGTAGCCATTGTTGCCATAAAATAGGTCTAGCTGGTGCAAATGATGTCAAGACCAAGATTTCTATTTTTATAATAGCAGAGCTTTCTAAATTTATACTTAGTCTCCTGAGCAAATATCCTGACTTTCCAAAACATTAAGTAGTAAACTTAAAGTCATTTTTTAAGAAGTTATTAAGTATTATGGACAACATGACTCAGATAACAAATATACATATAAGTGGTAATAGAAAGTCATTGTTAGAGAAGTTTATAACAGGTTTATAATTTCTGTTGTAATAGAAATACAGGTTCCTCTACTGAGAAGATAGTGTGGTTTTTAATGACCAGATGAATTCCAGGTGGAGAAAAAGTGTAAGTATCAAGACAGGTTAATGGTATATATACAGGGTGCAGAAACAGCCTCATGTGAGTTAGACTATCTGTCGCACTGCTCGAATATGGAATTTTGCCTATGGAGTGAATAAGAGAAGAGAGAAATTAAGTTTCTAGGAGCCATTCACATATGTTCTATCACAGAAATTTTATATCTAATTTATTTTTAAAACCATTAAAAGTGACAAATTATAATAAATGCAATTTTCCAGTAGACAATCCTTAGCAGGAAAAACTACAATGCAAATTATAATGAAAAATCCAATCAGCTATGCTTATCCTTCAGTGCAGATAACAAAATCCTTTTAACAATAGTGAAGGTGATGTACACATGTACCTGGGAGAATTCAAACCTCATAATTTGTTGATCAATTTTTTTTTTAATGGTCTTCAACATTTCTGTAAATTTTAATGGGGATGCATAATTATAAAAGCAATTTTCTCTTCAGTAGTAAATACTCTAGTAAAGCAATCCTCTTACATTATGTTGCATTATTATTAGAATAGAAATGCAGCAAATCCAGGCCTGTAATCTGCCAAAGTTGGCTTTAAATATGCCTGAAACTGCCAAGATATGTTTGATCAACTAACTTGCTGTGGTTGTATTTTTCTTTTTTCCCTTTATTGTCTATTTTTTTTTCACTCATCTGAG